>NC_133659.1:261439304-262039304 GCF_037893015.1 Macrotis lagotis | reverse complement strand
GGTTTTTTTTTCTGTGTGGTTTGTTTTATTTTGTTTTTTTCCCCGGGTTGGAGATTATATAGACCATTACGAGTCTAATACAGTTGTCTTAACAATCTGGACTGTAGAGAGGAGTTGGTTGTTCATCACATAATGTTGTTGATATGTACATTGTTCTCTTGACCCTACACCCTTCACTCAGCACTGGATCCCGTAAGTCATTCCATGCTTCTCTAGAGAGACCCATTTATGTTTTCTTATAGAAAAATAATATTCCATAGTATTCATGTACCATAACTTGTTTCGCTATTCCCCAGTTGATGGACATCCCCTCAGTTCCCAATTCTTTACCACTACAAAAAGAGCTGCTATGAATATTTGGAACATGTGGGACTTTTCCCATTTTTTACAATTTCTTCTGGATATAGTTCTAGAATTGGAATTGCTGGTTGAAAGAGTATGAACAGTTTTATTACTCTTTGGACATAGTTCCATATTGCTCTCCAGAAAGGTTGAATCCATTGACAACTCCACCAGTCATGAATCCATATCCCAATCCCCCCCCACAACTTCTCCAACATTGATCACCTTCCCTATTTCTTATCTGAGCTAATCTAATGTCACACCTATTAGATTAGCCCAGATTTTAGAATTGAGGCCTTTATCAGAACTCCTGATTGTGATGATTGCTTCCCAGCTTTCTGCTTTCCTTCTAATTTTGGCATGACTGATTTTTATTAGAGCAAAACCTTTATAATTTAATATAGTCAAAGTCATTAATTTTTCAGTTTATAATGTGCTCAAATTCTTATTTGGTCATAAATTTAACCCTTTTATATAGATCATATAGATGAGTATTTTTTCTGTCTATTAATTTATCTATGGTATTGCTCTTCATGTCTAATTGTACCCATTTTGGCCTTATTTTGTTATAGGGTGTGAGATGTGAATCAGTGCCTAGTTTTTCATACTATTTCCCACTTTTCCCAATAATTTTTGTCAAATAGTGAGTTCTTATTCCTGAGGCTGATGTCTTTGAGTTTGTCAAATAGTAGATTGCTGTAGTCACTGCAGCTTCTTTTGAACCTGTCTTAATCCACTGATCTATTCCTTATTTCTTAACCAGTACTAGGGAGTTTTGATGACTGTTGCTTTATAGTATAATTTTAGATATGGTAGAGTTAGGCCACCTTCCTTTACAATTTTTTTGGTTTGTTTTTTGCAAGACAGTGGTGTTAAGTGACTTGCCTAAGGTCATACAGCTAAGTGTCTGAGGCCAGATTGGAACTCAAGTCTTCCCAACTCCAGGACTGGTGTTCTATCCACTATATCACCTAGCTGCCCCTACATTTTTTATTAGTTGCCTTGCTATTCTTGCCCTTTTGTTGTTCCAGATAAATTTTGTTACTATTCTTTCCAGCTTGGTAGAGTAGTTATTTGTAATTATATAATTAGGTTTTAATGAATTATGTGAAATATTTCATTGTGAAATGCAAAGCAGTTCTAAAAAATTTATATTTTAAGACTTCAATGCAAAATGGATCTTTGCCTTTCATTAGTTCTTGCCACCTAATCTAACAGGTTTATTAAGGTCCCTCTGAGCTCTTTAGACAACAAAGTGGCACAATAGATAAAGTGGTAGTTTTGAAGTCAGGAAGATTCATCTCCTGGAGTGAAAAACTGGCCTCAGATACTTACTAGTGACATTAAACAAGTCACTCAACACTTTTTGCCTCAGTTTCCTCATCTGTAAAATAATCTGACAAAGAAAATGCCATACCACTTCAATATCTATGCAAAGAACATCTCAGATTAAGTCATGAAGAGACAGCTGTGAATGGAAAAGATTGAAAATATATAGATCTTACATTCAATGGAAAAGATATTTGTTTTTGTGAAAGATAACATGAGCCAAGGAATGTTAACTATTCTATTCTGTGAGAGGGAGTGGGGGAAAATAGGACTCAGACACACTTGGGGTTCCTAGACCATTGCTGAAAGTGGAACTTGGAAATGGGATCATATTCATTGCCTGTCATCAAAACTCCAGTTTGAGGGGTTCTGATCATAAGGAGAAGTATGGGGAAACTTCATTTTGATAAGAAAATATGGAGAGGTTTCTTGAGAAGGTCAAAGTGCTGATGGAATCATGTTTCTTCAAGGGCCTTATAAAGATACCAAAGACCAATGGAAGTTGAACATGTAGTGCACCTTGCTTCCTCTGCAGGGGATCTAATCCCCTGTTTACTTCTGCGTAGAGACATTTGCTAAATCTATAAAGCTTGGTCACTAATCTTTTGTCATGGAGTTCATGATCATAAGTGCTAACAAATGTCATTCTTTTCACCTAATATTCAGTTATTGTTTCATTCAAAACTAGCAGACATGAAAGAGTTGATCAGAGAAGCTAGGCCCAAGGAAATGGAGGAAAGAGAGAGCTCCTCCTCATTTTCTATTATTGTAGTCATAATACCCTCTCCATGATTATCTAGAAACTTCAAATAATACCATTTTTAATCATTGTTACCAGGTTTCAGATTTTAAAGAGAAACCTCAGGGTTATTTTGATTTCAATTTCCCTTAATGTTAGTGTTTTGGAATATTTTCAGTAGGATATCAACTTTCCAACTCTTTTCATTGTAAACCTTAATCTTCTGTATAGATGTGTGTTATCGATCTTAATTGTATATGACCCTGTTGATGTTATAAGGATTCCTATCATTCAATGAAGCTTACAGTCCACTTTCCCCGAAGGAAATAGATTGATAGGAATTTATAAGGAAGGGTGACACAGAATAGTGAAGAGTTGAGATAGTGTCTATTTCCGTGGTGATTTTTTTTAAAAGAAGATGCCCTATGTGTCTTACTTAAATTAAGTGTTGTCCACTTTTTTTCTCTGAATATGGATGGCATTTTCCAACTTGAATCTTGTGGAGTTGTCTTGGGTCAATATATTCCTGAGGATAGCTAAGGAAATCATAGTTGATCATCTCACAATGTTGTACTTACTCTGTATAAAATTCTGATTCTGAAGATCTTTGACTCTTGAGTCAGAGGACTTGAATTTAAATCCACATTCTGAAGGGCATAACCTGATCAAATCACTTTATTTTACACATTCTCTGTTCACTTATAAAATGAAGGGTCCTGACTAAATGACTGTTGAGACTCCCTTCTTGTTTTAGCTCTAAAGAAACTTATGATATTCTATCTCTGTCTAGGAGCAGTCTTGGGGAAAAAAATGGTTTGGAAAGGTCTTATTTAAACTATGGTGGAGTAGTCCATGGTACATATTCTGAGAAATTGCCCTGAAGAAGGTGAAGATAGAAACAAGAACAAATGATGAGATTAGCCATGTGGGGTAAGTGAAAAGGAAGAATTGAGAATGACAATGAATTTGTGAGACTGGGTGACAGGGAGGAGAGTGGGAACCCTTGGTGGTAATTGAGAAGTGGCAAAGAGTATAAGATTGGTAGGAATGATATTGATTTCTGTTTTGGATGTGGTTAGTTGAGGAAGTTGATGAAACAATACTAATGTTCAAGAGAAATGTTAGAATTTTATATAGATCTGGAAATCATTTTTATATGGATGATCATTGAACACATAGGAGTTGATATGATCACCATGTAAGATTGTTTAGGGGAAAAGAGAAGAGGTTAACACAAAAATCTTTGGGAATAGTCACAGGTAGTGGGCATGACATGAATGAAGAACCAGGAAAGGAAACTAAGAAGGATGTGTCCTGTAGGTAGGAAAAGAAACAAGAGAAAACTGTGTCACAAAAGCACAGAGAATTAAAAAGTTTTCATGAAAAATTATTTGACTAGGAAAAAGGTTTCAGAGTGGGTTTAGGAGATCAAGAAAGAAGAAGAGATCATTTGGATATACAAGCAAGAAATCACTGGGAAATTTGAAGAAGGTAGTTTAAGAAGAATGATGGTGGCTAGACTGTGCAGTATTAAGAGATGACTGGAGCATATGTGGCCAGAGGGAAGTGGATACGGGGATAGGGCACCAGGTTGGTCTGGAATTCTGTCAGATCAACATTCAGGGCACCATCAAATCGGAGAGAGGCAGTAATGGAGGACACAATTTGGCTAATAAGGCGATTCAGATTAGTGTAGGTGGGGCGTTCGATATCAAGGTTTCTGTGACAGATATCATAGATGGCCTCATTGTCTACCATGAAGGCACAATCAGATTGCTCCAGGGTGGTGTGAGTGGTCAGAATGGAATTGTAGGGCTCAACTACAGCTGTGGAAACCTGAGGGGCTGGGTAAATGGAGAACTCCAGCTTGGACTTCTTGCCATAATCCATGGAAAGCCGTTCTATCAGCAGAGAGGTGAAACCAGAGCCAGTTCCACCACCAAAGCTGTGGAAAACCAAGAAGCCTTGAAGTCCTGTGCACTGATCAGCCAGCTTCCAAATCCTGTCTAGAACCAAGTCGATGATTTCCTTGCCAATGGTGTAGTGTCCTCGGGCATAGTTATTGGCAGCATCTTCCTTCCCGGTGATCTGCTCAGGGTGGAAAAGCTGGCAGTAGGTTCCAGTCCGAACTTCATCAATGACAGTTGGTTCCAAATCTACAAACACTGCTCTGGGGACATGTTTGCCAGCCCCAGTTTCACTGAAGAAGGTGTTGAAGGAGTCATCTCCTCCTCCGATGGTCTTGTCACTTGGCATCTGCCCATCAGGCTGGATAGCATGCTTCAGGCAGTACAACTCCCAGCAGGCATTGCCAATCTGGACACCAGTTTGGCCGACATGGATAGAGATGCATTCACGCATGATGGGCAGTGGGTCAAGCAGTGACTGCAGTGGCAGAAGCAGGGTACCAGGGCCTCGTTACAGCCCTCGACAAGCTAAGAGTCGAGGTAAGTAACACTGTCAGAGCTGAAGAAATTTGACCAGTCAAATAGCTGATAAGTATTTGAGGCTGAATTTGAACACAGGTCTTCCTGATTCCAGATCTAGCATTCTATATTCATTGTCACTTCTCTTGCTATGAGTAGTTCTCTCTGAGAAGTCTCTATGTCTTTAACTGCTTACAATCATGCCCTAGACATCATTCCTAGCATATGATATTCCCTGTAGTATTCTCTGGATTAAAGTACATTGTCTGGTACATAATTCCTCAGTTCACTTGATCTATATCTTGACACAGGTGGTGCTGCAGGAATGATTGAAGCTGGGAAGCTGGTGACTGCACATATTTGACTCACTTAAATCCAATATACTGGCAAGTCATGTCATCACCTTCTTAATATCATGGTCTTGGAGAAGCAAGGACAAACAGCAACAGATTAATCACACTTCTTCATCATACAATATTGCTATTTCTCTGTACAATATTCTCCTTGTTCTGCTCAGTTCACTGTGCATCAGTTTATGTAAATCTGCAACTTTTTCTGAAAGCATCCCAACCTGTTATTTCTTATAGTACGAGAATATTCTATCATATTTGCAACCCACAGCTTGTTTGAATGTTTAAGAAAAATAAAAATAAAACCTAATATAATCATAAATAACAATTTCTTTACTCTTCCTCCCATGTAGATTAGGCTAATTTTTTTTTTTTACCATTTTAGAGCACTTTAAAAATATTGAGAACTTCCTTTGGACTTGTTTTTGCAAAGGACTTAGAAAATTAACATCACTTCCTCATAGCTTGAATTTAAAGAAACTCAGATGACCTGGAATTAAAGAAAGTCCTCAAATCTCTGTTATCAACTTGAGATGGGAGCTTCATGGAGTTAAATCAACTCAAAGTGTTCTGAAAACCTGTGCTTGTATATTGAATACCTGTCTCGCTGTGGCTAAGTAAAACTCATTTTGTTACCTGTAGAAATATCTATGGATCTCATTTTGTTTCAGTAAAGAACTTAAACTCACTGGACATTAGTCTGACTTAAGCCTAACCCACTACAGTTGGAAGAATTTAGGTTCTATATCCTACTCTTCCAAATCCTCTTTCTGTGATCACATGATCAATGAACCAGTGCCAAGAATAAATGTAACCAGAGAGAGGGAGGCCAGTGATAAAATATTTTTAAGAAGAAAACAATCTTAAGGAGGGCCAGAAGTTGGAGATAATAAAAAAGGGGGAAAAGTTTAAGATGAAATCAAATTTATTACTTATAGAACAAGCAGTCTAGAGAGTCCAGTGAAAGAGATGACTGACTTTAGAATGAGACATTAATAAATTTGCATCAAAGATGATAGGTATTAAGGAGTTGTCACTTACAACTGGCCATTTCAAATCATTGGAATGAGATAATGGTGGAATGGGACTGTGCTTCTGACTGGAGAAATGAGTTTAGAAAGATCATCAGAACTGGGAAGAGATATTTTGAGAGGAGTTTTTGGTTAGAATGTTTATATCCCTTCCTCCAAGTCAAACCTTGCTGCTGATGGTGGGTGATGCTTTTCCTGTTTCCTACAACTCAGTGTCAGTTATCTTACAAATTACTACTTTGTATCTATTTCCATTTATTCTAAAATTCCATACACACATATATATATATATATATTTATTATGTATTCCATTTAATAAGAGCTCTTTCTGAATAAGAGCTGTTTCATTATATTTGTATATTTAATGCCTAACAGAGTGATCAGTCTATAACAAGCCTCAATAAATACTTGTTGATTACAGATTGATGATGTGAGAATAATCGCTGATTTTCTTTGAGAAATTTGTAATGTGATCCTTATAGATTTAAAATTATTTTGAATTTGGATTTGAATGTTAACAGAAAGTTCTCCTTTCCTCTCTGCTCACTGGCCAACTACAATCTTCATCGGACCAACAGTCTCTTGTGAATTGCAGCAGGGAGCTGACAGAAAAAAAAGTGAAAGGAAATTTGGGGTGCTATGTATCAGGTCCTCTGAGTGTTTTCTTGATAGAATTTTTAACAATTAATTTAATTTTTCCAATTACATGTAAATGCAGTTTTCAACATGCTTCCATTTGCAAGTTTATGATTTCTACATTTTTCTACCACCCTCCCCTTGGCGACAATCTGGTAAGAAATGTATATGAACAATCATGTTGAATATATTTCTATATTAGTCATATTGTGAAAGATGAATTAGAACTAAGGGGAAGAAACATGAGTAGGAAAGAAAAAAACAAAAAAATTTTAAAAATTGAACATAATGTGCTTTACTCTGAATTCAGACTCCATAGTGGATATGGATAGCATTTTCTATAATGGTCTCCCAGGTTTGTCCTTGAAACTGAACTACTGAGAATCATCTCTCAGTGTTGTTAATGTGAACAACATTCTCTGGGATCTGCTAACTTCAGTCGGTATCAGTTCATATAAGTCTTTCCATGCTTCTCTAAAGTCTGGTCACTCATGATATCTTATAGAACAATAGGATACCAAAGCATTCATATACCATAACTAGTTTAATCATTCCCAATAGAAGGGCATCCCCTCAATTCCAGTTCTTTGTCATTGCAAAAAGAATTGCTAGAAATATATCTGAACAGGTGAGACTGTGCTCATTTTTATAATCTCTTTGAGAGAGAGAGAGAGACCTAGTAGTGGCATTCCTAGATCAAAAGGTACACAAAAGTTTATTACTCTTTTTTGATTGATTCCAAATTGCTCTCCAGAATGATTAGATCAATTTTTCCACATCCTCCTCTGCACTGATGTTTTCCCCTTTTATTTCTGTTATTTTAGCCAATCTGATAGGTGTGATGTGATATCTCAGAGTTGTTTTAATTTGCATTTCTCTAATCAATAATGATTTGGAGCATTACCACATACTTTTAAATTCTTCAGTCTTGAGCTAGAAAATTGTTTTACTCAGTCTTTTTGTCAGTTCTGTTGTAGCCACTGGCTACTTGAGTTCGGTTCTGCCTATGAGGAATCATTATTCAGACTTGGGAAAGCAAGTGTGGAAATAAAACAAAATAAAAATATTACAAAAGGTTACAAGATATAAGAAGGTAGAGAGAGAGAGAGAGAGAGAGAGAGCTAGAGAGAGAGAGAGCTGGAGTCCAAACCAGGTTTTTATGTCTTCCACTTATCCAGAAGGCAAAAAGTGAACTCCCTTTTTCTTACTGCCAGTAATTAGGTAGAGGGTGAAAATCAATTTTACATTAAACACTCAATGGTAATCAAGAATAGGGAGCTCTCCACCCAAGCAGCCTCTAAGATTACAAATTCCTTCTTTATAATCATAATTCTCTACTTCTAGTCAATATACATCTCAAAAGTAGGTGGTAGTCAATTTACATCTCCACCTAATTTTTACATTTGCAATTTTCTTAATCTTTCTTCTGCATTACTGATAATTGAGAATCTATTTAGAATCATTATTTAAAGATATTTGGAGTGATTTGGGGGGAGAGTTTGGTGAGTCACTGCCTTTACCCCACCATCTTGACTCCCCCTACCCCACATAATTTATACAGTAACAATAATGTAATAAAGATAATCAACTTTGAAGGGCTTAGTAACTGGACTTCCAATCAAGATAGTGAAGAGAAGCCAGGCATTGTTTTAAGCCCTCTTGGCTTTCCCTCAGAACTGATAGGAATCAAGCCTCTTAACAGATTTTGGAGCAACAGAAAAACTGAGTGGAACATCTTCCAGTAAAGACTATCACCAAGGGGATGTGGACTTGCCCAGATCAAGGAGTAGAGACCAGGATATGGGCAGCAGAGTGAGGGAGTGGACTAACTTGAGAACCTCAGTGGTAGAAGTAGAAGCCTTTGCATTGAATGTGGTAGGCAAAGTGGTAGATCCCCAACACAACTGTCCAGGACACCCATTTCATCAGTCAGACAGCTAGTCTAGATAGCTTGAAATGCAAGCACCTGACATTCCTGTGGGAGGGTCTGTAATTCCCAAGTATTTCCAGTTCTTTTTTATTACAAAGTTATTTGTTATTACAAAAAGGGTTGCTATAAATATTTTTTTACATGTAGGTCTTCTTTCCCCTTTATTATGATCTCTTTGGAATACAAACCTATTAATGTTATTGCACAAAGAGTATGTACAGTTGTATTGCCCTTTGAATATAGTTTCAATTGGTGCGTGGAATGATTAGATCACTTCACAACTTCGCCAATGCAAAGAAATCTCCTTCAGTATTGATCATTTTCCTTTTTTGTCATAGTGGCCAATCTGATAGGTGTGAGGTGAAATCTCAGACTTGTTTTATTTGCATTTCTCTAATCAATAAGGATTTAGAGCATTATTCATATAATTATAGAATTTTAATGTCTTCAGTGGAGAGCTTCCTTTTCATATCCTTTGACTATTTATAGGTTGGGAATAGCTACACATTTTGTTTTTATCACCAAAAATCACCATACTGATTTCTTGCCCTGAAGGAAAACAAAAGCCTTAAGACCAAGGACATTTGTAGCATCCAGACCTTCACTAGAAGTGAATGAGTTCTGGAAAAGGCTCTTGTGAATAATATCTTTTCACAACATTCTCCTCACTGTAATAAATGTAAAGTACAAGTAATGCCATTGGCATGTCCCACTTTGAATGTGAAGGACAACTATCTAACTTTGTAGGATTCTCCTATGAGCCAGTTGCAGCAGCTGATTTCCTTTAGTGTCTTTGTTTCTTTAAATGGTACAAAAATAATAAATTGCTAAAAGGAGAGATATATTTTGATATATTGAAAACAGATCTATTGAGAAAGAAACATTGCTATATAATCCTAGTGATATACATCCTCTTTAACAGCCCACTTCTTTTTTCTTTGTATAAGCAATTGAACCACAGTTATTCATTTTACATCATGAGATTTCTAAGTAAAGTGTACCCTGGACTCGGAAAAGTCCATGTAAATTTTTTGACCCTCCATTCATACCAGAGAAGAATTCTGATTTTATTTCTTTTCTTTTTATGAGAGACCTTATTATAAAATTTGGTTTAATTGTAAAATTTGGTTTAAATATTTAATCTTATGAACAGAACCAGAAAAATACTGTACACCCTAACAGCAACATGGGAGTGAAGATCAACCTTGATGGACTTACTCATTCCATCAGTGCAACAATCAGGGACAATTTTGGGCTGACTGCAATGGAGAATACCATCTGTATCCAGATAAAGAACTGTGGAGTCTGAGCAAAGTTCAAGGACAATTCCCTCTAATTTAGGAAAAAACTGATATCTTATTGTCTGGTCTTGTTATCTCTTATACTTTATGTTTCTTCCTTTAAGGATATGATTTCTCTCTCATCACACTTAATTTAGATCAATGTACAACATGGAAACAATGTAAAGTCTGACAAATTGCTTTCTGTGGGAGGGATGGGGGGAGGGAAGTAAGATTGGGGGAAAATTGTAAAACTCAAAATAAATAAAATCTTTAATAAAAAAAACAAAAAATGATTGGGATCTTTCTAGCTTGAAGTCAGGAAGATCCCAGTTTGTATCTAGCTTCAGATTCTTATTAACTGTAGCCCAGCATGAGTCGGTTAACTCCAGACTGTCTCAATTTCCTCATCTGGAAATGGATATAGTAATAGCCCCTACCTCCCAGGGTTGCTGTGAGGATTCAATAAAATTATATTTGTGAAGCTTTAAAAAAATATTTAATCATAGACTTTATGTTATCTATTGCCCTTTGTGTGTTATCTGCAACTTTTTCAAAACTCATCAATTATTCTCATTTTATGTCTTATGCCAAGCTGTGATACAATGAAATAACAGGAAAGTGGTGATGTGGAAAGATAATTATATCATAAAGTCATTTTTTCTTTGTTTTATATGATGTATAAATACTACTAGTTGAATTGTGACATACATTCCTATCAATTATTTTGAGGTGTGTAATACTCTACAGATAATCAAACCTGTTTCTACATTTTTAACTTGATTATTATCCTTAACTACTCAAACCAGTATAAAATTCATGTTGCAAGAAGCTAGCGAAACCTGCCCTAGAGACCTCAGAGAGCTGTTCTGAATCTGTAACAAGAATAATTAAAAATATACACTTCCAGCTTTTTGCAGGAAGGACACATTTCAAACAGAGAGAATTGTGTATTGAGAGTTGTATGGGAATGCCCAGGTCCTCTAACATTGAGGTACCCTTTGTCATGTATACTGTGCATAGACATAGCTTCCTTTGATTGACTGGGAAGTCAGAAAAAGGTCTGACTTTAAAATTGACCAAACTGAAACAGTCTTTCTTTTTCCTGCGTGCTGTGTCCTATCTATTCATTCTTATCGTGTTCTTAGAATGAAGATCACCATTTACTTAGAGCATGGAAACCATAAATTGAACTGTAAGAAAGGACTTTCATTGTCTGTTGTTCCTCTTTTATCCTAGCTTTGAAAAAAATGGAATGGGAATGAATGCATTTGTCCTTCTGCGTTTTAGATGCTAGAGGTGATCTGTACCAGACTTGGGGGTTTAAGCCATGGTGATCTTAAGAGCAATATTCTAGATGGGATGTTGCAGCCAGTCAGTTCAGCAGGGAATCCAGGAAAAATTAAAATGCTGAGAATGACTCCAGAGAGGGTATGGGATTTGAATTTGGGTCAGGGTCTCTATAGGAATGTACTTAAGGCTGTGTATCTAATCCCCTTTCCTTCCCTAACTCTGGAGTGGTACAAAGTGGAAGGGTATGTGTATTTGCATGTGTGTGTGTGTGTGTGTGTGTATCATTTCCTCATGTTGTTGTGACTGTCTGAATTTTTGTGATTATGGCTCTTGATGTAAATATTCCTTTATAGAAACTAATTTAACTATTAGTGACTAAATGGAACTGAGACCCAAAAGAGTCCCTCCATATACTTGGGGGTTATACCAAATCTCAGATGATATGAGCCATTTTCAAAGAGTTTAACTATTCCTAACCTTCCTAATGGTACTGGAGCCAACCCTGCTGGGGAAAAGGTAAAATGTAACATTCCTGATCTTTAGACAATCATGTACTGTTATATCTAAATGATGTAACAGGTTCTACCTACAGTTGTAGGACTTTCTCACAACCATTCTCCACACTCTTCTTTTTCTTGTCCTTGTCCTTGTCCTTGTCCTTGTCCTTGTCCTTGTCCTTGTCCTTGTCCTTGTCCTTGTCCTTGTCCTTGTCCTTGTTCTTGTTCTTGTTCTTGTTCTTGTTCTTGTTCTTGTTCTTGTTCTTTTTCTTCTTCTTGTTCTTCTTGTTCTTGTTCTTAATCTCTCTCCTCCCTCATTCCCTCTCCATCCTTCCTTTCCTCTTTCACTCCCTCTCTTTCCTTCCATTTCTCTCTCTCTCTCTCTCTCTCTCTCTCTCTCTCTCTCTCTTTCTCTCTCTCTCTCTTTCTCTCTCTTTCCTCACTGAAAATTCCTTGGTTCCTTCCCACAAAAGCAAACTTTTGATTTGAAATTTGGGCGAAAGCTTTCTAGACGAACTAACCAGGCAGCTAGGTGGCACAGTAGATAGAGCACCAACAATGGAATCAGGAGAACCTGAGTTCAAATCCAGCCTCAGACACTTAATAATTTCCTAGATGTGTGATCTTGGGCAAGTCACTTAACCCCATTGACTTAAATGAATATTTTTTTAAAAATATTAATATTAGATGCTTTCTTGTTTACCTGAAAACTTCTCTAAGCACATAGATGTATTTCTTTCCATTTGTTTTGAGTTCTATTATAGATGTGCTTTGTGTGGTTATGAAGGAGCTGGATAACTGAGGTTCTAGACAGCATTTGAATAGATTGGGGAAGGACAGGGATTTTGCTAGAAATTACCCTCCCTGGATACCAGAAATACAAACTTCATCTTCTGTTCATGTCCTCTCTCCCAGTGGTTCCTTCAGAAGAAACAGAAATTTTTTTTGCCTTAGTTAAATGCAGATATAAATTTGTTGATTCCCCTTAAAGAATCCTTTTAAGGATTGGTTCTTACAGTTTCATATCATCTTGTCTCTTAGTCAAGAAAACCTAATGCTGTATCTACTGCCCAAACAAAAGAAGAAAAACCTTGAAAAAAGATACCTCGAATCAGATCATGGTTTTGATGTGAACCTGAAGTAGCTATAGGGCCACCCAGGTCTACCCAGACCTTCCCTTTTTCTTGGTCCACCCCCTTCTCAACCACACTGTGACAGGGAGATTGTGCAGAGACTTAGATCTGCTGCCAGCATGACTGAGATTGGTCATACTCGGGGATAGGAGATATGTCCTCCTGTTTTGCAGCTTAAATTGAAGAAATGAAATAGATTTCCAGAATCACTGTAGAACTGGAAGGGACCTGCTCTGCCTACAGTTCCTCCCCATGTTCTTCCACCTCCCATCTCTCTGCCTCAGCACTGGCCCTTCCAAGCAGAGAATGTATTGCCCTCTTGTTTGCCTTCCTACTGTACTCATTTCAAATCCTTCCTCCACCAGAGGGATTTCCTAAACACCCCAGGTCCTTATCCTTTGCCGATGATTCTTATAGAGCCTTTTTCTATATTTTGTATTATCCTAGATATTATTCATATGTTGTTTTTTTCCATTAGAATATAAACTCCTAAGGACAGGGATTGTGGTTTGGGTGATTGCTTTCTTCTTTCATTGTATGTCCCGTGCCTGACATATAAGACCCATTGTAATTAATGGTGGGTAATTAAGGGTCACCCTGGGGATGTCTGAAAACTCAATGATATGCACTGTCCAAAAAAGTAAAGGCTACACTCTCCTCACTTTCCAAAATAGGTTCGCACCATTTGCTTAGGTGTGGAGAATGGACGATTCATATTAGGGGATGGAAATGAGGTTTCAAACCTGGGAAGAGAATCATACAAAGGTTTATTCTTGTACCTAATATTGTATAAACTTATTCCCATATTGAAAAAAATTTTTATGCGATCTCTTCAATTTTGGAAAAATATTGGGCAAATATTACCAACATTTATTAGATCTGAGAATTAATTTCTGCTCTTAGTAGAGTTGCCCATTCATTCATGAGAGAAGTGCCCAAACATTTCTCCCCAATGCCATGCCTCAATGAAGGTTCACTGAAGCATAATCTCTTTAAAGTGTGTGAACCCCTTTATGAAAAAGATCATTGTAGATCTCCCAAATCTTTTATTTATATAAGGAAACTGTGCTGCAGAGAAATTAGATGACTTCCCCATTATCTCTCAATTATTATGTATGGACTTTAGAAATTGATTTCCTATAATGAACATGATGCTTCTTTCTCCATCTCAAGCCCCAGACACAAGTTAATAGAGATTAAAGGGTAACTGATATGTTATTGTTCTCCTCCCCTATCACTGAGACCATGTGTGAATGTGTATAGGCCCCAACCATATATGAAGGACCCTGGCTTGAGACAAACATGGATGTCACCTACAAAGGTCATTTTTGTTGACCGTTGGGCAGTTGAAGTTGTCTTTGGGGAGACCTTTGCTGTCTATGAGGCTGTTTCTGCATGGACTTGTGAGGCAGGTACATCTGAGGCTTTTGTTTCTGGACCTAGTGTAGTAGAATCTTGTCCAATTATGAAGTCAAGTTTAAAACTTTGGTATAATTAATATCTTCTAATAAAAAGCCTCATTCTGGGACCTGAGTTCCAAGCAGCAGGAAAGGTTTGATTTTTTTTGTAGGAAAAGGGTGTTCAGGGGCAGCTAGGAGGCACAGTGAATAAAGCACCCACCCTGGAGTCAGGAGGACTGGGGTTCAAATTTGACCTCAGACACTTAATATTTACCTAGCTGTGTGACCCTGGGCAAGTCACTTAACCTCATTGCCTTTCAACCCCCCCTCAATGAAAGGGATGTTCAGAGGCATATTGTGGGCTTAGTAGCAGACAACCCCAAATATTCTGAGTATCACAATAAATTGACTCACATGAACTATTTTGTTTCCCAGAGCATGTAAAATTATTGTTTACATTATGATGTATCTATTATACAAATATACTACATTATATATTACATTGCAATAGTATTAAGTATAAAGAAAATCAATGTATATGCCTTAATTATCAGTTTTCTTGTTCAGTGACTTCCCATTTGGGATTTTCATGAGGAAGATACTTGAATGGTTTGCCTTTTTCTTCACTATTGCATTTTACAGATGAAGAAACTGAGGTAAACAAGATCAAGTACTTTACATTTTGGTTCCATACCTAGGATGAGTCTTCCTGACTCCATGTTTGGCACTCTTATCTACTTATCCACCTAGTTGTCTCTCAGAAATTCTTTTTTGGTAAAAATGTTGCCTGTGATCTAAATCATCAGCAAATTGTATTCTTTTTTTCTTTTGGAGAAACTTGGCTCCATATTGATGGCTGCTAACTAATCAGAGTAGTGGTTTCTGAAAACTTTTAGAATGAAGTTTGTCACAGAGATAGACTTTTTCTTTCCCTTGAACATTTAGAGATCGTTGTAGAGTTTCTAACTGGTGTAATTTTAATATTGTTTTGTTTCAGAAAATAGGGATGCCTCAGGAAAAGAAGAGAGATACAGAACATCCAGTTGATAGAGCAGTTAGAGACACACAACATTTATTGATTATGATCTTCTTCTTACATGGTACAGTTTCTAGCTCCCCCAAAGGAATCAAAAGAGTAATATCAATGATCATTCATCACAGATCACCCTAACAGATGTAATAATAATAATAATAATAATAATAATAATAATAATAATAATAAAATTTTGAAATATTTTGAAACTTGCTAAAATTTGACAAAGAGAAATCATGTGAGCATATACATAGTGCTGGAAATGAGTAGTCCCAGTAGACTTGATCAATGGAGATTTGTCACAAAATTTCAATATGTAAAAACAACAGCAGCAAAAAAAATTGCAATATCTCCACAGTGCAATAAAGCACAGCAAGGTATGTCTATATCTGGGGGGATGTAGGTGAGAAAATAGTAATTACTCTCTCTCCTGTAGAAGGCCCTACTGCATTCATTCATTCATTCATTAATTCTGGCTCACTTACTAAAATCATACATTGATTCTACAGATTGTAATGTCTATTCTTATTTACTTTAGATGAGGACAGGGGAGAATTTTCAAGGACTTTTTCAGAACAACCCAATACTCTACCCATACCTACCCAAAAAAGTCCCCATTCAAATTAAATTTTTAGAGTAGTAGGTATAAAATCATGAAAGAGAACAGAGAAGCAGTGAAGTGTTGTATATTTTCTGGAACAAAAGAATACATTTGGGAGGAAGGGAAAGAGATCTGGATATTGGCACCTAGAATTACTATTTCTCCCTTTCATTCTTTTAACCCTCAAAAGACGTCTAGTTTGCCACTTGGGGTGCTGGATATAGAGGTGAATTCATGGAGGGGAGCACTATGGACTAGGGCATCTGAGTCATGTGTCTCCAGCTACTGTGATTTGTGTCTTTATCTCAAGTGACAGAGTCTGAATTTGGGACAACTGAGACTAGAACTTGGACCATGCTGTGCAAGTTGGTGTGTCCCAAGCATCTACCTGGATTGACTGGGCAGTGGAAGTGATGAGACTGGGAATAGAAGCAGGGATCCCAGCTAGACCAGGTCCTGAGTCCTGGAGACTCAGTTGTTGGTAGGTCCTAATTAAACTAGGGAAACCAACCTCTCTCTTAAAATGGATCTAGTTTTCCTTTGAAGTTTAGGACAAGGACTTGGAAATTCTCATGGAAAGATAGGGATGGAGCCATTGATTTAAAAACAAACAAACACACACACACACACACACACACACACACACACATGTATTTGTTACATCACCCTCTAAGCTAAACTCAGAGTCCTGGCAGCTTGGATAAACAGAGCACTGGGGCTGTCCGTCAGACCAGGTATACTATGGAGAGGTTACCAACTTGGTGGCTTAAGTACAGCTCCCCCTGGTAGCATCAATGGGATTGTGCTCTGCCTGGGAGTTCATGAATTTGTAGGAACTTTTTCATTTTTTATTTATTTCCAGCATCTGGCATTTGTAGGGACTTAATAAATACCTGATGATTGATAAATGATCTGATGACACATTAAATTATTGAATGTGTCATCAGATCATTTATTAATATATTCATTTATATATTACCTAGGGCACCCACAGAGAGCTCTGTCTTCCTATTTAAATATTCATAGACAATATACTATTGTATTTCTATTGGAAGAGAATAAAAGTTCTCTCAAGTATTAAGTAAAAAAAATAAGACCCATTTTTATCTTCATGTATATATTCTAGTGGGGGTGAAAAGATTGAAACTGAAATCAAAGTCAGAATGAGCTGAATCAGAGATTAACAACCTCCTATCTCATCTGTGGACTTTTCCCTATAATATCCTTCTGTGGCAAGAAGTACATGTATCAATATTCCTAGAGAACCCAAAGAAAGTTGACAAATAAAGTATTTACCAGTCTCATAATGAACTGTAATTTCAAATTCAATAGGTAAAAGTCTCAGACACAGGAATGTGGATAGAGAAAGAGCCCATAGGATTCTGTCTTTCACATGAATCTTTCTGCCCTGAAGTTTTTGATGATGTCTTATTACAATCTTTTCATTTAGTTTTTTACTTTTTATTTTTTCAGTATTAAATATAAGAAAAAAAGTGTTATCATGTATATAGCAAAACATAAGAATGTTCATAGTACAAAGTAATAATTTCCATTTCAAAAAAACCTACATAATAAATCCTATAAATTTTGTCCAAAATGGTCAATATTTTCTTTACTTTCTTGTAGCTTTTCTTCAGTTCTTTGCTGATTATTTTTTGCTTTACTTTTTCCCCTTTCCCCACCTCACCAGGAAGACTACAATTAAGCATGGATACACACACACACACACATATATATATATATATATATATATATATATATATATATATATTATATATAACATATATACAAATAACTATATATACAAATAAATCACATACAACTATATATACTAATATATTTGTGTATACACATTCCCACAGAGATACAGGAACACACATATCTTTATAATTGTATTATTTGTATCTCTTATTTTTGAACATTTTCTGAAAACAACAACCTCTCCTCACTCTTCTACTCTAATTCTACTTGCATCCTTGCCCATTTATTCCTTGACCACCTTCCTTCCAAGGATTCCTCCCTCATACACACTTACCCTTGTATACACCCCATGTCTATTAATTTACACACTCTTTGATATAGTTTCTTAACCTATTCACTCACCCTCTAAATCAGTGTCCTCCCTATCCCCTCCTCTTCTTTCTTTCTGTACTTTTTAATATATTCATTCACATAGACATACATACATACATAAATGAATATATGTATTTTATGTTCCCTTTTTAAGTCATTTCTCTCTTCTTTTACCTCTCCCTTTCCCTTTCTCTCTCTCTTTTTCTCCCTCTCTTTCCTTCTCCCTCTCTTCTCCTCTCTGTCTGTCCTTGTTTTCTAAATATAGATCAGGATTTTTTTTTTTTTGTAGGAGGAAGAAGGGGCAATATATAGTCTTAGAGAGTTGCTTAGATCATTGAGAGATTAAGTGACTTGTCTAGGTTTGCTTTTTCTGGTCTTCTTGGGAAAATTGTCAGCTAATTAAAGCTACTATAATCTTCTCCCCCCTGCCCCCATTGCCTCCTAACAAGGACAGAGCTTTCCTGAAGTGGGTGGGTCCCTTTTAAATCTTTGCCTCAATTGTTGTGCTTATTCAGCATTTCTACCCACTTAACCTTTCTCCTCTTGATGCCCTTCATTACATATATTACTTCATTTCAAGGTTTGGTTAGGCATTTCTTTCAAAAGGAAAAGAAACTTATTTAACAAACTTTTTATTCTAATATAGTTATGGGAATAGTTATTGGAATATCACATCATGAAACTTCAGGAGACAAGGAATAATCATGTTTGGTTTTATGATAGTCATACTTTGTCAATATATGAAGTCATTGAATAAATAAGCCAAGAAAATGATAGTTTAAAATCTTTCTGGCAACAATTGAAATGCATATTTTAGTATATAATATGGTGAACTATAGTTAGATTTCAATAAATTATATTTATATAATTTCAAAAACGTATTAAATGATGACATATAATGCAGCCTTTAAAGAACTTACATTCTATGTTTTTTCTCTAAAATGATGCTTTTCCTTTAGAGATTGCTGCCTTTCAATCTAGCAGGCATATTAAGGTCCCATTGAGTTCTTTAGGCAGTTAGGTGCCCCAGTTGCTAGAGTGGCAGCCGTGGTATAGGGAGATTCATATTCTGTAGTTCAAATCTGACCTTAGATACTTAGCTATGTAATGTTGAGCAAGTCACTCTATTTGCTTCAGTTTGCTCAAATATAAAATAAAGTGGGAATAGAAATGACAAACTATTTCAGCATCTATACCAAAAATTTCCAAATGTTGCAGATACAACTGACAAATGACTGGATAACATTTATATCTTATTTTCTATGAATGTGTAACTGTTGGTCTTAGAAAAGGCTAATATAACCCCTAGAAAACTAACTCCTCTTTTTTTCTTTTTTCCTTTTTCTTCAGTTGGAGTTGGTAAAATATGACTCAGGCTATCATCAGAATCCTAGACCTTTTCTGAGAGAGACAATGTGTAATGGGGCCATGCTCACCAACTCCCATGAGTACTCCAGTGAGAGTAGTCAAGAGGACAAGTCGTGCGACCTTCATTTCACTGATGAAATATGGAGAGTTTTCTTGAGGAAAAGGGAGAATTATGGATGGAGTCACTTTTCTTCCAAGGCCCTTATAAAGATGAAAAAGAACAAAGAAGTTCAGAGAGGTGTGTATCCTCCTATCTCTGCAAGCTCCCTAATCCCTCTCATACTCCTGCCTAAAGTCACTCAGTAAGTCAACAAGGTTGATGAGAGGTAGGTGCCTAATTTTGTAGCAAGGAGATCATGACCAGCAGTGCTGACAATTGCCATTCTTTTTAGCAGGTGTCCAATTATGTCCAAAACTGACCCATGGTGGAAGGTTGCCCTGAGCAGACTTATGCTGCTTAAGTGATTAGGGCTGTCACTCTGGGTATCCAGAAACATCTTATCCAGAAAGTGGGCTGTAGGTGTTCTATTTGTGCATCTCTTTGACTCTACCTTTAGAATGTGAGCTGCTGGAACAGGACCTGCATATTTGTCATTCCTTGTATTTATAACCCTTCATCAAATACCCAGGACCTGGAGCCTAATAAGGGCTCCATAATAGTTGGCTGACTGGTTCCAGTAGATAAGAACCACAGTCCATCTGAAGTAATCTGTTTCTTCTCACCATTTCTGACATCGCTGGCCCCTACAGGTGTACAGCACCTTCCCAACAGGTCTTCTCAGGGCACTAGGTTACAACTGATATTCAATTATGTACTTTGTGAGCAACCTATAGGAAACTGTGATTGATATCTCTGTCTATCCCACAATCCATTGGGACATTCACTTTCTTTTAGTTTCCTTCTGAATAAGAATGTAAATAGAGTTATGAACACAAGAAAGGACAAACATGCAGGTCCTACTCCAGCAGTGCACATTCTAAGGTAGAATGTGAAAATAACTATTTACATGCAAGATATATACAGGGTAAAAGTACAGTAAGACCAGAAGGAAGGCAGAGGGAGGGAGGAAGGGAAGAAAAGTTCTACAGAGGGTGGAGTTTGAGCTGTGCTGAAAGACTACAGAAAAATCAGGAGACAGAGGTGAGGAGGGCTAGATTTCAGGGATTGGAGATCACTAGTGACAAGCCTATACATTCCTCTCTGTGCAGAACTGAGATAAATTGTAAGAATATGTCAGGGGATCTGATTAGATTGAGGAACTATAAAGTTGGAACACTTAATGGAGATTCAATATGTATAAGTCCCCTAGTATAAGGACAGGAACAAGGATAGAAAGACTAAGAGTCACAGGCTGAACTTATTAGGTTGCAGAATGTTACTGAATCATTCTCAAAAATCTTGACTGAGTGATAAATTAAATTAGAATGAAACTTGAAGGAGGAGAGGTCACTGAGTAATAATGGGAGAGGAATAGTCTGGAAGGGGCAATGGGGAGCAAGGAGTATTCCTCCTACTCTATCATAAATTAGGGGCTATGTTTGAATGTACCCAGGGAGGATCAGTAATTGGGAATGGAGAGCAGAGGGAATGAAAAAGGAAAAAAAAATTAAGTTTATCATCAAAGTCATTTTATTATCTATGAACAACCTTCTAGAGAAAGTAACAGAGATGGATGACTTTAGATGGAGGATTGATGGATTTGCATTGTGGAGGATAGGAATGATAGGAATTAAGGAGTAGTCATACAAAATGGAGAAAGGTGTTTGATGAATGACAATAATGCATTTCAATTCACTGGGATATAGAAATCATATCACCACTGAGGAATGAGTTCAGGTGGAAAATCAGTGCTGGAAAGAGATATTTTGAGAGGAAATTTTGATTTGAATTTTGATTCCCTTCTTCCAAGTTCAACTCGTGGCAGGTGGTGGGTGATAACTTTCCTGATACTTTAGTGTCCTCCCCCCAATCTACTATTCACATTACTACTTTTTATTTATTTACATATATTTCTGTACTTTCATTCTACAAATACAAATATAATGTATATTATATATATATATATATATATATATATATATATTATATTATATACACACGCACTTCTTTCACTTAATGTAAATTTTGGGTGAGGGAAGATTAGGGTACCCATGGGTGTGAAAGTGAGATGGTGGAGCAGTCCAGAGTGTATATTGATCTGGAAAGGAAATAAAGGAGAATGGTTGGAATCCCTCATGAAATAGTTATTCTGCTCAGAAACTCTGAAGACAGTAGACAAAAAGAAAGAGGCAATGGGTAACCTGAAGATAGTGCCTAATGTTACTAATAAAGAGAGCTGCAAATAATAGGCAATTCTTGATGTGAGGCAAGAGAAGTCAATTCCTGCCTGGGGAGAAGGGAAAGGAGATGAACATTCATATTTAGTTACTCTGAAGTCCTGGAAGTTTAATTCAAGTGAGTTCAGGTCATGGGATGAGATGGGGAAGCTTATAAGTACATACAGACAAGATCAGAAACAGAACATTCTATACAAGGTGAACCAGAAACTTCTTTGCCAAGAAAAACAAAATGTTGTCTCTGGAGATTGAAAGGGATTGATTTTGTTTTGGTCCAATTCCTGAAGCACTAGAAAATGAGGAAAGTGCTTCAGTTAAGAAATGGTTAGTATTCCTATGCAGTATTAACAAAATCTAAGAAAAAAGACAAGAAGAGCAATTTCTTTTTTCCCCATTACTTTTATTTTTAAATAGCCTATTCTTTTTTTAATTTATATTTTTATATTTTTACACATTACTAAAATAGTCTTGTTGTAAGAGTAGGCATAATTCCCTGCCCTGCCACAAAAAAATTAGAAAGATAAAAAATGTGCTTCAGTCTGTGTTCAGATACCATCAGCTCTGTCTTTGGAATGGTTTGTTTTCTTTCTCATAAGTCCACCAGATAAGTCACTTCTTTATTTTTTCACACAGTTGCTATTACTTATTGTAATTCCTCCCATCTATTCCTTCCCACTCCCATTTATTCTATTTTCTCTCTCCTTTCACTCTGTCCCTCTACAAATGTGTGCTATGGGGCAGCAGAGTGGTGCAGGGCATAGAGCACCAACCCTGGGGTCAGGAGGCCCCGAGTCCATATCCCACTCCAGACACCCAACAGCCACCCAGCAGTGTGGTCCCACTGGGTCACCCACCCCACCACCTTGCAAAAAACTAAAAAAACATGTGTTGTGTCTGACTAGCCTCTCCAAAGATTTACCCTCTCCTCTATGGCCTACACTCTCCTTTCCCTCCTCTTGTCCCCTTTCTCCCATCCCTTTCCTCTCCTTTTTCCTCTAGGGTAAAAGATTTCTATAAGCTATTAAGTGTGTATGTCCTTTCTGCTTTGAGCCATTTCTGATGAGAATGAAGACTCACTCATTTCCCCTAACCTTCCCCCTTTCTACTCTGTTGCAAAAGCTGTTTCTTGACCCTTTTCCATGAAATATCTTAGCTCATTCTACCTCTCCTTTCCCTTTCACCTTTTACATTCCTTTTTTGCCCATTGATTCCATATTTGTATTATATTATTATTTCATATTCATGTCACCCTGTGCCTTGTCTAAATATGCCGCTACTAACTGCTCTATTAAATGCAAAGGTTCATATGAACATTATCAGTACCATCATCCCATGTAGGAATAAATGCATTTCAACAACATTAAATCCCTCATAATTTGCCCTCCTCATCCACCTTGTACATTCTTCACCTGAGTCTTGTACTTGAAGATCAGATTTTCTGCTCAGCTCCGGTCATTTCAGCAGCAATATTTGAAATTCTCCTATTTCATTGAATGTTCATCTTTTTCCCTGGAAGAGGATGTTCAGTTTTGCTTGGTAGTTAATTCTTGGTTGCATTCCAAGATCTTTTTCCTTCCAAAATATTATATTCAAAATCTTATGAGTCTTTAATGTAAATGCTGCTAATTCCTGTGCAAACCTGATTGTAGCTCCACAATATTTGAATAGTTTCTTTCTAGCTGCTTGTAATATTTTCTCTTTGACTTGTGAGTTCTGCAATTTGTCTATTATATTCCTGGAGGGTTATTTTTGGGAATTTCTTTCAGGAAGAGATCAGTGGATTTTCTCAATTTCTATTTTGCCTTCTGTTTTTAGGATATCAGACAATTTTCCTGGAGAAATGCTTTAAAAATCAAGTCAAGGGCCAGCTAGGTGGTGCAGTGGATAAAGCACTGGCCCTGGAGCCAGGAGTACCTGGGTTCAAATCCGGTCTCAGACACTTAATAATTACCTAGCTGTGTTGCCTTGGCAAGCCACTTAACCCTATTTGCCTTGCAACCCCCCCCCCCCCAAATGAAGTCAAGCTCTTTTCTTGATCATGATTTTCAGGTAGTCCAACAATTTTTAAATTTTCTCTCCTGCTTTCAGTTCTCCAGGTCAGTTGGTTTTCCAATGAGATATTTCATGTTTTCTTCTAGGTTTTCGTTCTTTTGCTATTGTTTTGTTGGATTTTTTTATTTCTTACAAAGTCATTGGCTTCCTTTAACTCTATTCTTCATTTGAAGGAGTTGTTTTCTTCAGAGAACTTTCTTATTTCTTTTCATATCTTACCAATTCTGGTTTAAAACAAGTACAAATGCTTACCTATCTGCATCTTCCAAGAAATATGTAAAATTCATGCAAATAAGCCACAAAATACTCTATACGTACAAAGGAAATTAACTGAAGAGTTATTCTTCATGGTTGGGCCATGCAGTGGTAATGAAAATCAAAATTCTAAAGATCTGATGCTATAACATCAAATGAAAAAGAGAATACTTTAAAGAACCAGATAAAACACAAAATTCATTTGGAGGAACAAAAGTTCTAGAATACAGCAGAACATACTCAGGGAAAGCATTATAAGTGAAATGGGGCAAATATCTTATTAATAGATTCAAACTATGTTGCAAAATAGCAGTTATAAAAAATATTTCATTCTATTTAAAAATTAGAAAATTATCTCAGCAACACAGACAAAGTAGATCTAAATAAGATGCAATGATTAAGAAGAGTTGTCCTAATGAATTAAATATCTAGTGCATGGGTTCCTTATTTGATAAGAAGTGTTCAGAAAATTGACAGTTTGGTAAAAGTTACACTTAGTCTAGTTATCTTACACCCTGTACCACTCAATACTCAAACTAGATCTGTGATGTCATTGAATAAGAAGTACATTCCAACAGTGTAGATAACAGGTAATAACTGCTTATCCTGTCTTACTCTTGTCCTTGTCCTCCAATCAGTTTCTCATTGGAGTCCATCAAATAGTTGACATTTGTTACTTCTCTAACATCTTGATGATACTTTAAATTCCTTATGAAATGGTAAATTCAACTTCTCTCTATGCTTTTCTGGTAGAACATCTTTTTTGCCCTGTTTCTCTTTGAGGTCTCTCATTGATTATTTGTTGAAGGTGGCTTACATTCATGAGTAGCAAGGTGGTACAGTAAATAGAATGCTGGGCCTGGAATGAAGTATCTGAGTTCAAATCTGATCTCAGAAACTTATTAGCTGTGCGATTCTAGGCAAGTCACTTCCTGCTTTTTGACTTAGTTTCCTCTTGGGTAAAATGAGTGTAGTTGGAAATGGCAAATCACTCCATTATCATTGCTAAGAAAACCTCAAATGGGATCAGAAATAGCCAGACATGATTTAAAAATCTTTCCACCAGGAGAGAGATAAGTTGTCCATTATGACCATTAGTATACAATATTGTATTGTCAATGCTAACTATGGTAATTAAGCAAGAAGAAAGGAAATGAAGAAATAAGCATGTACAAGGACTATAGATACCTTTGATTTCCTCATCTTAAAGAGGCCTTTGCATATCCTTTGATCATTTGTCAACTGGGAAATGGCTTGTATTCTTATGAATATGACTCAGTTCTCTATATATTTAAGAAATGAGTCCTTAGTTGAAATACTAGTTGTTAAAATGGTTTCCCAATTTGCTACATTTCTTTTGATCTTGGTTAGAGTGGTTTTGTTTGTGCAAAAGCTTTTTAATTTAATGTCATCAAAATTATCCAGTTTGTTTTTTATACTGTTCTCTATCTCTTCCTGGGTAATAAACTGTTACCCATTCAGTAAATATGACAGGTAAAGTAACCCTTGTTCTCCCAATTTGCTTATAATATTTTTATGTGTAAATCCTGAACCATTTTTAGAAAGATTTTATTTATTTTGAGTTTTGAAATTTTTTCTTTAATTTTACTTTTCCCATAGAAAGCAGTCTGTTAGTCTTTACATTGTTTCCATCATATACATTGATCTAAGTTGAATGTGATGAGGGAGAAATCATATCCTTAGGAAGAAAAATTAAGTATAAGAGATAGCAAAATTTTTTAAGAGATGGCAGGATTTTTTCTAAGTTAAAAGTAAAAAACTCCACGGTTCTTTCTCTGGATATAGATGGTATTCTCCATCACAGATAGCCCCAAATTGTCTCTGATTGTTGTACCTATGGAATGAGCAAGTCCAAAAAGGTTGATCAACACCCCTATGTTGCTGTTAGGGTGTTAAATGTTTCTCTGTTTCTGCTCATCTTACTCAGCATCAGTTCCTGCAAATCCCTCCAGGTTTCCTTGAATTCCCTTCCCTTCTGGTTTCTAAAAGAACAATAATGTTCGATTACATACATATACCACAGTTTGCTAATCCATTCCCCAATTGAAGGACATTTACATGATTTCCAATTCTTTGCTATGAATATTTTTGTACAAGTGATGTTTTTACCCTTTTTCATCATCTCTTCAGGGCATATAAACTGTAATGGTATTGCTGGATCAAAGTTATGCAGACTTTTGTTGCCCTTTGGGCACAATTCCAAACTGCTCTCCAGAAAGGTTAGATGAGTTCATAGCTCCACAAACAATATATTAGTGACCCAGATTTTCCCACATTGATCATTGTCCTTTCTAGTCATATTGGCCAGTCTGAGAGTTGTGAGGTGGTACCTCAGAGATGCTTTAACTGGGATTTTCTAATAAGTAATGATTTAGAGCACTATTTCATATGACTATGGATTGCTTTGATTTCCTCATCTGTAAATTGCCTTTGCATAACTTTTTGACCATTCGTCAATTGGGGAATGGCTTTTCTTTTGAAAATTTGACTCAGTTTCTGTATATTTTAGAAATGAGTCCTTTGTCAGAAACACTTGTGGTAAAAATTGTTTCCCAACTTACCACATTTCTTTTAACTTTGGTTGCAGTGCTTTTGTCTGAGCAAAAGCTTTTGAATTTAATGTAATCCAAATTATCTAGTTTGGTTTACATGATGTTCTTCACCTCTTCCTTGGACATAAAGTGCTTCCCTTTCTATAGATCTGACAGGTAAACTCCTCCCTGATCTTCAAGTTTGATTATAATATTGTTTTTTTTTTATGTCTAGATCCTGTATCCATTTTGATCTTATCTTGGTATAGGGTATGAGGTGTTGATCTAAGTTTCTTCCATACTACCTTTAAATTTTTCCCCAACAGTTTTTGTCAAAGAGAGAGCTTTTATCCCAATAGTTAGACTCTTTGTGTTTATTAAACAGAGGATTACTATAATCATTTCCTGCTATTGCACTTAGTCTATTCCACTGATAGAACATTTCATTTCTTAGCCAGTACCAGACAGTTCTGATGACTAATGTTTTATAATATAATTTTAGATCTGGTAAGGCTAAGCCACCTTCCTTTGAACTTTTTTTCATTGAATCCCTGAAAACTCTTGACTTTTTATTTCTCCATATGAATTTACTTCCAACTTTTTATAACTCATTAAAGTAATTTTTTTGAAATTTTGATTGGTAGGGTACTAAACAGGTAGTTTAGTTTTGGAAGAATTGTCATTTTTATTATATTGGCTCAACCTATCCATGAGCAGTTGATGTTTGCCCACTTATTTAATCTGATTTTATTTGTGTGAGAAGTGTTTTGTAATTGTTTTCAAAAAGTTTTTGAATCTGCTTTGGCAGATGGACTCCAGATATTTTATAATATCTAAGGTTACTTTTAATGGGATTTCTCCTTCTAGTTCTTTCAGTTGTATCTTGCTAGGCACATATAGAAATGTTGCAGATTTATGTTGCTTTATTTTATATCTTGCAAGTTTACTAAAGATGCCAATTATTTCTAGTAGTTTTTCAGATAATTTTTTGGAATTCTCTAGGTATACTATCATATCATCTGCAAAGAGTGAGAGTTTTGTCTCCTCCTTCCCAATTCTAATTCCTTAAATTTCTTTTTCTTCTCTTATGTTTTCTTCTCTTATCTTCTCTTGGGTTTTTAAGCTAACATTTCTAAAACAATATTGAATAGTAGTAGTGATAATGGGAACCCTTGTTTCACCCCTGATCTTATTGAGAATTCCTCCAGCCTATCCTCATTACACACAATGCTTGTTGATGGTTTCAGATAGATACTGCATATTATTGTAAGGAACCATCCATTTATTCCTACACTCTAGTGTTTTTAGTAAGAATGGGTGCTGTATTTTCTCAAAAGTTTTTTCGCAACTATTGATATAATCATATGAATTCTGATAGGTATTTTATTGGTATAATTAATTATACTCATAGTTTTCCTAGGATTGAACCAATCTCACATTCCTAGGATAAATCCTACTTGGTCATTGTGTATTATCCTAATGATAACTTGTTGTAATTCTTTTGCTAAGATTTAATTTAAGATTTTGGCATCTATATTCATCAGGGAGATAGCCCTATAATTGTCTTTTTGTTTTAAACCCTCCTTGTTTAGATTTCAGCACTGTACTGATGTCATAGAAAGAGTTAGACAGAGTTCTTTCTTTACCTCTTTTTTCCATAGTTTATATAGAATTTGAAAAAAAAATGTTCCTTAAATATTTGGTAGAATTCACTTGTGAATCCATCTGGCCCTGGAAATCTTTTCTTAGGGAGTTCAATAATGGATTGCTAAATTTCTTTTTCTGAGATAGGGTTGTTCAGGTATTTAATATCCTCTTAATTTAACCTGAGAAACTTATATTTTTGTAATTATTAATCCATTTCATTTAGATTGGCAAATTTATTGGCACTGAGTTGGGCAAAATAACTCTGAATTATCACTTTAATTTCCTCCTCATTGGTGGTAAGTTCACCTTCTTATTTATGATACTAGCAATTTGGTTTACTTCTTATTTTTTTAATCAAGTTGACCAGAGGTTTATCAATTTTATTTTTTTCATAAAACCAACTATTGGTTTTGTTTATTAGTTCAATAGTTTGCTTGTTTTCAATTTTCTTAATTTCTCCTTTAATTTTTAGAATTTCTAATTTGATATTTAATTGGGGGTTTTAATTTGTTCTTTATCTAATTTTTTTAGTTGCATATTTAGTTCATTGATTTCCTCTTTCTCTGAATTTTTCATATAAGCTTTTAAAGATATAATATATTCCCCCGACAGCTGCCTGGAGCGAATCCCATAAGTTTTAGTATGCTGTTTCATTATTGTCATTATCTAGAATGAAATAATGAATTCTTTCTATGATTTCTTGCTTGATCCTTTAATTTTTTAAATGAGGTCATTTCATTTCCAATTAGTTTTTCTAGCTATTTCTGCTGTATCTTGCTAGTATAGAAATGTTGAGGATTTATGAGGCTTTATTTTATATCCTGTGACTTTGCTAAAGTTGTAAGATGATTTTTGGGGATTTTCTAGATATACCAACATATCTTCTGCAAAGAGTTTTGTCTCTTCCTTTCCAATTGTAATTCCTTCAATTTGTTTTTCTTCTCTTATTACTGAAGCTAACATTTCTAATACAATATTGAATAGTAGTGGTGATAATGGGCATCCTTGTTTCACCCCTGATCTTGTTAGGAATGCTTCCAACTTATCCCCATTGCATATAATGGTTGTTAATGGTTTCAGATAGATACTGTTTATTATTCTAAGGAACAATCTATTTTTCCTATGCTCTCTAGTATTTTTAGTAAGACTTGGTGCTATATTTTGACAATAGTTTTTTCAACATCTATTGATATAGTCATATGATTTCTGATAGTTCTGTTACTGATATAATTAATTATGCTTACAGTTTTCCTAATATTGGACCAACCCTGCATTCCTGGGATAAATTCTACTGGGTCATAGTGTATTATCCCAGTGATGACTTGCTGTAATCATTTTGCTAAGATTTTATTTAAGATTTTTGTATCTTATATTCATCAGGGAGATAATCTATACTTTTCTTTCTCTATTTTTGTCGTCCTGGTTTAGGTATCAGCACCATATTGGTGTCATAGAAGGAGTTAAGCAGAATTATGTCTTCACATATTTTTCCAAAGACTTTATATAATTGGAAAGAATTCATCCATAAATATTTGATAGAATTCACTTGTGAATCCATCTAACCCTGGAGATTTTTTCTTAGGGAGTTCAATAATGGATTGTTATATTTCTTTTTCTGAGACAGTATTATTTAGATATTCAATTTCCTCTTCATTTAGCCCTGGCAACTTATATTTTTGTAAATATTCATCCATTTCACTTAGAGTATCAAATTTCTTGAAATAGAGTTAGACAAAGTCATTCCAAATTATTGCTTTAATTTCCTCCTCATTGTTCATCATTTGGTCTTCTTCTTTCTTTTTTCAATCAAATTAACCAGTGGTTTATCAATTCATTGGTTTTTCAGAATTTTTTATTTTTCTAATTTTTTATTAGTTCTATAGTTTTCTTGGTTTTGATTTTATTTTCTCCTTTAATTTTTAGAATTTCTCATCTAATATTTAATTGGTGGGTTTTTAGTTTGTTCTTTCTCTAATTTTTATTCGCATTTATAATTCATTGATTTCCTGTTTCTCTATTTTATTCATATAAGCATTTAAAGATATATCTCCTGAAAATTGACTTGCCTGTATCCCTTAAGTTTTGATATGTTGTTTCATTATTGACATTATCTAGGAGGAAATCAGTAATTCTTTCTACAATTTATTGTTTTATCCACTCATTCTTGAAAATTATGCTATTTAGTTTCTTTTTGTTTAATTTATTTTTTATTCTCATTTTGTACAAATTTTTTTTTACATGAATAAAATATTCTTGTTTACAAGTAAAAAAAATACCCCTCCCCCCATGAATATAGATAGACTTGCTTGGGTGAAAAAAGTAAAGGGGAGAGAAAAAAATTAAAATTAAAAAAATAATAGTAATAATTGTAGGTATGGCCAGGTGGCGCAATGGACGAAGCACCAGCCCTGGAGCCACGAGCACCTGAGTCCATATCCAGCCTCATAAACCCAACAATCACCCAGCCATGTGACATGCAAGCCACCCAATCCTCACTGCCCTACAAAAACCAAAAAGAAGAAAAAAAAAGACCCAAAATAAAATAAAATAGTAATAATAGTAGGGGTGGCTGGGTGGCAGACAGAGCATTGGCCCTTGAGCCAGGAGCACCTGGGTCCAAATCCAGCCCCAGACACCCAAAGATCACTGCCCCAGGCAGGCCACCCAGCCCCACTTGCCCTGCACCCTTCCCCAAATAATAACAAAAGACATGCTTCAGTCTTTGTTCCAACACCAACAACTCTGTCACGGGTGGATCACATTCTTTATAATAAGTCCATCACAAAACTTACTTCCATATTTTTCCAATGTTGCCATTGCTGTTCGCAACTCCCTCCTTTCTTATTTCTCCACTACCATGTACTATATTTTCTCTCTCCTTTCACTCTGACTCTGCTGTAGGGTCACTGAGTGGCGCACCAGACAGATCCCTGGTCCTGGGGCCAAGAAGCCCTGAGCCCCCATACCATCCCTTAGGCCCAGAATCCACCTGGCCCTATGGTCCTGGGAAGGCCTTCCAATCCCAGCCCCTTGCAAGAAGTAAAAAAGAAAACGTGTTATATCTCACCACTCTCCCCCCATGGTTCATCCTCTCCTCCTTTATTCACATCCCCACCCCTTCCCCCTGCTCCCCACCTCCTTCTTACTCCAGATGTCTATACCCCATTGAGTATATTTGCTGTTTCCTCTCCTAGCCATCTCTGATGAGAGCAAAGGTTCCCTCATTCCCCCTTGCCTCCCCGCTTCCATATCATTGCAATAGCTCATTGTAATAAAAAAAATCTTATTATGTGAAATACCTTGGACTATTCCCCCTCTCCTTTTTCTTTCTCCCATTCCATTTCCCTTTTTTTTCTATTGACTCCATTTTTACACCATATTTTATCTTCGAATTCAGCTTTCTCCTGTGCTTCAACTATAAAAGCTCCCTCTACCTGCTCTATTAACTGAGAAGGTTCATATGAGTATTATCAGTATCATTTTTCTATGCAGGAATACATGCAGTTCATCCTCATTAAGTCCCTCATATTTCTCCCCCTTCTTCCAATCTCCATGCTTCACCTGAGTCCTGTATCTGAAGATCAAACCCTCTGTTCAGCTCTGGCCATTCCTAAAGGAGCATTTGAAATTCCCCTGGTTCATTGAAAGTCCATCTTTTTCCCTGGAAGAGGACATTCAGCCTTGCTGGGTAGTTCATTCTTGGCTGCATTCTAAGCTCTTTTGCCTTCCGGTATATTGTATTCCAAGCCTACGAGCTTCCAATGTAGCTGCTGCTAAGTCCTGTGTGATCCTGACTGCAGCTGCATGATATTTGAACTGTGTGCTTCTGGCTGCTTGTAATATTTTCTCTTTGACTTGGGGGTTCTGGAAATTAGCTATAATATTCCTAGGCGATCTCTTTCTCGGGGGGATCAGTGGATTCTCTCCATTTCTATTTTGTCCTCTGCTTCTAGAATATCAGGGCAATTTTCCTGTAGTAATTCTTTGAAAATGATGTCAAGGCTCTTTTCCTGATCATGCCTTTCAGGTATTCCAATAATTTGTAATTACCTTTCCTAAGTCTGTTTTCCATATCAGTTGTTTTTAAATGAGATATTTCACATTTTCTTCTAATTTTTCATTTTTTTGGTTTTGAAGTATTGATTCCTGATTTCTGGTAATCTCCCTGAATTCTATTCTTTGTCTGAAGGATTTGTTCTCCTCAGAGAGTTTTCTTATCTCTTTTTTCATCTGGCCAATTTTGCTTTTTAAAGCATTCTTCTCCTCAATAACTTTTTGAACTGTTTTATCCATTTGATCTAAGCTGGTTTTTAGCATGCTATTTTCTTCAGCATTTTTTTGGATTTCCTTGACTAAACTGCTGACTTCATTTTCATGTTTTTCCTGCATCTCTCTCCTTTCTTTTCCCAGTTTTTCTTCCAACTCCCTCATTTGATTTTCACAGTCTTTTTTGAGCTCTGCCATAGCCTGAGCCCAATTTCTGTTTTTTCTTGGAGTCTTTAGATGCAGGAGCTTGTGCTTACTCATCTTCAGACTGAGTATTTTGATCCTTCTTGGGCTCATTTGCAAAATATTTCTCAATGGTCTTCCTCTTGTTTCTTTGCTTGCTCATTTTGCCAGCCTAAGCCTTTTTTTTGGGGTGCTTCCTGAGCTTTTGGGACACTCCCACAAGGGTCTCAGTGTGTGAGGTTCTGTCCTCCCTCCTGGTCTGTGAATGACCATAAGCAGCCCCTCTGCCATGGGGCCAAGGTGGGGGGGGCCCTGTTGTTCTAGGGGGGGGGCCCTAGACTCAGATCAGGATCTGAATGTGTTTAGAGCCCCAGAGTCCTGTTCCAGGGGCAGAGGACAGAGCTCTGCAGTCTCTCTCTCTTCACTCCCCTCCCTCAGCTCAATGGGCTCATGCCCTGAGGGCTCCTGCTTACTGGCTCCACCTGCTTCTGTTTCCAGGTCTGGGCTGCAGAAAGACCAAGCTGCTTGCTGTGTGCACTGAGGGCTGGGCTCCATGTGCTTGCTCTGGCAGAGGTCCCCCACTGTTCCCCCATTTTGTGCCCAGTGCTCCCCGGGGTGCAGCTCAGGAGACTCCCCCACTGCTGTGAGCTGTGGCTCCCAGCTCCCCCGGGCTGCCTCCGGGAGGCTGAAGTTCTTTTGCTCTGGTGGGCCACTCCTCAGGTGGACCACCCCTCCCACCCGGGTAGCAGAGCCTTTCTGCACTTTTCCAGGTTACCTTGAGTAGGAGAACTGCCTCACTGGGTCCCTCTGTGGGGTCTGTCTCTTGAAAGTTTAGTTAGAGTCCTTAGCTTATGAGTTTTATCAGAGAGCTCCTAAGACTCCATACCTTCATGTCGCCATCTTGGCTCCGCCCCCTGTTATTTAGTTTCCAATTAGTTTTAGGTCCCTTGTCCATTACTTAATGTGACTTTTATCGTATTTCATTATTTCTACCTTTCTGGATTTGATTATTGGCTTTTATGAACTAGTACGTGGTCAATTTTTGTGTAAGTGCCATTTACTTTAGGAAAAAAATATATATTCCTTTCTATCCCCATTAAGTTCCCTCCAAAGGGCTATCATGTCTATGTTTTCAAAAAATCTATTTCCCATTCTTAACTTCCTTCTTGTTTATTTTATGGTTGGATTTATCTAAATCACAGAGCAGAAGGTTGAGGTCTTCCACCAGTAGAATTTTGCTGTCTATGTCTTCCTGTAATTCCTTCAACATCTCTTCTAAAAATTTGGATTCTATACCATTAGTCTTGAAATTGCTTCATTGTCTATGGTACCTTTTAGGAGGATAGTTTCCTTAGTTATCTCTTTTAACGCTATTTATTTTTGCAGCTGGTTTCTGTGAGATAAGGATTGCTATAACTTCTTTTTTCACTTCAGCTAAAGCAAAATATATTTTGCTCCAATCTTTTATCTTTACTCCATATTCTGCTTCCAATGAGTTTCTTGTAAGCAACTTATTGCAGGTTTCTGGTTTTTATTTTTTTTTATTTTTTTTAATTTATTTTTTATTCTCATTTTGTACAAATGTTTTTCTTTACATTAATAAAATATACTTGTTTACAAGGAAACAAAATACCCCTCCCCCCATGAATATAGATAGACTTGCTTGGACAAAAAAGTAAAGGGAGAGAAAAAATTAAAATTAAAAAAATAATAGTAATAATTGTAGGTATGGGCAGGTGGTGCAATGGATGAAGCACCAGCCCTGGAGCCACGAGCAGCTGAGTCTACATCCAGCCTCGTAAACCCAATAATCACCCAGACATGTGACATGCAAGCCACCCAATCCCCACTGCCCTGCAAAAACCAAAAAGAAGAAAAAAAAAGACCCAAAATAAAATAAAATAGTAATAATAGTAGGGGTGGCTGGGTGGCAGACAGAGCATTGGCCCTTGAGCCAGGAGCACCTGGGTCTGAATCCAGCCCCAGACACCCAATGATCACCCTGCTATGTGGCCCCAGGCAGGCCACCCAGCCCCATTTGCCCTGTACCCTCCCCCAAATAATAATAACAAAAAATGTGTTTCAGTCTTTGTTCCAACACCATCAACTCTGTCGTGAGTGGATCACATTCTTTATGATAAGTCCATCACAAAAGTTACTTCCATATTTTTCCAACGTTGCCATTGCTGATCACAACTCCCTCCTTTCTTATTTCTCTACTACCATGTACTATATTTTTTTCTCTCCTTTCACTCTGACTCTGCTGTAGGGATGCTGAGTGGCGCAGCAGACAGATCCCTGGTCCTGGGGCCAAGAAGCCCTGAGCCCCCATACCACCCCTTAGGCCCAGAATCCCCCTGGCCCTATGGTCCTGGGCAGGCAATCCAATTCCAGCCCCTTGCAAGAAGTAAAAAAAGAAAATGTGTTATATCTGACCACTGTCCCCCCATGGTTTATCCTCTCCTCCTTTATTCACATCCCCACACCTTCCCCCTGCTCCACCCTCCTTCTTACTCCAGTTGTCTATACCCCATTGAGTATATTTGCTGTTTCCTCTCCTAGCCACCTCTGATGAGAGCAAAGGTTCCCTCATTCCCCCTTGCCTCCCCCCTTCCATATCATTGCAATAGCTCATTGTAATAAAAAAAAATCTTATTATGTGAAATAGCTTGGACTATTCCCCCTCTCCTTTTTCTTTCTCCCATTCCATTTCCCTTTTTTCTTATTGACTCCATTTTTACACCATATTTTATCTTCGAATTCAGCTTTCTCCTGTGCTTCAACTATAAAAGTTCCCTCTACCTGCTCTATTAACTGAGATGGTTCATATGAATATTATCAGTATCATTTTTCTATAATGCAGTTCATCCTCATTAAGTCACTCATATTTCCTCCCTCTCCTCCAATCTCCATGCTTCACCTGAGTCCTGTATCTGAAGATTAAACCTTCTGTTCAGCTCTGGCCTTTCGAAAAGGAACCTTTGAAATTCCCCTGGTTCATTGAAAGTCCATCTTTTTACCTGGAAGAGGACATTCAGCCTTGCTGGGTAGTTCATTCTTGGCTGCATTCTAAGCTCTTTTGCCTTCTGGTATATTGTATTCCAAGCCCTACGAGCTTCCAATGTAGCTGCTGCTAAGTCCTGTGTGATTCTGACTGCAGCTCCACGATATTTGAACTGTGTCCTTCTGGCTGCTTGTAATATTTTCTCTTTGACTTGGGAGTTCTGGAACTTGGTTATAATATTCCTGGGGGTTGGTTTTTTGGGATCTCTTTCTTGGGGGATTGGTGGATTCTCTCCATTTCTATTTTGCCTTCTGCTTCTAGAATATCAGGGCAATTTTCCTGTAGTAATTCTTTGAAAATGATGTCAAGGCTCTTTTCCTGATCATGACTTTCAGGTATTCCAATAATTTTCAAATTATCTTTCCTAAGTCTGTTTTCCATATCAGTTGGTTTTTTCAATGAGATATTTCACATTTTCTTCTAATTTTTCATTTTTTTGGTTTTGAAGTATTGATTCCTGATTTCTGGTAAATTCATCAATCTCCCTGAATTCTATTCTTTGTCTGAAGGATTTATTCTCCTCAGAGAGTTTTCTTATCTCTTTTTTCCATCTGGCCAATTTTGCTTTTTAATGCATTCTTCTCCTCAATAACTTTTTGAACTGTTTTATCCATTTGACCTAAGCTGGTTTTTAGCATGCTATTTTCTTCAGCATTTTTTTGGATTTCCTTGACTAAGCTGCTGACTTCATTTTCATGTTTTTCCTGCATCTCTCTCCTTTCTTTTCCCAGTTTTTCTTCCAACTCCCTCATTTGATCTTCAAAGTCTTTTGAGCTCTATCATAGCCTGAGCCCAATTTCTGTTTTTCTTGGAGTCTTTAGATACAGAAGCTTGTGCTTCCTCATCTTCACACTGAGTATTTTGATCCTTCTTCGGCTCATTTGCAAAATATTTCTCAATGGTCTTCCTCTTGTTTCTTTGTTCATTTTCTCAGCCTAAGCCTGTTTTTTGGGGGTGCTTCCTGAGCTTTTGGGACACTCCCACAAGGGTCTCAGTGTGTGAGGTTCTGTCCTCCCTCCTGGTTTGTGAATGAACATAAGTGCCCCCCTCTGCCACAGGGCTGAGGTGGGGGGGGGCCCAGCTGTTCTGTTGGGGTGGCCCTAGACTGTGATCAGGATCTGAATGTGGTCAGAGCCCCAGAGTCCTGTTCCAGAGGCAGAGGACAGAGCTCTGCAGTCTCTCTCTCTTCACTCCCCTCCCTCAGCTCAATGGGCTCATGCCCTGGGGGCTCCTGCTTACTGGCTCCACCTGCTTCTGTTTCCTGGTCTAGGCTGCTGAAAGACCAGGCAGCTGGCTGTGTGCCCTGAGGGCTGGGCTCCACATTCTTGCTCTGGAAGAGGTTCCCCCTGCTGTTCCCCCACTTTGTGCCCAGTGCTCCCCGGGGTACAGTTCAGGAGACTCCCCCGCTGCTGTGAGTTCAGGCTCCCAGTGCCCTGGGGCTGCCTCCAGGAGGCTGAAGTTCTTTTGCTCTGGCGGGCCACCCCTCTGGCGGCTGCCCCTCTGGCCCCAGGGAGCAGAGCCTTTCTACTCTTTTCCAGGTTACCTTGAGTAGGAAAACTGCCTCATTGGGTCCCTTTGTGGGTTCTGTCTCTCGAAAGTTAAGTTAGAGTCCTTAGTTTATGAGTTTTTATCAGAGAGCTCCTAAGACTTGATCCCTTCATGTTGCCATCTTGGCTCCGCCCAGGATTCTGGTTTTTAAACCACTCACTTACATTTTAAGGGAGAGTTCATCCTATTCACATCCCACTATATAATTACTAGCTCTTCATTGCCTTCCATACTATCTTATCTCTGTTTTTATTTTTCCTCTTTTTTACTTTATCCATATTCCCCATCATTTTCTTTCTGAATATCATCACCTTCAATGTATTTGCCCCCTAATATCCAACCCCCTCCCTTTTTTCCCCTTTCCCTTTGCCCATTGTTCTTTCCATTCCTTCTGTTACTTCCTCTTTTCCTAAACCCTCCCCTTTTCCCCCTTTTAATACTTGAAAGGGGGGATAAATTTCTTAATTTAACTGAGTGTACATATGTTATCTTTAAGGAAAACTGACAAGAGTAAGATTCAAGTGGTTTTCACCTCCTCCTATCTTCCCCTCAATTGCAATAGGTCCTTTTTACCTCTTAATGTATTGGGCCTTACCCCATTCGATATCCTCCATCCTCCCATCTACTTACTGTCCCCCTTTTTAAGAAGTTATTGCTTTTAAGTCATTCTATCAGTCATAATTAAGTCATGGGTGTCCATTATTTTTGGCATGGTACATTCTGTCTAATAGAGTTGCAGTTCTCCAGAGTTATGGGAGTCTTTCTTCAAGGTGGTGGTATAGCCAGATTCATCTTATTGGATAGCAGTTGGTGTTTTTGCTTTACTCTTTTTTTAACTTTGCTTATGTCACTTTAGTCTACTGTTTGAAGGCCAGATTTTCTATTAATCTCTGCTCCTTTCATCAGGAAAAATTGTATGTCTCCAGTTTTATTTTCCAAGGATTTCCTTTCTTGTTGCATGGTGTTGATTTTCTCTCCCAAATTTTCCTATTGATTTTTAAACTCCTTCCTGATTTCTTCAAGGAATTCTTTCTGGGTTGAAGACCAAATCATGTTCTCCTTAGAGGTTCTAGATTTCTATGACTTAAGGTCTTTATTTTCTAGGTAGTTTTCTATGGACCCCCCCCCCCCCATTCTGCTGGCCATTCTTCAGTTTCCCAAAATCTTGTGTTGGGGTAGGGGTGGGTTCATAGATATTCACTGGTTTAGTGAATTGAAGTGGTCCTGCTAATTGGGGTGCTAGAGGCTTTGCTCACTACTTCTAGTGACTTCAAGTGGGCTGGCCAATGGGGAGTACTGGTTACTTTCTTTGGAGATTCTGTGACTTTGTCCCTAGCCCTGGAAAGGGTGGTTGGCACTGCTGGATACTATTATCTTAAAGAATATGGGTCGAGGCCTAGGAGAGGTACTTAATCTATCTCTTCTGCTGAGGGAGCTCTGGTGCCCACACCTGAGCCTGTGGGGTAGCAGGTTGTTACTGTGTTTGTGTTGGGAAGAAGACTCAGCTGAAATGGAAGTATGGAATCCAAGGTCCTCCAGACCAGCAGAGCTCAGCAGATAGATGTCCAGTCAGACTCTGAAATTCTCTGTGCTGGAATTCACCCTCTAACCCTGCTGGAGTGCCCCAGACCATTAGTTCCACAGTCAAAATTTCCACGGCTTAGTTGGTTCTCAGACATTGGCTTGCACAGTCAGTGCCTCCACAGCCAATCTTAAGTTAGTCTGGCAGACACTCTGCCCCACTGGCTCTCTTCTCTCTGCCCCCAGCTCACCCTCAAAGCCAGGACACAGACTTTGTTCGTAGATGTTCTTCTCCTAGCTTCATTTTCTGGGTTTTGTTGATCAAATTTCTATTAAGAGGTTTGTTTCATACTATATATGAGAGAAGATCAGGAGACCTGAGCACAGTGTCCATCTTCTCTCTGCCATCTTGGCAGGAAGTTTCTCAATTAATTAATTCTAACAACAACATCTACCAAAATGTTTATAGATCTATTTGTGGTCACAAAAGAACTGTAAGCAAACCTGATTAAAGGTTGAAATATTTCTGTAAAATTTTAAACTGTATAAAGGGAAGCTAAAGTGAAAATTTGTAAGAAGTGAAGGAAAATAGAATTAAAAGCATTAAAGAATTAAAAATTAGAAGACAATGTGCAATATTTCATTGGAAAAAGAAGAGACCTGGTAAATAGATTCAGGCAAGATAATTTAATAATTGTGGACTACTTGAAAGTCATGATTAAAATAAAAGATTGTAGCCATCATCTTTCATGAAATTATCAAGAAAATCTGCCTCGATATTCTAGGACCAGAGGGTAAAGTTAAAATTGAAAGATTCCCTGTATAACCTGCTATTAGAAATCCCACAATGAAAACACAGAGAAATATTATGAATAAATTTCAGAGCTCCCTTGGAAATGAATATATTGCAAACAACCAGAAAGGAACAATTCAATTATCAGGAGCCATAGTCAGATTACACAAGTTTAACAGTTTCTACAGTAAAGGATTATAGATCTTGATATATGATATTCCAGAATACAAAAGACTTGGATTACAACCAAGAATCAGCTACACAACAAAATTAAACACACTCTTTCAGGGGGAAAGATGTACATTTAATGAAAAAAAGGGGGCTCTCAAACTTTTCTTATGAAAAGACGAGAGACAAACAAAATTTGATCTTCATAAATGTGATTCAAATGGTGCATAAAAAGGTAAACAGGAAACGGACGTAATGATGTTGAGCTGCTTATATTTATATATAGGAAGATGATACTGATAGCTCATATGAACTGATGACCTCATATAAACTTTCTCATTTATCAATGCAATTAGAAGAAGGATATATAGTTGTGAGCTGAATATGTAGAGATATCTTTTAAAAATACAATTATTGGTGAAAGTGGAATGTACTGGAAGAAAGAAAGGTAAAAGAGAGAGAAGCAGAATGGCATGAGTGATGGAAGGGGTAGTCAGAAGCTAAACACCTTTGAAAAGGGATAAGGTGAAAAGGAAGTTTAAAAATGGAATAAATAATGGTGAGGGGTTAGGATAAAAGAAAATGCAGCTAGCAATATTAACTGAAAAAATTTTGAAACAAGTTTCTCTGATAAAGGTCTCATTTCTTAAACAAATAGAGACCTTAATTAAATTTATACAAATAAGAGCCATTCCTCAATTGATAAATGATCAAAAGACATGAATATTTTTCATATGAGTTTTAAAAAGCTATCTTGCCATCCAAAAATTCTCCAACTCATTATTTTTTATTTCTTTATTTTCATACATATGCACATGTATATATTTTTTCTTCCCACCTTCCCTTCACAAACTCCTCTCCTCAAAAGCAAACTGTCAAGTTAAGATTGTACATACACATTTTTGATAGACTTACACAGTTTAATTATTTTTGCTATGAGGAATTGGGATTAAGGGAAAGAGATCCAAAAGAGATAATTTTTATAAAGTGTTCATCAGATTCTGAAAGGCTGTTTTTATGTGTGTTTTGTTTTATTCTATTTTTCTTCCTCTGGAATGAGAAAACATTGTCCATATCTGATCTAATACAGTGTCCTAGATCTCTGAACCTTTCAAAGTAACTGCTTCCATCAGGGTCATTCATCTCACAGTGTTGTTCTAAATGTGTACATTGTTTTCTTGGTTCTACTCCCTTCACTCAGCATCAAATTCTGTAAGTCATTACATGCTTCTCTACAGTCTGACCATTTATGGTTTTTTAAGGAACAATAATATTCCATAGTATTCATGTACTATAACTTATTTAGTCATTCCCCAATTAATGAGCATCCCCTCAATTTCCAATTGTTTGGCTCTACAAAAAGAGCTGCTATGGATATTTTTAAACATGTAGGACTTTTCCCATTTTTATGATTTCTTCTTGGTTTAGGTTTAGAATTGGTATTACTGGGTCAAAAGATATGAACGATTTTATTGCTCTTTGGGCATAATTTCACATTACTTGCCACAATGGTTTTCACTTTCACAACTCCAGCAGCAATTCATTAATGTTACAATCCTCCCACAACCTCTCCAAAACTGATCATTTTCTCTTTTTGTAATCTTGGCCAATCTGATAGGTGTGAGGTGATACCTCATTGTTATTTTAATTTGTATTTTTCTAATCAATAATGATTTTAGGGGCAGCTAGATTGCATAGTGGATAGAGCACCAGCCCTGGAATCAACAGGACCTGAGTACAAATCTGACCTCAGACACTTAATAATTATCTATGTGTGTGAACTTCAGCATGTCACTTAACATTGAAAAAAGCAATGATTTTAAGAATTTTTTTCATATGATTACTTATAGTTTTAATTTCTTCATTTGAAAATTGTTCATATCTTTTGACCATTTATCAATTGTAAATGACTTGTAACCATATAAATTTGAAGCAATTATCTATACATTTTAGAAATGAGACCTTTATCAGAACTCCTTATTTTGAAGATTATTTACCAGTTTTCTGCTTCCCCTCTAATTTTGGTAGCATTGATTTTATTAGTGAAAAAAATTTAATTTAATATAGTCAAAGTCATTAATTTTGCAGTTTATAATGTACTCTCATTCTTGTTTGGTCAGAAATTGATTTCTTTCTATAGATTTGATAGAGTATTTCTTCATCTATTAATTTATCTGTGGTGTCATTCTTTTTGTCTAAATCCTGTAATTCCCACTCACTATTGATTGGAGATATGAAAATGTATATAATTCTGAAGTATTACCTTATACCAATTAAATTGGTTAATAGAATAGAAAAAGGAAAATTATGAATTTTGGATGGGATGCTGGGAAATGAGACAAAATTGCTTGTGACTCATTCAATTATTCTTTAGAGAAATTTGGAAATATTCCCAAAGGGCCATAAAATCATGCTTATCTTTGCCCTAACCATGAAAATATTAGAGCTGAATCTCAAAGGGGATATAAAATTAAAAAAAGGAAATGACCTATATGCACAAGGATATTTATAGTAGTTCTTTCCTGGTGGCAAGGTATTAGAAATTAAAAAGACACCCCAAAATTGAGGAGTGACTGAAGAAGTTGTAGTGATGATGCTTGGATGCCTTTCTTACTATAAGAAATGATGAGCTGGATGCTTTCAGAAAAAAAACATAGAAAGATTTACATAAAGGTAAAGTAAAATGTACTTGTAAAACATAAACCAATATTTTGGATAATCATCTTTGAATAACTTTACTTTTCTCAGCAATTCAATCACCCAAAACAACTCTGAAGGATGTATAATGAAGAATGCTATCCATCCCCAGAGAAAGAGCTGATAATTTTCAGATTGAAGTATAAATTTTTACTTTATTTTTTCTAGTTTTTGAAAGGCAATAGGGTTAAGTAACTTATCAAGGTCACACAGCTAGATAGTCACACGTGACTGCTTCTACTTTATTTATTTTTTACCATTTCTACTTTTTTAAGTATTTCTTCTCCTCACTTACCTTTTGGTCCCCTTTTCCCATTTAGTCTAGTCTAGTTTTAAGATGCCATTTTTTTCTGTATTTATGTGTATATATGTTTGCATACACACATGTGTGTGTTTTTTACTAATCTGCCCATTGATTTTTCATGATTTTCTTGCGCCACTCTGATTTACCAATTTTTCATCTACCTCTCTTATTTGACTACCATAATCTTTTTGACCTCTTCCATGGTCTGTGGTACAGATCTGAGTATTGTCAGAGCAACATAGTCCTATCTCAATGATAGAAAAGAGATCCTTTTAATCTCTTTCTGATCCCTTAAGTGTCAGTGGATTAAGACCCGTGGAAGCAGATGCTGCTGCTGCTGATTCAGTGCCTTCTAAGGCCTAGGCTGTTGATATTTGTACTAGACTATGCTACCCCCCCTCAGGTGACATCTCAGGTGCTGCTAACCCTCCAAGTTGCCAGCTTTTTTCCTCCAAATACAAAATAAACCCCCAGGAGAAGGGATTTTCTCTGTTTCTAAGTACCACCTTCCTTTTGCCAAAATATATTTTTACAATAATGAGAGGTCTGAGATTTTTTCTAAGCCAGAGAGAATATACCTCATTGCAATAACAGGTTTCATTAGAGCTTTAAGATTTACTAACTATATTTTCATCTTTACATATATCACTAGATATAATACCACATGGATTTTTCATTTAAACACCTTCCTAATTAATTTATATTACATATAATTTATATTTAGATGAAGCAAATTTGATAATTACATCTCATTTTGTGCAAGGATTTCTGAAGGAATTCCATAACAATTCTTGCACAAGTTTGAAATGAGAAATTTTTTTATCAATACCCTTTAACATATTGATCAAAAAACCAATTCCAAAAATTCAATTAACAATCATAATTTTCACAAGTAATATCCAAATAATTTTAGGTAAATTCTTTTCAGTATGGACAAAAAATTGTATGTTTATGATTTCTTAAATTACAAGTCTCCAGAATATTATAGCACATGGACCAAAACATTTTGAACTTAATTTATTTGAATATAGTCCCAGATTACCATACACAAAATGATGATGAATTTCACTTAAAATTAGACCAGAATATATTAATTACACATGGATCTATTTTCCAAATGCTATTCAGATGTTCAATTTATAATATAAATTATTTAGCATTTCATTTCTCATACGGGCTATTTATTCCAATATTTAATGTTATGAGATTCAATATTTCCAGCTAATCTGCTTCCAAAGGTTTCAGGTTGATAGTTATGATAAAAACAGCTTTAAACACATGGTTACAACTCCCAGTTCTGAATAGTCTTTTTTTTTAGTGACCTGGGATGCCTTGTCTCTTGCTCTGAATCTTATCAGATAAAGAGCGCATTCAATCACTTCAACCTTCTCCATTCCCAAATTCCCAGGAAATTTAAACTGTAAATATTAGGGTATAACTTATAAAGTTTTATAAACTGAAAAATTTAAAATTTCATACAGTAATGCGAGGACTTCCTAAAGATTTATTCCTGAATCTTTGGGAGAGTGTGATTTATCAGTTGATTTAACATTTACTTCTAGATTAAAGCTGATTGTAGAATGATTCTTATGGAATTCACCTATTTCAGCTGAACCAGATTTTAAATTAAGGTCAGCGACTTATAGCAAGCTATTTCCTGTTAGATTGATTATGTACGTAACATAATTTTCTAAACTAAAAATAAATTATACTCACCTTTCCTGGTTTTCATGATGAGATGGGTTGAGTTCAGCTCAAGGGTCTTCATGATTATATGATTTCCTTCAAGAGCAATGGGATGAGGACCAGAGATGGAAGTGCTTAAAGAGAGCAGCAACTGGGGGTGGGGAGGTGGGGAGATGGAGAACTGAGATAAGCTTGTTGGAAAAAAAAGAAAAAGGAAAGAAAGGAAAGAAAGAAATTTTACAAACCATAGAATGGAAATTAAACAACTATAGATTTAATTCGAGTTTTTGGAACCATCCAGATTAGGACTGGTCATGAAATAGCTTTGTACCGCCACTTGTAACACTGATTTTAAATGAAAGCCCAATTTATAGGGGTACCTCTCATAGAAGACATTATAGGTCTTCATACCCAGAATGAACTTAGAGAAATATAGACTTAGTCAAAATAGTCATTGTTTTAAAATTAGAGCAAGGAATTGAGGTGGGAGGACAGAGAAACAAAGATCCTCTTTTCAAAGCTGTGCATTTTTAGGGGTACCCATCACAGCCTGTCAAAAAAAAGGATGTGGTACCCCAATTTCTCTAGTCTAAATCTCAGTCACAACACAAAACTGGGGAAAGGTCCTCTTTGAATTTTGCCTTTAGAAAATGTATTAACTCTCAGTGTTTGTTCCATTAAGGGCAAACATTAATTTCCAGGATTTGGCCTTAAGAAAGAGTAAAACAGAATCGGGTCAACATACACATTTATTAATATATCTCTAAGATCACTGGTCATTCAGTTGAGTTTTGGAGGTGCAGGATGGGAGTACATAAACTCCAAAAGATAGAGCTTTGAAAGGAGTTTTTATACATTCCACTCACAGAAGGTGTTATCTGAAAAACTACATATGGTGTGTTCATCAAAGGAAGGAAGTGGTTTTTAATTCAGGATGGAGGCTAGATATTAAACACATTTATTAAGAGGCACTTCCAGGAGATCAAGCTGACAAAACAAAATACTCCCAAACCCAGGATCTTTGTGCTATATCAGTTATGCCTGAAGTTCTGCAAATGTAAATCTATCTTTCAGAATACTGGCTTGTCAACTAATCATTGATAAAATTTAATTAGCTTTTAGAGGTCAACACCTATTAATGGCTAAACAGAACTGGGATGCCAGGGCTCTCCTTTTCCCTTCACTTTGGGGGATCTCTATCATCAGGAGCTGGAGACATTTTCAGAAAGATTAGACATCCCCATTCTTTTTAAGGGTGCTAGAGAACTCTGGGGAGGGCTGAGATGTCCTTCAGGCCATGAGGATCAAGGTAGCATGTATAAAATATTTTATTTGGGATAAAATTAGATCCTTTGCTTTTGTGGGAACTCCTGGAATTATTCTCTGACTAGTATTTTTTTTATTTTTAAATACCCTTTAGAGTAAACCTTCCTAGAAATTTTTGGCAAAAAGTTGCTATAATATATAGTTGATTTTAAAAATATTCTAGTGATTCTGAGAAATCAATTCTATTGGTATAATTTTGAAAACATTTGATTGGTTGATTGCTTAAAAATTAATTTGTCTGTTGTTGAATTGTTGTAAGTATTACCTAGAGTACTTTCCTTTTCTGAAAGCAAAAAGACTTATAACTGAAATTGTCTGGATCTAAGATATATGAGTAACTGACATTGTTTACTACATCTCTGAAACTACCTATTTTATTATCTTGATGAATGAATTCGGAATTTTATTGAGTTTACCCTGGCAATATCAAGGATCCACCAGGACATTTGTTGTAGACTTTGACATAAAGGACCCAGAAGAAATTGTCTGGACCTCTCTGGGGAACACATATCATAAGAGAGATCCCAATAGAATTTTGAAATGCCTTGGTGCACATTTTTGCAGTCTACACTTGCATGAGCTTATGCACTGATAGAAGTGTTTCTACTCTGGATAATTTTTTTCATTATGAGAAGGGGAAATGCAAGCTGAACCAGGTGCAAAATCCTGTAGGAAGAGTTGTTTTAAAATTTGGAAATACTAGTGTGAATTAGGTTTTTGACTCACACAGAAACCAAATAACTTTGATTATGTTTTTTCTTTTATTTGTGAGTTGAGAAAGATCTGCAGAAGAATTTACGAAATTTGTAAAATTTTCCTTATTTTGTTGAATTTGAGAAAACTGTATTTTGGGAAAATTATGATTTTTATATTTTCTTGTAGGCTTCTATATGATATTATAATATTAACTATTTTAAGACCTTACTGAATAGTACTGGGGAAAAGTGAAAATTAGATTTGGGGGAGGTTATGACTAATTCCATGTTGTTCTGTATTTACCTTCTTTCTTTGGGTCTCATGTTCCCCCTCTCCTGAGAAACATGCAAAGAAAAAAATACTAGAATCCATTGGAAGTCCAAGTCTGGTGCCAGCATCAATGATAATTCCAAAAAGCTGCTGCAATTTAAAAATTCTCAGTTGGATCTTAGGATTGAGTTGGTGATCTGCCTACAGGTGAGACACTGTCTGCCCAGCCCCTGCCTCTCCTTGTCTTGATTACTTATCTGGTTTTAATAAAGGACCTAAACCACTTTGAAAAAATGTTATTCAAAGCAGTCCTGAATCTCCTGGATGCTCCAGCTAGGAATAATGTAATAGGACCCCTGATTCTATTTTGTTGCTTTTTGGAACTGGAACCATGATTAAGAGGGAGAACTCAAGCCCACTAGAATTGAAATTCTTAGACTAGTATAAGATGGCCCAGAGTGAAAACATTAGGCAAGAAAATTTTCACCAATCAAGAATGAAAGTTTCAAAGAATATCAAATACCATTGTAGTTCTGACTAAAAACAATGACAGCTAGTGATCCAGTAGCATTATTTCCATGTCCTGCTTCCAGAAAACCAAAGCCCTTGGGGTTTAGAGGAAATTTTGGTTGCAGAGATAAGAGGAAGAGATGTTACTGATAATTGGTCTATAAAAAGACAGGCTAGCTATACTATACTGTCCACAGATTGTTGACCTGAAGACCTTATTGACCTTCTGGAGACAGGTTGACTTTACATTTTATAAAGAAATATTTATTTACTTTTCCAATTACATGCAAAAATAGCTTAGAGCATCCATTTTTATAAGATTTTGAGTTCCACATATTTCTCCTTCCCTGCCTTCCAGATTATGCATGTATAACTATATATTACATATATTCTTATTAGTCAAATTGTGAAGGAAGAATCAGAATAAAGGGAGAAAATTCATGAGAGGCAGAAAATAAAACAGAAAAACTTCAAATTGGAAAATAGTATGCTTTGGTCTTCATTCAGACTATAATTCTTTTTTTCTGATTGTGGTTTATATTTTCTATTACATGACCTTTAGAAATGTCTTTGATCATTGTACTGCTGAGGAAAATTAAGTCTATCATAGTTGATCATCACACAATATTCTTGTTAATGTATTCAGTGTTCTCCTGATTCTGCTCACTTCATTCAGCATCATTCAGTTCATGCAGTTCTTTCTGGGCTTTTGTGAAGCTCATCCATTCATAATTTCTTATAGATCAAAAGTCCTTCATAATCCCACAATTTCATCAGTCATTACTCAATTAATGGGCATCCTCCCTTCAATTTCCAGTTGTTTGCTATTACAAAAAAAGACTGTAATGAATTCTTCCGTATTTGTATGTCTTTTCCCCTTTGTTATGGTCTCTTTGGGATACAGACCTACCTAGTAATGCACAAAATGTATGCAAAGCTTTTTGTTTTTGTTTTTAATTTTATTTATTGAAGGAAATGGGGTAAAGTGGCTTGCACAGGGTCACACAACTAGGTAATTGTTAAGTATCTGAGGCCAGATTTGAACTGAATTCCTCCTGGGAATTCAGGGCCAGGGTCAGTGCTCTATCAACTATGCCACCTAGTTGTCCCAGTATGCCTGGTTTGATTGTCATTTGGGTGTAGTTCCAAATTATTCTACAGAATTATTAGGTCACTTCACAACTTCATCAACAATGCATTAGTATATCAGTTTTCCCAAGTCTCCTTCAACAATGATCATCTTCATTCTTTGGTCATAATGGACAACCTGAAAGCTATGGGGTAGAACCTCAGAGTTGTTTTATTTGGATTACTAGTATCAATATGATTTAAAGAATTATTCATATGCTTATAGCTAGATTTAATTGCTTCATCTGAAAAGTCCCTATTTATATCCTTTGATCCTTTATCAGTTTGGAATAGTTACACATTTTGTTTTAATTGATCACCAAAAATCACCATACTGATTTTTTACCCAGTGTTGCTGGAGCATTGCTGGTGCCTCACTGATGCAGAAGAAAAAACAAGATTCATAGGATCAAGTATATTCATAGCATCCAGAACATCATCAGAAGTCTTTTTGTCCTATGAAGTCAGGTCATGGGGTGAATTGATTTTCGAAAAAGATTCCTGTGAAAAATGTTTTTGCACAACATTCCTCTCATGCCATTGGCATGTTCCTCTTTGAATGTGAAGAACAACTCCCAAAATTTGGAGGACTCTCCCATGAACCAACTATAGCAGCTGATTCCTTTCAGTATCTTTGTTGCTTCTCTAAATGGTAAAAAATTCTAAATTGCTTAAAGGAAAGTATTCCAATAGTCTCTGGAATACTTCCCTCCCTTATCTAATCTGACAAGTTGTTCCCTTATATTTAATAATAATAATTCTATTTGGAAAGACACATTACTATAGAATTCTAATGATATACATTCTCTTTGATAGTACATTTCTTATTTCATTGTATAACCAATTGAATTACAGTTATCCATTCTACATTGTGGGATATCAAAGAAGTGTTCCCTGGAATCTGGAAAGTTCACGTAAATTTTTAGCTCCTTCTTTCGTACCAGGGAAGAAGTCTGACTGTTTCCTTTTTCTTTTATGAGATACATTATTGTAAAATTTGGTTTAGGTATTTGATCATAGGCTTTATGTTATATCTTGCCCTTTGTGTGTTATTCACAACTTTTACAAAACTTATGTAACATTCCCATTTGATTTCTTAAACCAACCTATGTTATACTGAAACAACTATAGGAAAGTGTTGCTGTAGAAAGGATAACTGTATAATAGTCATTTTTCTTTGTCTCATATGATGGATAAATAATAATTGAACTGTGAATGACATGTTCCCATCAAATATTTGTGAGGTATGTTATACTCCATGTGTAATCAAACTTGCCTGTACATGTTGTGCTGGATTATACACATTACCAAGTCAAACCAATTGAAAATTCTTTTTAAGAGAAGCAAATGAAACCTATACCAAAGAGCACAGAGAACTATTTTGAAACTTGAACTTGCATGAGAATGCCCAGATCTTCTGATGTTGGGGTACCCATTGTCATCTACAATATGGATAGATATATCTTCTTTTGATTGATTAGGAGTCTAGAAAAAAATCTGACTTTAAAATTGAACAAACTGAAACAGCCTCAAGTTTTCCTGCATGCTGTTTCCTCTCCATTTATCTTGTGTCCTGAGGGTGAACATTAGAGGGTTTTGTTTGTTTGGTTGTTGTTTTTATTTTAAAGATTTTAATTATTTTGAGATTTACAATTTTCCCCCTAATCTTACTTTGCTCCTCCCACCCCTACAGAAGGCAATATGCTAGTCTTTACATTGTTTTCATGGTATACATTGATCCAAATTGAATGTGATGAGAGAGAAATCATATCCTTAAGGAAGAAACATAAATTATAAGAGATAGCAATATCCTAAAATAAGATAACAGTTTTTTTTTCTAAATAAAAGTTAATAGTCCTGGATCTTTGTTCAAACTCCACAGTTCTTTCTCTGGATACAGATGGTATTCTCCAATGCAGAGAGCCCTAAATTGTCCCTGCTTGCTGCACTGATGGAATGAGCAAGTTCATCAAGGTTGCTCATCAACCCCATGTTGCTGTTAGGATGTACAGTGTTTTTCTAGTTCTGCTCATCTCACTCAGCATCAAATCCTTCCAGGCTTCCCTGAATTCCCATCTCTCCTGGTTTGCAATAGAACAACAGTGTTCTATGACATACATATACCACACTTTGCTAAGCCATTCCGCAATTAAAGGACATTTACTTGATTTCCAATTCTTTGCCACAACAAACAGGGCAGCTAAGAGATGTTTTTACCCTTTTCATCATCTCTTCAGGGTATAGACCCTGTAGTGGCATTGTGGGATGAAAGGATACTTACATTTTTGTTGCCCTTTGGGCATAGTTCCAAATTGCTCTCCATAAAGGTTAGACGAGTTCACAGCTCCACAAACAATGTAATAGTGTCCCAGATTTCCCACAACCCTGCCAAATATAATCATTGTCCTTTCTGGTTATATTGGCCAGTCTGAGAGTTGTGAGGTGGTACCTCAGAAAAGCTTTAATTTGTATTTCTCTAATAAGTAATGATTTAGAGCAATTTTTCATATGAATATGGATTGCTTTGATATTCTCATCTGTAAAATTGCCTTCGCATAACCTTTGACCAATTGTCAACTGGGGAATGTTGTTTTTTTTTTTTTTAATTTGACTCAGGTCTCTGTATATTTTAGAAATGAGTCCTTTGTCAGAAACATTAGTTGTAAAAATTGTTTACCACTTTACTACATTTCTTTTGATCTTGGTTACATTGGTTTGCAAAAGCTTTTTAATTCAATGTAATCAAAATCATCTAGTTTGTTTTTAGTGATGTTCTCCATCTTTTCCTCAGTCATAAACTGCATTCCTTTCCATAGATCTGACAGGCAAACTAGTCCTAGATCTTCTAGTTTGCTTATAGTATTATTTTTTAAGTCTAAAACCTGTATCCATTTGGATCTTATCTTGGTATATGGTGTGAGGTGTTGGTCTAATCCAGATTTCTTCCATATTAACTTCCAAGTTTCCCAGTAATTTTTATTGAAGAGAGAGTTTTTATCCCAATAGCTGGAATATATGGGTTTATCAAACAGCAGATTACTATAATCATTTCCTGCTATTGCACCTAGTCTAATCCACTGGTCCACCACTCTATTTCTTAGCCAATAACACACACAGTTTTGATGACTGATGCTTTATAACATACTTTTAGATCAGGCAGGCCTAAGGCACCTTCTTTTACACTTTTTTTCTTTGAATCCTTGGAAATTCTTGACTTTTTATTTCTCCATATGAATTTACTTACAACTTTTTCTAACTCATTAAAGTAATTGTTTGGAATTTTGATTGGCAGGGCACTAAACAGGTACTTTACTTTTGGTAGAATTGTCATTTTTATTATATTAGCACAGGATAGCTAGGTGGTGCAATGATAGAGAATCAGCCCTGAAGTCAGGAGTACCTGAGTCCAAATCTGGCCTCAGACACTTAATAATTATGTAACTGTGTGGCCTCGGGCAAGCCACTTAACCCCATTGCCTTGCAGAAAAAAAGCAAAAAAACAACAAAAAAAGATAATTTATTATATTAGCCCGACCTATCCATGAGCAGTTGATGTTTGCCCACTTATATAAATAAGATGTCATTTGTGTGAGAAGTGCTTTGTAATTTTTTCCAAAATGTTTCTGAGTCTACCTTGGCAAATAAACTCCCCAATATTTTATACTGTCTGAGGTAAATTTGAATGGGATTTCTCTTCTCTTCCTGCTGCAACTTGTTAGTCATATATATATATAGAAAAGCTGAGGATTTATGAGGATTTATTTTATATCCTGCAACTTTGTTGAAATTGTTAATTGTTTCCAGTAGTTTTTTGGTTGATTTCTTTGGGTTCTCTAGGTATACCATCATGTCATCTGCAAAGAGTGAGAGTTTTGTCTCTTCCTTCCTAATTCTAATTCCTTCCATTTCTCTTTCTTCTGTAATTGCTGAAGCTAACATTTCTAAGATGATATTGAATAGTAGTGGTGATAATGGGCATCCATGTCTCACCCCTGATCTTATTGGTAATACCTCTAACCTCTTCCCATTAAATATAATGCTTGCTGATGATTTCAGATAGATACTGTTTATTAGTCTATGGAACAGTCCATTTATTCCTATACTCTCTAGTGTTTTTAGTAAGAATGGGTGCTGGATTTTGTCAAAAGCTTTTTCAGCATCTATTGATATAATCATATAATTTCTGACAGGTTTGTTGTTGATATAATTAATTAGACTAACAGTTTTCCTAATATTAAACCACACCTGCATTCCTGGGATGAATCCTACTTGGTCAAAAGGTATTATCCTAGTGATAACTTGTAATCATTTTGCTAAGAATTTATTTAAGATTTTTGCATTTATATTCATCAGGGACATAACTCTATAATTTTCTTTCTCTGTTTAAACTCTTTTTTTTTACAAAACAAAAACTTTATTTACATGTAGATTTTCATGCCTCCAAGGCTGGGGGTGGGGATGAAGGGAAGAGGGCAGGCATATTTTATCAATAAATACCTGAACAGGAGAGGGAGGAGCGGTCTAGATAAAACAGAGCCAAAGAAAAACAGGAAGTGACAGGATTCCCTATGGCTCTTAAAACCTCCCTAAGCTTGAGAACAGGTCTGCCACATGAGCCAATCTAAGCACTCTCTCTCAATATTGCACATAAGCTTTAAAGTTACTGGCCAAACTGGAGCCAAGACTGACCAACCTGACAGAAGACAAAGGCTTCCAGGATAGCTTGGGAGGAGGTAGGGGGGAGGCAGAGAACAGAACAGGTCACCAAGATGCTACTCACTCTCCCAGTCAGCCAAGAGGCTTAGACATTACTAGGAAACAGACTAAGATGGATGCAGAACCACCCATGCCATAGCATGCCTAGAACAGGTTGCCCAAAGGAAACCCAAGTCCAGAAGAAAGAAAGTGATGAGCACCAAGCTATATGTGAGTTAAAGGGAGGAGGTTACAGGTTGCAATTCAGTAGATGTCAGGGAGAGCAGTGGAACCAAGCCCACCTGTCTCCACCCTGCCCATAATCCCACCTGGGGACAGGAAGTTAAAAACCAGTTCCTGGGGTCTCTTGCCCCAGCCTCAGGATGAACAGGGAATGGATCCTGGCCATAGGTGAATGGCAGGAGACCTCTTCATGCTATCCAAGAAAGCCAGGGCTATAGCAATGCTCCCCCAGCATGAGCCCAGAAGGAGAAAAGGCACAAGAGGGAGGGCCAGTGAAAATTTTCCCAGAATAATTGATTGATTGGATCCTGGGAATAAGGGAAGACCCTGCCCTTGGACAAACAATCAGTCCTCCCTGCACTAGAGCCAGTTTAGATATCAGCCATTTCAGGGCCCTGTAGCCTATGTGGGAAATGGAGCTACACAGTACAGCTTGAGCCCCAAGACCTCTCCCCCAGGGTCAGAATACACTGCCCAACCTGACAGGCAGAGAGGCCAGAGTTTTAGGCATGGGAGGGGAGGAGGGAGAGAACTCTCCAAGGAAATATAAAGTCGGAGGTCAGATAATCCAGCGGATATGAGCCTCCTCTTTCCCTCAAGGCCAAAGATTCAGCCAGTAGCTCCTTCCCTTCATAGCAATGAAAGCTTGGCCTGAGGCAGGAGCCACAGGAGCCCCACTAGGGTCTGAGGAGTCCACAAGTCAGTTCCCATTGCTCAAGCCTGAGCTGGCACTGCTGCAACTCTGTTCATAGGATGGGGGTGCCTCATAAGGATAGCCCCATGTGATATACTCAGGAGGCAAGATCAGGTCACTGGATGTAGGCATAGGCACCACAGGGCCTTCAGCAAAGTAGGGAACAGTGGCACCTTTGGACAAACAAAGGGGAGGCCGGCCAGGGCCCGGTGAACCATCTTCAGGGCCAGTCTCAGCCCAGGTCTCTGGAAAGCTCAGGCCAGGTGTATAACTGAAGGGCCATGCTTACTGCTGCTGCGAGTGGCTCTTGGTAGGGAGGGAGACATTGGCCATAGGGCAAGACCCAGAGGATGTCATATCCAAGTCCTCAGGTGGTGCAGTAGGCACTGGGGGGGTGGGTGTCCAGAGAGGGCTAGGCCAGGACTCAAGGGAGAGCAATTCACTGCAATGTTGCCAATGAAAAGGGGCAAATTCACTGTTGCTTCAGGTGCCTTCAGTGAGACCTGAATATAGTAGTCTATGTAGATGAGGCTGCAGCCAGGAAGCACTGACTATGGCAAGGCTGGCACCAAGATCTGCTCCCGCCATTCAGCTCATTTCCAGGTCTTCACGCCTGAGCCTTCAACGTCTGCAATTGTCCGAAGATCATAGATCCAGCGCTTGGCCTTGTAGGATACTTTCTGGAGGAGGCTGGCCACCACAGGCCTGGTGTCCTTGCCAGATTGGTTGTCAATATCAGCACGGAGCTAGACCACCTGACCTACAACATAGCCTCTGAGGTCAGTGCTTGCAGTGCGGATGATGCTCCCACTCTTCACCAACTTGTAAGAGAACTTCTTGGTGGCCTCATTGGGTTGCTCAATTTCTGGGAGGCTGTTGAGGTTTAAGGGACTGAGGATATAGAAGATATGACTGCATTTGTGATCCTTGGAGAAGTGAGGGGTGTCGATAATAGCTCGCAACAGGTGCACGATCTTCCCAAAGGGGCCCTCAAAGGATGTGGGTGCTGTGGTTGACAATAGGAACTGGAAGGGGAAGGTGTGTTCTCCTGGAGACAAAGTTCCTTTGTCAGCCAGGGATAATGTACTATTGATCTATGCTTCTTTAACTGTCCATGATGTATTGTTGGCCTTGCTGGACACTTCACAGGATCCTATGCAGGTCACCCAGATAGGCGCAGGCTCACCGTTCTGGACAGAGGCTCTCCGGGGCTGTAGATAACATGGCTATTGCTGAGGCACATCTCAAAGAGCTGGAGCTTCCCCATGGTCCTAGCCGCCCCAGGCCCCGGCCCCGGCCCACGCTCAGGCCCCGGCCTGGCCCGGCTTCGCCTGCTCAGGTCTCTCCAGACTCCTCTGGACTCTGGCTCCAGCTGCCAACAATGCCGGAAGCCAGCCAAGTGCCCGCCCCTTAAAGGGCCGGGGCTGCCCCTTCCTGCCCGTCCTGCCCCCTCCTAGGTGGGGAGAGATGGGCGGGGACTCTTCCTTCTTTAGGTATCATAAAAAGTGTTAGGCAGGCAGAGTTCCATCTTCCCCTATTTTCCCAAAGAGTTTATATAGAATTGGAAACAATTGCTCCTTAAATATTTGGTATAATTCACTTGTGAATCCATCAGGCCCTGGAGATCTTTTCATAGGGTGTTGTGTCATATGTATTCCAGGCTAAGAGCTATGAAGGGTTAACACAGAAATAGTTATGTGCTTTAACAAGCAAGATGTGCTTCAGAGCTTAGACAAGGGAGTAACTTCATGTCTGAGCTAAGGAGGTACATTCCCAGGCTCAGATAGATAGTGCATTCTGAGATAATTACCTTCTGCACTCTGTTTATCAAGTCACTGTTTGGTTCTCAAAACAATATTCACTCTGTTTATCATAACACTGTTTGGTTCTCAAAACAATCACCTAAGACATACACAAGGTATGCATGTGAAAAAAATGCTTGCTAAAAACGCTGATGTAATTGGTTATGTAAATGTAGAGTATAAAACTATGTATCCTGTGATCAATAAACGAACCAGCTTATGCATCATATTGATGTCGGCCTGGGTTCCCTCCTCCGGACTCGACAATAGGGAGTTCAATGATGACTGGTTGAATATAATTTTCTGAGATAAGTTTGTTTAGGTATTTAATCTCCCCTCATTTAGCCTGTGCACCTTATATTTTTGTAAATATTCATCCATTTCACCTATATTGTCAAGTTTATTTAAATAGAGTTGTGCAAAATAATTATGAATTATTAAAATGATTTCTTCCTCATCGGTGGTGAGTTTACCTTGTTCTTTTCTGATACTAGCAATTTGGTCTTCTTTGTTCTTTTTTTTTAAATCAAATTGATGAGTTTATCAATTCTATTTTTTTTCATAAAACCAACTCTTGATTTTATTTAGTAATTCAATAGGTTTTTTGCTTTCAATTTTATTAACTTCTCCTTTAATTTTTAGAATTTCCAATTTGTTATTTCATTGGGGATTTTCAATTTGTTCTTGCTCTAATTTTTTTAGTTGCATACTTAGTTCATTGATTTCTTCTTTCTCTAATTTATTCATGTAAGCATTTAAAGATACAATATATCCTCTGTCAGCCACTTTGAGTGAATCCCTTGGTTTTTGGTATGTTGCTTCATTATTGTCATTATCTAGGATAAAATAATTATTCTTTCCATAATTTGTTGCTTGATCCACTCATTCTTTAAAAATGAGGTTATTCAGTTTCCAATTAGTTCTGGGTCCCTGGTCCAATATTGCATATGATTTTTATTGCATTGTGATCTGAGAAAGATGTATTCACTATTACTGCCTTTCTGCATTTGATCATTAGGTTGTATGCCCTAGTACATGGTCAATTTTTGTATACTTGCCATGTACTGCAGAGAAAAATGTATGTTCCTTTCTATCCCCATTTATTTCCTCCATACGTCTAGCATACCTAGTTTTTTCTAACAATCTATTTACCTCCTTAACTTCTTTCTTTTTTACGTCATGATTTGATTTATCTAGATCTGATAGCAGGAGGTTGAGGTCTCCCACTAGTAGAGTTTTGTTGTTTATGTCTTCCTCTAGTTCTTTCAGCTTCTCCTCTAAGAATTTGGGTGCTATCCCATTGGGTGCCTATATATTCAGTATTGAAATCACTTTATTGTCTATGGTACCTTTTAGGAGGATATAGTTTCCTTCCTTATCTCTTTTAATGTTATCTATTTTTGCTGCTGCTTTGTCTGAGAATAAGGATTACTAACTCTTGATTTTTTTTACTTCAACTGAAGCAAAATTTATTTTCCTCCAGCCTTTTACCTATACTCTATATGCATCTCTCTGCTTCAAACGAATTTCTTGTAAGCACCATATTGTAGGATTCTGTTTTTTAATCTAGTCTGCTATTTGCTTAAGTTTTAAGGGAGAGTTCATCCCATTCACATTCAAAGTTATAATTACTATCTCTTTATTGCCCTCCATGTAATCTTCCCTCTGTTTGTATTTCCCCCCTTTTCTTCCCTTTATCCGTATTCCCCAGTATTTTGTTTCTGAATACCACCCCCCTTTGGTGTGTTTGCCCTCCTATATCCACCACTCCTTTCTTTCCCCTTTCCCTTTTTTCCTTTTCCCTTCCCTTCCTTCTGTTAGTTTGCCTTTTTTCTCCCCCTCACTGTCTCTGTCCTCCCTCCACTTTTATCCTTTAATACTAAAAAGGCAATTTTTTTTAAGTTAACTGAGTATGTGTGTAAGTCAACTTATGCCAAGTCTTATGAGAGGAAGATTCAGGTTTTTCTAATCTCCTCCCTTATTACCTTCTATTACCATAGGTCTATTTTACCTCTTAATGTAATGAGATTTACCCCATTCAATCCCCTTTCTCCTCCCATCTCCTTCCTGTCCCCTTTAAGGAAGAAGTGTTTTTAAATCATTCTATCTGAGTCATAGAAAATTCTGATTATCCATCACTTCTAGCTTAGTATATTTTATCTAACAGAGTTATAATTCTTGAAAGTCATTAGAGTCTTTCTCCCAAGTAGGGTTATAGCCAGTTTCATTCCATTGGATAGTAGTCTCATGCATAAGTCATGAGTGTCCATCACTTCTGGCTAGGTATATTCTCGCTGTTAGAGGTACAATTCTCAAGAGTTCTGAGAATCTTTTTCCCATGCTGGGATATAGCCAGTTTCATCTTATTGGATAGCAATTTTTTTCTTTACCCCCCCCCTTTTTTAATGCATCTCTTGAACCTCCTGTTTAATGTCCAAATTGCCTATTTAATTCTGGGATTTTCATCAGAAATTTTTGGAATTCTTTCATTTCATTAAATGTCCATCTTTTCCCCTGAAATAGAAGGCTCAACTTTGCAGGATAGTGGATTCTTGCTTGCATTCGGAGCTCCCTTGCTCTTCAGAATATCTCCTTCCAGGCCATTTGATCCCTTAATTTTGGTGCAGCCAAGTCTTGCCTAAACCTTACTGTTGTTCCCTGCTATTTAAATTTTTTCTTTTTGACTGCTTGCAGGATTTTCTCTTTTATCTGATAGTTCTGGAATTTGGCCACAACAGTCCTTGGTGTTTGCATTTTAAGATCTTTTTCCATAGGGGATAGATATATTATTTCAATAATTACTTTACCCTCTGGTTCCATGATATCTGGGCAATTTTCCATCACTAGATCCTGTAACATTAAGTCCAGGCTTTTTTTTTCTCCTCAATGTTTTCAGGAAGACCTATAATACTCAGGTTGTCCCTCCTCGATCTATTCTTAAGGTCAGTGGTTTTGCTGATGAGGTATTTTGCATTTCCATCTATTGGTCCTATTTTTTTTTTGTTTTGTTTAACAGGCTCTCCTGTTTCAGGAAATCATTAGTTTCTGCAGACTCCATTCTTTTTTTTTTTTAGAGAGGAGTTTTCTTCATTTACCTTTTTTGCTACTCCTTTTCCAATTGGTCATTTCTGTTTTTGAAAGAGCATTCCATTTGACCAATTGAGGGTTTGAGAGAATTATTTTCTTTCCACATTTGTCCATTTGAGGATCTGAGAGAGTTATCCTCATTTTGTATTTGTCCAGTTGTATTTTCCAATGATTTGTTTTCTTGTTGCAATGTGTTAAACTTCTCTTGGGTTTCTTATCCCAAATTTTCCAATTGATTTTTAATCTCCTTCCTTATTTCTTGAAGGAAGTCTTTCTGTGCTGCAGACCAGGTAACATTCTCCTCAGAGGTTCTAGGTCTCTCTGAGTTAGGTTCTTTTCCTTCTAGGAATTTTTCTATGGAGCCATCCTTCCACTGACCTGTCTTCATATTTTTAGGACCTTGAGTTGGGGAGAGGTTGGTTCAAAGAGGTTTGGTTTTGGGATCCCTAGAGGTTTTACTCATTGAGTGTAATTTTTCCAGCTGGCCAGTAGGGAGTACTGGTTACTTACTCTGGAGTGTCTTTCACCTTGCCTGAAGTCTTCTCCATTGGCCCAAGATTGTGGAATACCAATCCTGAGATAGATGTTCTTTCTCCTGTCTTTTCTTTCTGGGTTTTTGATTCAGATTTCTGTTAAGAAGTTTATTTCATATCATTTATTGGGGAAAAGAAAAGGAAATTTTAGAACTGTGCCTGTCTTCTCTCCGGCATCTTGGCTGGAAGTCCTCTCTGAAGATCACAGTTTACCTAGAGCATATATGTCATGAACTGAACTGTAGGAGGGAAAGGACTTTCATTTCCTACTCTCCTTCTTTTACCTTGTCTTTGAAAATTAGAATGACAGTGATTGCATGTGTTCTTTGGAGATATTCCCCACTGAACATGGGGATTTCAGACATGGTAATCTTAAAGGCTAGATCCTAGAATTCTAGATGAATTGTTGAACTCAGTCAGTTCAGCAGGGAATCCAAGAAAAGTCAGAGAGTGTGTGGGATTTGAATTTTGGGCAGGGTCTCTATAGGAATGGAATTAAGCTGTGTATGTAATCCCCTTCCTTTCATTAAGTCTGAAGTGATACAAAGTGGAAGGTTTTGTGTGTGTGTGTGTGTGTGTGTGTGTGTGTGTGTGTGTGTGTGTGATCAAGTTCACATATTCAATTATTTGAATATTTGATTATGGTTCTTGGTGCAAATATTCTTTTATAGAAGCTAATTTAATGGTTAATGGCTAAATGAAACTGGAGCTCAAAGGATTTCCCCCGTATACTGTATTTCCCCATGTATAAGATACACTCTATCACAAAATTTGGGGTCTAAACACTGGGTGCATCTTATACAATGGTTGCAGACTTTTTTTCCTTGCACTTCCAGGTTTTACATGCTTGTCTTTGAGCTCATAGGTTTGCATTTGTTACTGGTTTATTAGGTTATGTTTTGCCACATTCTTCTCAGAAATGGCCCAGAAAATATTTTGTACAGTGCAGAATTCAAGTTCAAATTGATTCAATTTCCAAAAGTGAATGGAAATCAGACTGCTGAACTTCAGTTTGGTCCTCTCCTAGCTGAGAAAGTAATCTGAGGTTGGCTACGGGAAGAAGAAACCCCACTGAATATGCCATGGCAGAAGAAGGGCATGAGAGGCAAAGCAGATAAATGGCCTGATTTAGAGATGGAATTGAAGGTATGGATGGAAGAGCAAAGGAAGATTGGAATTCCTGTATCCACAAAGATGGTTCAGTATGAGGCAAGAAGAATTGCTGATGAAAAGGAAGTGATTGATTTCAAAGGAGGACAAAATTGGTGCTTCAGGTTCATGAAAGGTAATGGACTAAGCATGTGTCCATGCACCACACCTGCCCAGGGAGTGCTTGTGATCAACCACAGGCCAGAGCACAGGAAGGAGAGCATCAGAGCCTCTCCTAAGACAGTGATTCATCATCAAACCCAGACGAGGACAAGTTAACGGATGGGAGTTTAGACATAAATTTTATGATGAATAAATTGAGTTCAATAAATCTATGTAATACATTTCTTTTAAATTTTGGACCCCCAAATTAAGGTTTGTCTTATTACATGGGGAAATATGGTACTTGTAACACCAAATCCCAGATGGTTGGAAGCATTTTCAAAGAGCCTAAATATCTGTTTACCCTCTTAATGATACTGGACTCAACTCTGTGTGTGTGCGGGGGGATGAGAGGGGTAAAATGTAACATATCTGGTATTTAGACAGTGAGGGATGGTTCATCCATGTTATATCTAAATGAATTAAATTACTCAGGGTCTACTTGCAGTTGCAAGACTTTCTCAAAATCATACTCTTCACTCTTCTCATTCTTGTTCTTGATCTCTCTCTCTCTCTTTGTCTCTCTGTCTCTCTGTCTCTCTCTCTCTTCCTCTCTCCCTCTTGCTGTCCCTCTCTCTCTGTCTCTGTCTTTCTTTGTCTCTTGTGTCTCTCTCTATCACACACACACACACACACACACACACACACACACACACACACAGACACCTCCATGATTGTTTCCACCCAAAGCAAACTTTGGATTTGAAATTTTGGGGAATCTGTCAAGACTTGATCTAAATGAGAAATATTTTTGTTTACTTGAAAATATGTGGAAGCCCATAGGAATATTCCTTCACATTTTGGAGGGCTTCTATCTATTATATATGTACTTTGTGTGGATGTGCAAGAGCTGGTCACTGAGGTTCTAGGCAGCATTTGAATAGCTTGAGAAAGGACAGGGATTTCTCTTGAAATTACCCTCCCTAGATATCAGGAAATTCTCACTTTACCCTCTGTTCAAATCCTCTCTCCAAGAGATTTGTTCAGAAAAGGCAAACAGAAGTTTTGATGCTTTGGTTAAATGATTTAGATTGATGCAAATGTAAATTTATTGATTTCCTTTTAAAAATCCTTTTTAAGAATTGGTTCCTACAGTTTCATATTGTCTTGTCTCTCAGCCAAGAATACCATTTTCCAATTCTTCATCCAAATCAAAAATACCTGGAAAAAAAGATAACTGGAATGAGAGCATGGCTTTGTTGTGAACCTGAAGAGGCTCTAGGACGACCCAAGTCCACCCAGACTTTCCATTTCCCTGAACCCACCCTCCTTCTGAACCACACAAAGACCAAATATATGGGATAGAGGCTTAGGGCTGCTGCCAGAATGATCCAGATCAGACATGCTAAGGAATGGGGCACATGTTCTCCTTCTATGCAGCTTAAACTGCAGAAAGGAAATGGATTCACAGAATCATTATAGAACTTGAAGGGACCTGGTCCTCTTGTAGCTCCTCCCCATGCTCTTTTCCCTCCCATCTCTCTCTCTCTCTCTCTCTCTCTCTCTCTCTCTCTCTCTCTCTCTCTGCCTTTGCACTGGTCCCCTCCAAGACTTAAAGACTCTGCCTCTTCCCTAGCTTCCTTCTGGATCAATTACAATCTCACCTCTGCCAGAGGGCTTTTCTGGTCACCATAGGTCCTCCTACTTTTCATATTACTTTCATAGACATTTAGTCTATAACGTTTCTTTATCTAGATGTTATTTATATGTTGCTTGTTGCATTTAAAATATAAGCTTCTTAAGGGAGTGTGGTTTTGTTGTTTGGTTTTGTTTTCATTGTATGTCTTGTGCCTAATACCATAAAACCTGTGTAATTAATGCTGTGAATGTCTGAAAGCTCAATGTTATGCATTATTCAAAAAAAGTAAAGACTTCACTAGACTCACTCTCCAAAATAAGTTCATACCTTTTTGCTTAAGTTTCAAGAATGGATCTTAGGGAATGTAAATGAGGCCTGGGAAGGGAATCTTGAAAATGTTTATTTTGGGGCCTAACTTTGGATAAAGACACTCCTGTATTGGAAATATTTTTGACCCACTCTCTCCAATATTGGTAAAATATTGGCCCAATGTGTCTAACATCTACTGGATCTGAGAATTAATTTCTGCTCTGTTACTAAAGCTGCCAATTCATGCATGAGAGAATCTCCCAAACATTTTTCCCCATTACCCTGCATTCATGAAGGTCTACTGAAGCACCATTTCTTTAAGGTGTGCCAACCCTTTTATGAAAATGACCATTAGATCTCCCCAATCTATTTTTTAAGATAAGGAAACTGAGCTTCAGAGAAATAAATGACTTCCATATTATCTCTCAATTATTACCTTTGGAATTTGAAAATTGTTTTCCTGGAGTGTTTTCTCTCCCAACTCAGATCCTTGACATAAATGAGCAAAGTATTAGGAGGAACTGATCTATTATTGCTCCCCTGCCCTACCCTTAGAAACCATGCATGAATGTGTATAGTCCCTTACTAGAAGTCAACAAATCATTGGCTTGGGACAGAAATAAATGGATCTGTACAATCTTCAGTTTTCTTGATGATCGGACAGTTGAAGTTGTCTTTGGAGAGACAGTAATTGTCTGTGAGGCTATTTCTGCACCAAATCTTGGATTGGTTTTCTCTTCTGAGGCCTTTTTCTCTAGACCTGGTAAAGTAGAATCAGGTTTAACCACACATTGAAATTTTAATCTTTAGTGTTATCAAACCTTTCCACTTTGAGGAGGGGGATGAAGGTACTTGGGCATAGACCAGACTGTAAAGTGTAATAAAGAGTCTCTTGATAGGACTTGTGTTTTGGGGTCCTTTTACAATAGGAGAGGGAACTGGTTGGACAGAGCTGCAGCCTGTCCATTTAAGGAAAGGCATTTGTTTTGTAGGAAAGGGGTGTTCAAATATGCCAAAGAGATTTTGTGGGTTCAGTTGCAGACCACCCAAACATTCTGATTATCATAATAAATTGACTCAGTTGAACTTTTTTACTCCCCAGTGCATAATGTTTACATTATACTGTATACATTGTGCATATCATACCATACCATATCATACCATACCATATCATATCATATCATATCATATCATATCATATCATATCATATCATATTGTATAGTATTGTACTGTATTAATTATATTATACTAATCATATTATATTAATTATATTATATTATTTATGTTATATTATATTATATTATATTATATTATATTATATTACATTATATTATATTTTATTACATTACATTATATTACATTATCATATCATATCAATCATGTCACATCACATCATATCATATCTTATATTTATTTATTATATTTATTATATTTTATTAATAATAATTGTGTAAAAGTACTAAGTACAAAGAAAACCAATATATATCTTAATTAACAATTTTGTTGTCCAACCATCTTTCAGTCATATCTGACACTTTTTGAGCCCATTTGGTGTTTTCTTCACAAAATACTATAGTGGTTTGCCATTTTCTATACTATTCCATTTTACAGATGAGCAAAGTGAGGCCAAAAAGATCAAGTGCTTTGCCTAGGGTCTTATGGCTAGGATAACTCTTCCTGACTACAAGTATGGGCACCTAGGCGTCCCATCTAAAAACTCTTAAATGGTAAAAATGTTAACTATGATAAGACTCTTAAACAAATTGAAATCATTTTTACCTGTGAAGGATCTTATCTCCATAATGATGGCTGCTGACTAATCAGGAGAGTGGTTACTGAAGACTTTTAGCAAGAAGTTTGTCACAGAGATCAACTCTTCTTTCCCTTGAACAATTAGAGGCCATTGTAGGGCTTCTAAGTGGTAATTTTAATAATATGTGGTTTCAGAGAATAGGGATGCTTGAGAAGGAGAAAGATGTAGAACAGCCAGTTGCTAGAGCAGTCAGAGGTCATGCAAGATTTATTAAGATCTTCTTCTTATATGGTGATTTTTCTGGCTACCCAAAGGAATTAAAATATTAATATCAATGATCATTGATCACAGATCACCCCAACACATATAATAATAATATAAATATGAAATCAAATAAATTTTAAATAATAAATATCATGAAACTTACTAAAATTTGACAGAGAGATATGATGTAAGCACATAGTGTTGGAAATGAGGGTCTCTAGTAGACTTAATCAAGGTAGATTTGCCACAAAATGTCAATATTTAGGAACAACAATCAATGCAGATCAGTACTTTTGTAGGGCAACAAGGGGCAACTTAAAACGTTGCCTTGCTCTTTAAGAGGATAAGTGATTTGTCTGGGTTTACTTGCTCTGATCCTCCTGGATTCATTGTTATCTAATTAGAGACAGGAGTGTTCTGTCATCTAGAGTTTTATAGTCTCCTCCCTCGCTACCCCCTCCCTGTCCCCCTACCCCCCACCAAGGAGAGAGCTTTGCTGAAGTGAGGGGGGGTTTCCTCTCAAATCTTTGCCTCACTTGTGCTCATTCAACATTTCTGTCCTCTTGATGCCCTTCATTTCAAATATTTCTTCCTTTTAAGACCTGGTTATGTATCTCTTTCAAAAACACAAGTAACTTATCTAATAGACTCTTTATTCTAATATACTTGTAGGAGAATATATATTGTAATATCATACCAAGAACATTCAGAACACAAGGAATTATCAAGTTTAGTTTTCTAACAGTCATATATAAACTCATAAAATGAATAACCCAGCAGAGAAGGTGATGATGTAAAAATCTCTCTGGCAACTCCTGAAATATGTCTTTTAGTATATAATATAGTTAATTATAATTAGATTTAAATAAATTATATTCATAAAAGTAAAATATATATTATGCCTTGAAATATAATACAGCTCTCAAAGAAGTTATATTCTATGATTTTTCTCTAAAATGATGCTTTTCCTTTGAGATTGATGACTCCTAATCTAGCAGGTATAGTAAGGCCTCATCGAGTTCTTTAGGCAGCTAGGTGCCCCAATGAATAAGCAGTTGGGAAGTCAGGAAGACTGATATTTTGTAGTTCAAATCTGATCTCAGATATGTCTATCTATGTGAGCCTGGGTAAATCATATTACTCTATTTGCTTCAGTTTTCTCATCTGTTATAAAAAGGTGAGAAAAGAAATGACAAATTATAATAGAATCTATACCAAGAATAGCAATGAAGTCACAAAAAGTCAGATGTGACTGAAAAATGACTGAAAAACTTTTAGGTCTTATTTTCTGTGATTGGGTATCTGGTCTTAGAAAAGGCTAATGTGACCGCAGGATAATTTACATGGCAGTTGGTAAAATTTGACTTTAAATCCTCTTCAGGATCATAGACCTTTGCTGAGAGAGATACTGGGGAATGGGACCATACTCACCAGCTCCCATGAGAACTCCAGCCAGAGTAGTCAAGAGGAGAAGCACTGGGACCCTCATCTTGCTGATACAATATGGAGAGGTTGCTTGAGGAGAAGAGGGAAGTGTTGACAGAACCACCTCTTGGCCACTTCTCTGCCACAGACTTTATAAAGATGCCAAAGAACAAAGGAAGTTTAAAGAGGTGTGTATCCTCCCTCCTCTGCAAGGTTTATGCAAATCCCTCTGCCTAAAGCTTAAAGCCTAAAACCATTTGGTTAATCAACAAGGGTTGGTGAGACATAGGTGTCTAATATTTTAAGAGGTTGGTCATGGCCAGCAGTGCTGTCTTACTTTTCACCAGGTGTCCAATTATGAATTTGTCCAAAACTAACCCAAGGTGGAGGACTGATCTGAGGGGGCCAGACCCAAGGACACTGGAGGGCAGAGGACTCCTACTCATTTGATATGAGTGGTAGGACTGTCCACATGGGGATCCAGAAAAAACTGTCCAGAAAGTTGACTGTCGAAATTCCCTTTGTTCCTCTCTCTGACCCTGACTTGGATGAATTCCAATTAAAGCCAGACTAGGGTAAATATTCCAGAGAATGAATTGATAAATGGAAGTAGTTAGAGAATAAATTTTCACACATACACACACACTCACAAACATACACATACACACATATATATACACATATATACACACATATATGTATATGTGTATATTTACTGTATATAATAAGAATATACCTAAATCAATGGTACAATCATCTCTGTGCACAATTGATGTAAATTGTAGGAGTAGAACTAGGAAGTATATACCTATATATGCACACATACACATATATACATACATACATATACATATATATATATATATATATATGTATATATATCCCTTTGTATCTAATAATAGCCATATCTTGGGTGGAGAGAGAGAAAAAAGAAAAAGAAAAAGTATTTTACATTCAGCTTTATTGTACATTTTTAAAAATAGGACATTGTAGAATGATAGATTGGCAGATGTTTGTGCAGTAATCTTTTTTATAATACATTGTTATGGAAATCATTTCATAAATGAAAATTAATTATTTCATAATGAAAATAAAATATAAATCTTTTAAAAATACAATTAAAGATTAAGTATCAGGTTTGAATGCAGGGTTCTCAGCTGTGCCACAACCCTGACCTTTTAGGAAAGCTCCTCAATGCTCCCTAAGCTTTGTTCCTTTCACATAAAAGACCTTGCATATTCTTGGTGGGGTGGGGATTACTCATTCCAGGAATTTCTTCTCTTTTCCCACATACACTAACTGTACTCCAATTCTACGTATCTCCCAGCTCCATATAAAATTGCAACCACAGCTATTAGAGCCAGACATTGTCATGAAGCCCAGCTCATCAAAGAACCCATCTACATGTAGATGTCCAGTGGATAGATCACTGGAAACAGGAAAGGTTGAGTTCAATTATTACTTCATTTGCTTGCTAGCTATGTAACCTTGGGTAAGTCATTTGCCCTCTGATTGCATCAGTGTTCTAGTCTATACCTTCCTCCCATGTATTTTTATGAGGATCAAATGAGACTGAAGGTAAAGAGTTTTGTTATCCTTAAAGTCCTTAATCAAGGCTGTTATGTTAGGTCAAAAAAACACTCACATTTCTGGAGACTTTTTATCCAGTTTTACCAGGTAATGTTCTAGGAAGATCGAATCTTTGGGTAGGAAGTTCAAATTATTCCATGTTCTATGCCCTAAGGCCTTGTTTACTCTTTACAGTGCCAAAATAAGCAATATTTTATAATGGAAAGCCTTAATCTGTTTATTCTAACTCTAGCACCAATAGGTATAAGAAAATTGGTGTTTTTGTTTCTCTATATTTGTTCCCTCATCTTTGAAACAGGGGGTATGGAACAGGTTTACATTCTGATTCAGAAGCTAAAAGAAGATGAATGTCCTAGTGGATTGTGGGCAAGACAGAAAGCTCATTCACCATTTAATAATGGTTGTTCACAAAGAATATAATTGAATGCCAGTATTAACCTGGGCCCTGAGAAGACAGGCTGGGAAGATGCTGCATACCTGTAAGGACTAGTGATATCAGAGATGCTAAAAACACACAGATTTATTCAGATGGGCTATGGCTCTAGAAAGTACATCATTTCAGCTTCCGCATCCAATTAACCAGTTTTCACCAAGCCCTGAGTAGTTTCTAGGTGCTGGTCATTGAAATAAGGGCTAAGGATAGAAGGAAGGAAAAACATTCAGGCATATTCTAAAGATACAATGTGAAAAGATACGTACAAGGTAAAAGTGTCAGTAAGACCAGAGGGAAGGCAAGGGGAGGGAGGAAGGGAGGAAAAGTTCTAAAGAAGGTGATTGAATTGTACTGAAAGGATACACAAAAATCCAGAGACAGTTGGTGAGGAGGACTAGCATTTAAGGAAAAGGCAATGGCTAGTGACAAGGCTAGATCAATGGTACAATCATCTCTGTGCACAATTGACAAAAATTGTAGGAGTAGAACTAGGGAAGTGATAAGATTGAGAAATTCTTGAGTCAGGTCACTTGACAGAGTATCAATATGTGTGTTGAAGTACCCAATATAAGGACAGAAAAAGGGATAGAAAGATCAAGAACTATAGTCCAGATTTATTGAAGAAGGTAACAGAATGCCTTTAGAATTGTTAATGAGGGGCTGCTAGGTGGTATGGTGTATAGAGCACCTGTCCTGGAGTCAGAAATACTTGCATTCAAATCCGGTCTCAGACACTTAATAATTACCTAACTGTGTCCTTGGGCAAGTCATTTAACTCCATTGCCTTAGGGAAAAAAATAATTGTTAATGAACCACTCTCAGAATCTTGACAGAACAATAAATTAAGATAGAATGATCCTCTAAGGAGGAGAGGGCATTGAGTAAAAGTGGTATAGTCTGGAAGAGGCAAAGGGGAGCATCGTGAATCAGGGTCTATAAATGAATGCAACCAGAAAGGGAGACCAGTGATGCGAAATTATTAAGAGGAAGCCAGTCTGGGGGGGGGGGTCAGTAGTTGGGGGGAGAATGAAAAAAGTGAAAAAAAGTTTAAGATACAAACCATTTTATTACCTATGAAACAAGTTTCCTAGAGATCTCAGTAAGAGGTTGGGTGATTTTAGAGAAGGGGATTGATGCATTTGCATTGAATAGGATAGAAATTATGGAACTGTGATTTAAGAATAGAGAAAGGGATTTGAAAAATGGCAATGAGGAATTCAAATCACTGGGATAAGCAGACCATGGTGAGATGGGAATGTGTTCACCACTGAGGAATGAGTTCATATGGAGGATCGGTGGTGGAAAGAGATATTTTGAGAGAAAATTTTGATAGGACTGTTCATTCCCTTCTTCCAAACTTGGGGCAAGTGGTGAGTGATGACTCCTGATATCTGTTAGTGCCCCACTTCCACTCCCAAACTACCTTGCAGATAACTACTTTGTATTTATTTTCATTTATTTTTCAAATTTTCATTCTACAAGTTCCTCTCTATATACATGTATTTTTTTCATTTAATATGAGCTCTTTGTGAATAGGAATTCTTTCATTATATTTTCATTTCTAGTAGCCACTATACTGCCCAGCCTTCATAAATACTTATTGATTATTGATTGATATTATGTGGCAATCATTTATTTTCCTTGAGATGTCCCAAATCTTATCCTTAATTATTATTGATTCTTGATAATTCAAACCTCTCCTTATTTTTCTGCTCACTATTCAAACCCAATCTTTTCCTATCAACAGTCTCTTCTGAATCTCAGAACTAGTTTCTTTCTTAGCTGATTAACTCAATGAATGATTAGAGGTCAAAGAATTTAATATCTAAAATTCCATTTTCAGTTACAGAAGGCTGTTATTCATGAATTCCTATGGAAATTATTCAAGACAAGGATTATGGGTATTGAAGATAACTTCAAGTGTTTCAATTAGTCATACCTGTTGTAGTATGACTAAGTATAATTATATTGTGGTAGAGCAATAGAAAATATGCAGCGGTAATAGTCAAGAGAACTTCTTGGAAGTAGTGACTGAAAAGGATTCTTTGAGATATTCTTTTCAGAATGATATAGGTAAAATATTTCTTAAGAAGATGGTCCTGACATTCAAGAATTTGCATTCTAATTGGGGGGGGAGCATAAAAGGGCCAGTGGAAGCTTGGGAATATGAGGGTACTCATAGGGGTGAGAGTGAGATGGTGGAACATTCCAGAGTGTAACTTGAGTTGAGGGGGAAAAAAAAGAATGGATCAGATCCCTCATATAATTGTTATTCTGCTTATACTCTGCAGAGTCTAAACAAGAAGAAAGTCAGTGGGTATCCTCAAGATAATGCTTAAAGTTACCACCAAAGAGAACTACAAACATTGGGCAAATCTTATTTTGAAACAAGAAAAGATCAGAGATGACTTTAGACCAATTCCTGCCTGGGGAGAAGGTAAACGAGAAAAACAAATTTGTATTTTGATATCTGAATCCTTGGATGATTATCTCAATGGAGTTCAGGTCATAAGGGAAGGCTTATAACTACAGACCAGACCAGAGACAGAACCTTTTGTACAAGGAGAACCAGGAACATCTCTGCCAAGAAAAACAAAATGTTTCCTCAGGATAATAAAAGGAATTGCCTTTACCTCAGTTTAGTTACTGAGGTCCTTGAAAAAAAATCAAAGTCCTTCAGTAAAGAAATAGTTAGTATTCCAATATAGTATTAGCAAAATCCAAGAAGAAAAGAAAAGAAGAACAAGTTCACTTAAAAAAGGACAAAAATGCTTAAATATACTGGTGTTCACCTTCTAAAATATATGCCACAAATATTCTTTATACATATAAAGTAAAGCAATGAAGATTTATTCATTGTGCATAATTGAGCCATGAAATGGTAATAAAAATGAGGATCCTATAGATCTAATGCCATGAGAATACTTTCCAGAACTAAATGTAATGCAAAATTCGTTTTGAAGAACAAAAGATCTAGAATATTGAAGGATATACTCAGAGAAAAAAAACATTAAGACTGAAAGATAGCAAATGCAGTATTATTAGACCTCAAATTGTATTATTAAATAGTAATGATAGAAAAATTTCCTTTTGTTTTAAAAGTAGAAAATCAAATCAGTAAGGCAGACAAAATAGATATGAATCATATATAATTAAGAATAGTCATGTGAAAAATATGACATAAATACCTAGTGCAACAGCTCCCTATTTGATACCCAACTAGATCTGTGATGTCATTTAATCAGAACTTCCTTCCAATAGTGTAGATGACAGGTAATATCATCTTATCCTGTTTTATTCTTGTCCTTGTCCTCTAATCACTATACCATTAGAGTCTATCAAATAGGGTACATTTATTACTTTTCTAACATTGTGCTGGTACCTGTCATCTCTTATCATATGACCCTTACGATCTTCTCTTTATGGTTTTCCTGGACAACATATTTTTTTTCTGGTTTCTCTTAGAAGTCTCTCATTGGTTATTTGCTGAAACTGGCTTACTTTTGTGGATAGTAGGGTGGTACTGTAAATAGACTGCTTGGCATGGAGTCAAGAAGATCTGAATTCAAATTTGACCTCAGACACTTATTAGCTGTGTGATGCAGGCCAAGTCACTTCACCCTTTTTAATTCAGTTTCCTCTTCTGTAAAATGAGGTGGAGAAGGAAATGGCAAATCACTCCAATATTTTTGCTAAGAAAACCTCAAATGTGCTTAGAAACATGACTGAAAAACCTTTTCATCAGGACAGGAGTGAGGCAAGTTATCCATTATCATCATAACTATTCAGTATTTGCACTCTAAATGCTAATTATAGCAATAAGAAAAGAAAAAAGAAGAAATAGCATATACAATGAAGAAATAGCTCTGTCGTTCCTTTTTTTTTTTTTAGATGATATGATGACTTATTTAGAGAATTCTAGTAAGAAAACTAAAAAATAATATGAAAAACTAACAACTTCAGTAAATTGGCATGACTTAATAAACCCTCACAAATCATTAGCATTTTGGGTATTATCTTAAGATTCTACAAGAAGAAACAGATAAATTATACTTAAAATAACTACCAACAATTAAAATATTTGTATGTCTGTCTACCAGGATACACACAGGACATCTATTATTAGAATTAAAAGTATTCTTTGCATGTTTTTTCCCTTTTTGTTCTGACTCTTTTTTCATAATATAATTAATATTGAAATATATTTAACATGATAGTACATATAAAACCTATAGCAGATTACTAGCTGTCTTAGAAGGGGAGGAAAGGGAAAGAAAGAAAAAAACTGTGAAATTCAAAATCTTGCAGAAAATAAGTGCTGAAAACTCTCTTTACATGAAATAGGAAAAATAGTTACCTAACTGAATTGTTCTTTCTGAGAAAGACATTTAATTTTTAATTGCTTTACATTTATGCATTAGGTATGACTCTCAGTAGATGACAGTCCCACTAGTGTTCTCTGCATTCAAGTGTAGTATCTGACACACAGTTCACCAGTTGTCCTGATTTTTATCTTGGCCCTGGACAACATAACTCTGGAAGAAAGAGTGAAGATGTTGACTTGGCATAGCCCTGACTTACTTCAGTCCAATTTACTGAAAAGACTTGTTATCACCTTCTTGCCTCTTTGAGAACAAACAACAAAACAAAAAACAAAAACTCTTTCACAATTCTTCATCATATACTACTGCTGTTACTATGTACAATGCACTGATTAGTTCATTTTGTATCAATATAGATAAGTCTGGGTGTGGCTAGGTGGCTCAGTGGATAGAGCACCGGGCCTGGAGCCAGGACTACCTAAGTTCAATTATGACCTCAGACCCTTAATGATTGCCTAGATATGTGACCTTGGGCAAGTCATTCTTAACTCTATTGCCTTAAAATAAATAAAATTTTAATATATACATACATATCTATAAAATTCTGCATGGCATATCTTATAGTACAATAATATTCCATCAAATTCATGTTCCACAGCTTGTTTCAATACTTATAAAAAATAAGTTAATACAGACGTTATTCTCCATTGCAGGCAACCCCCAAATTGTCCCTGATTGTTTCACTGATCCAGAAAAAGAATTGTGGAGTTGGAACAAAAGACCAAGGACTATTACCTTTAATTTAGGGAAAAAAAAAAACTTATATCTTGCTATCTCTAAAACTTTATGTTTCTTCCTTAAGGATATGATTTCTCATCACATTCAGTTTGGATCAATGCATACCATGGCAATAATGTAAAGACCGGAAAATTGCCTTCTGGTGGGGGGGGGGGAGTAAGATTAGGGGAAAAATTGTAAAACTCAAAATAAATAAAATCTTTATAATTCAAAAAAATAAGTTAATACAATCAGAAGCAAGAATTTTTAAACCATTCACCCTCCTAATTAAATTTGAATACTTTAAAGATATTAAGAAATTTCTTGAAAACTGTTTGACCCTAAGGACTCAGGCAATTGCCATCATTTTGTAAAAGCTTGATTACCAAGAAAGCTAGAGGACCTGGGAGAGCAGGGTGCAATTGCATGTTTTTGTAGCTTCTTGAGATAGGAGTTTCTTACCCTCTGCCACCCTGAGAGATAGGGATGACATATAGGATTCTTTTGAGGTAATGTATTTGGAATGTGTGCATTTTAAATACTCTAACAAAGATGCATTGGAGGGCAAATGTGGGGCTATCAGCTGGGGTATTTCCAGCTCCAGTATTGCTTATTATATCTGCTGCGACTAAAAGCTCATAGTTGTATTTTGGGATTGAGCAGGTGGTCTGCCACAAGGAGTCATCAATTCTTCTAGTAGTTTGCAAGTCAAAGATGGAATGTTTGAGAGGAAAGACATTACTGACAATTATCCCATAGAGAAATAGGTTAGGATATATCTAATTCTGTCATCACATAGCACAGGCTCGATGTTGATGATGTGTCATGGTGCCTTTCTGATACAAGAGGAATCCAGCTGTCATACCATCTCCAGTAGCCCTGAGATGGAATAATTTTTGTAAAGGTGAGTGAGAGGGGTGTCTTACACAACATCTCTCTCACTATAATGAACATAATTGGACAACTCCTGGCTCCAGTCTTTTGGTTGGTCAGTGTGATTTTCTTCTATACTGAATTAAAGTTCAGTAGTAGTTCACTAAGCTGAATTAATTCAAGGTTTACTAAATGCCTCTGCTTGCTTGTTGAATATCCTTCTCATTTTTTGTCTAAGTAAATCTTCTTTGGTTAACTGAAGAATGGTCTATGAAGAGAATATCTTCTTTTGTTGATGTATGATTTTCTCCTTTTGCTTCAGTATAGAAACTAAGCTTCTGGGGCACCAGTTCAAGTCAAGCCTAATTCAATATAATTGTTACAATTTTACTGGGTTGGAAGGTAATGAATGAGTTTGTGGAAGTGGGAGATGGTAACTGTAGAGGAAGGTGAGCCCTCTTGGTCTTCACATTTCAGATTTTTGGTAGTGATTAGAGAAGTGGTGGTTCCTTACAGGGAATTTGTCTTTGAAAATTAGAGATTGAAGAATGAGGGCATATGGAGTCTTCTCTGTATCTTTAAAAACTTTACAATAAGCATCATGTTTGATGTTCGTAGTTTTGTTTAATTTAATTTTGAAATTTTTTGGCATTTCACTGGGTGCATCATCATTAGTTATTGTATGTAAGATTTTTGGGCTCTAAACTTCATGCTGCATCAGTTCAGATATAATGTTCTATGATTCTGCCTACCATCAGACATGTCATTTCTTGCCCCACAGCAATACTTCTTTTTATTTCTGAACCACTAGTTATTTTAGATATCTATATAGTTCTTTATCACAAAAAGTGTTGTTTTAAAAATGTTGGTGTTCATTTTGAGATAAAATCTCAAGGTTGTTTTGATTTCCATTTCCCTTATTATTTGTCATTTGGAATTTTTAGTATACATTTTTGTAAATATTTTGCAATTATTTCATTGTAAAAATCAATTCTCTGTATAAATGTGAGCTATTGACCATAATAGTTAAATGACACTACTGGTTCTGTAAGACTTTCTAACTCATTCACTGAATTATTTACTTACCTGTCCCCAAAGGAAGGAGCTGTGTAGGAATGTAAAAGGGAGAGTGATGAAAAATAATTGATGAAGAGCTGAAATAGCTGTTCTTTCCTTAGGAATACTATGAAGATGCCACGGTGTCTCTGACTTAAATTAAACAGTGTACATGTGGGAGGATGGATGATATTCCAGGTTCTGTTCTGTTTTTTCCTCCCAGAAACTTTAAGAGGAGGCAGAAAAGTTACCTTAAGGACCTCCAGGCACTTGGGGAAATGGGGGAAGAACACATACCAGGACTTGTGAAAAGGTGAAATTCTGTAAGAGTTTTTACTAGAAGACCTTGGTTTGAATTCTGATTTTATTATTATTAACATTGTGATTTGGCTCTCTTGTTCTTAGCTTCTTTCTTGATACAACCAGGAAGTTGTTCTTATTTTTGTGGCCTCTCCCAAATTTAAATTATTTTGCTTTGATTTATAAAGTGTCTATTGAAAGATGTATTTAAGTTTAAAGATATCTAACTCATCATGACCACTTGTGTAAGAGGGATAAACATGAGCTTGATAGGGTGAGCTTGGCAGGGTGAGAAGGGAACAAAAACAGATTCAAATTTGTGGACCAGCTTGACTACAGCAGAACTGTGGATGTGGAAGTTGGGTATTTGATTTCCTTTGAAAATTTTGGACCAGAAATTCAGAAGATAGATATTCTGATGTAAGAAATTCTGGAAAAATGATTCTCATCATAAGCTTAGTAAGACAAGTAGTTCAAAGCTTTTGTAGTGCATTTAATTAATGTGAGATTGAACCTTTAATAACTTGTAGAACTATAGTCATTTCATACAATTTTTCCTTTTTAATGTATGGAATAAAACAAGCATTTCCATAATTTAGCATAATAAAATATTTTCGTACATGAAATTCCAGATCTACTATGTAAAACTGTTATTCTTTTTAAAGATAAGGGGCAGCTAGGTGGCACAGTGGGTAGAACAATGGTCCTGGAGTCAGGAGTACCTGAGTTCAAATCCAACCTCAGACACTCAATAATTACCTAGATGTGTGGCCTTGGGCATGCCACTTAACCTCATTGTCTTGCAAACGAAATGATAAAAAAGTACTCATGTCAATTTATTTTTTCTTTCCTCCTCTCATACTTACCCCAAACATAGATATCATTAGATATCAAATATATATATTTATATATATATATATATATATATATATGTGTGTATGTATATGTATATATAGATATATATAGATATATGTGTATGAAAATTCTATTTATACTTGCTTGTCAATTCTTTCTCCAGATTCAGATAACACAATTCCTTGTATGTTCTTTATAGTTAATTTAGGTATTTATAATAATCAAAATTACTTATTTATTTACAGTCACCATTTTAAAAATTGCTGTTACTTTACACATTGCTTTCTTGGTTTTTCTCATTTTGTTCATTATCTCATGCAAATCTTTACATTACTATTCTTTTGGATGCTTTCTTTTTTCTGCTTCACCTTATTATGACCTTCATATAAGGTAATATATGTATATTATGTGTAAAAGTGCTTAGCACTATACCCTTGGTGCATCACAGGTGCTAAATAATAGCTATTTTACAATTTTTTGTTCCCATTTCATTACCCCACTTCCCTTTTCATAAGTCTTCAAAATCTTCATATTTGTACATTTAAACTACCAATTAGCTACTTGCAACCTCTGTGATCTTTGATCAGTCACCTCTATGACTTCTTCAAAATAAAGGGGTAGAATATAAGGGTCTCTAAAATTTTAATGCTTCCAATTTTAAATACTATTCATTTAAATTATTTCTTTAAAATTTAAACACCATTTAAATTATAATTGGTAATAAAGATTAAAGTAATTTCCTATGACAGAAACTTTGCTTTAAAAGCTCCTGGCAAATGGAAACCCCCTTCCTTCCAGTGTTTTGGGAAGACATTTCCTTAATCTCCAAATGCTGACTGACTTCTTATTTTGTTTCAAGGTTAAAGGCATATTTATTCATGAAAATAACTTGGAGAAATAGGAATCACTTCTTTCTTTTTCATTTATGGCAGTTTTGTAAATGACATTGTTGATGAAACATACTGTACAACCTCATCTATTCCCTTCCTACATTCAAGGTTTTTCAAACAGATGTTTAGTAATGGATTACGCCAAACTGTCCTTTAGAGTGCCAGGGTTCTATCTTCTCAATCAATTCTTGCAGAGACTTATGAATATTTGAGTAGTTGTTATAAGAAATATAAGGTGGAAAACTGTTTTTAACCTCTAGATAGAGTTACATCTTTGAATTCATTCATTCAGAAATCCTTTGTCAGAGTTTTTTGCAAAGTAGATTTTGGGGACTTTTCATTTCTTGGACTTCTTGCTTCTCCCCATATAATATGTAAACCACTTCTAACCAGATCTATTTTAGGCAAGCTCTTTAATGTTCTTTAATGATGGTCCCATCCTTGGACATGTCCATTAAAATTGTTTCCATATGGAGTTGGGGAACCTGCTTCTTGTCCTCTGGTGGTCTGAATCTGGTTTGTGAACTTCCCTCTCTTTCTATACTCCTATTTATGTGACAATCCTATTAGTCCTTTGATGAGGACACAAGTAGTTATTGAAGCTTGTTTTTCACAAGATTTAACTAGAGACCAAAATAGAAGTAGTACTCCCAACAGAACCAACCCAAATATAAATATACGTTCTGTTCTTTATACCAATATGATCACATTAGATTCTCAAAGCAAGCTTGTGAGGCAGATTCTATTATTATCCTCATTTATAACAGTTGAGGAAACTGAGGTACACAAAGCATGATTGATTTGACCAGTATCATATAACTGGTAAGTATTTGAGGCTGAATCTGAATTCAGATCTTCTTGACTCCAAATTCAGCACTTTATCCATCTAACCTTGCTATGAGTAGTTATTTTTGAGAAACCTCTATGACTTTAGTTGCTTTCAGTAAAAGCCTAGATATGACTTATAGCAGATGACATTGCCTCTAATGTCCTCTTAATCCAAGCACAGTGTCTGGCAAACAATTATTTTTTAATTGATATTTTATTTTTCCAAATGAATGTTATGAAAGTTCTTCAGCATTCATTCATATGCTATGTGTAATTTTAAGTTTCAAAATTTCCTTCCTCCATTCCTTCCCACCCCAATTCCTTCAGCAGCAAACAGTTAGAATAATGTTGTACATATACATTTGTGTTAAACATGCTTCCAGATTAGTCATTTTTGGTATGAATAAATAGGATGAACAGAAAGAAATACATAAGAGATATGTTTGTAAAAAGCATATGCAATGTTCATCAGATTCTGAAGGATTTTTTTGCTTTATTTTGTTTTTCTTCCTCTGGATGGGGGCTAGCATTGTCCATAATTGGTATAATAAGTTTGTCCTAGCTCTATAAACTACTGAGAGGAAGCTGCATTCATCTGGGTTGATCATCACATAATGTTTCTGTTACTGTGTTCATTATTCTTTTGGTTCTGCTCCTAGCACACAATTCTTCAGTTGTTCTGATCTATAACTTGCCACTGGACCCAGGAGGATATAGAAGAGAGAGTGAGAATGGTGGCTTACCACACCCCTATCTCATTGAAGTGCAAATCACTGGCAAGTCATGACATGACAATACTGATGTCATGATATAATGGAATTTATCAAGAAAAAAGGACAAACAACAATAACAAATCATTCATGGTTTTTCATTGTACAATTTTATTATTACTATATAAAGTATCCTCCATTTCTGTTCAGTAGACATTACATCAATTTATTTATGTCTGAATGTTTTTCTGAAATCATTCTCCTTGGAATTTCTTATAGCCTAATAATATTCCATCACATTCATATACCACAGCAAGGTTTAATTCATTTAAATAAAATGAAAGCTACCTCATCCAGTGCAACAGGAAAGAACAGGGTCTTAACTCTTCATCCTCACCCACTACAGTGTCCATCAATTGGGGAATAGCAGAACAAATTGTGGTATATGTATGTGATGGCAAACTATTCTATTAGAAACCAGGAGGGATGGAAATTCAGAGAAGCATGGAAGGTTGTACATGAACTGATGCTAAACAAGATGAGCAGAACCTGAAGAACATTGTATACCCTAACAGCAATATGGGGGTGATGATCAACCTAAATGGACTTGCTCATTCCATCAGTGGAACAATCAAGGACAATTTTGTGGAATCTGAGATGGATAATACAATCTGTATCCAGAAAAAGAATTATAAAGTTTGAACAAAGACAAAAGACTATTACCTTTAATTTTTAAAAAGCTATCTAATTATGTAATTTTAATGTTCTTCTATTTTTTTTTTCCCTTAAGGATATGATTTCTCAGGGACTTCCGGCCAAGATGGCGAAGAGAAGACAGGCACAGTTCTAGAGTCTCCTGAACTCTTCCCCATCTATCACATGAAACAAACCTCTTAGAGGAAGTTCAACTCATGGAACCCAGAGAGAGAAGCCAGGAGAAAGAGCATCTACCTCAGGATTTGTCTCCCACTGCAGCTTTGGTAGAATTTGGGTGGGTGAGTCTGGGCTCAGAGGGAGGATCAGCCCTAGATCAGTCAGATTAACAGCTGAATTGGAACCGGGAGTCTGATGGCCGAAGAGTGGGACCTGCTGGATCAGCGGTGGGGCTGGATGAAAGGGGTTTGGGTCCACGGGGAAGCAGAGGCGCTGGTGTTGGTGCTGTCCCCCTGGAGCTTGGGGACAGGGCTGCGGGGAGAGGTCTGGTATAGGAGAGCTGCAGACACCATCCCTGGGCTCCTCAGGTCTGAGAAACTCTTAGTCCACGCCTCCATTGCACTGAGGCCTCCTTCCAAACAAGCAATTGCAAACTACTTCTGCCTCAGTCTCAGGTGTGTGACTCCAAGAACCAGCCCAGCTGAGGAATGGCCTCAGGCCAGGGTAAAGCTCACCACTGATTGAAGACAAAAGAATTCAATAGATCCAACTCCTCCCTTCAGGCAAAGAAGGAAGGCCTCCCAACCCAGGTCCCAGACACTTAAGAGAGGACAGCCAGCACCTCCTACTGGCCAGCCAGAGAAACTGCACTCAGTAAAGCCTTTAGTGATCCCAAGCCCAGGTGAACCAGACCCCCCCCCCCCCCAACTCAAGGTTTAGCATAATGAAGAAGGGTCAGTGGAAAGGTGGATCCATAGAAAAATTCCTGGAAGGGAAATACCACAACTCAGAGAGACCTGGAATCTCTGAGGAGAATACAATCTGGTCTCCAGCACAGAAAGACTTCCTCGAAGAAATAAGGAAGGAGCTTAAAAATTTGGAAGAGACAATTAATACCTTGCAACAAGAAAAGAAAACCTTAGAAAGTACAATTGGACAAACATAAAACAAGAATAAATCGCTCAGATCATCAATTGGACAATTACAAAATGAGAATAATTCTCTCAGATCCTCAAATGAGCAAATGCAAAAAGAAATTAATTTTCTCAAAACCTCAATTGGTCAAATGCAAAGCTCTTTCAAAAGTAGAATTGACAAATTGGAAAAGGAGTTGCAAAAGGTTAATGAAGAAAACTCCTGCCCCCAAAAAAGAATGGAGTCTACAGAAACTAATGATTCCATGAGACAGCAAGAGTCAGTTAAACAAAATCAAAAAATAGAAAAAATAGAAGCAAATGTAAAATACCTCTTCAACAAAACCACTGACCTTGAGAATAGATCAAAAAGAGGCAACCTGAAAATTATAGGACTTTCTGAAAACATTGAAGAGAAAAAAAGCCTGGACTTAATATTACAGGATCTAGTGATGGAAAACTGCCCTGATATCATGGAATCGGAGGGCAAAGTAGTTATTGAAAGAGTACATTGATCCCCCACCAGAAAAACATCCTAAAATGAAAACACCAAGGGATGTTGTGGCCAAAGTCCAGAACTATCAGATAAAATAGAAAATCCTGCAAGCAACCAGAAAGAAACAATTTAAATATCAAGGAGCCACAGTAATGATCATGCAGGACCTGGCTGCATTAACATTAAGGGATCGAAGGGCCTGGAATGAGATATTTCAAAGAGCACGGGAGCTTGGAATGCAGCCAAGAATCTACTTTCCTGCAAAGCTGAGCCTTCTCTTCCAGGGAAGAAGATGGACATTTAACAAAATGGAAGAATTCCAAAAATTTCTGATGAAAAGACCAGAGCTAAAGAGAAAATTTGGACATCAAACAGGAGGTTCAAGAGACACATGAAAAGATACAAAAAAGGGGGGGCAGTAAAAGAAAAAAATGCAATCCAGTAAGTTATTTGAAACTGGCTATATCCCAGCATGGGGGTAAAAAAAAGATTCTCATAAAACTTGAGAACTGTTACTCTAAAAGAGAATACACCTCGCCAGAAATGATGGACATTCATGACCTATCCATGAGACTACTATCTAATGGGATATAACTGGCTTTAACCCCATTTGGGAGAAAGACTCTAATAACTCTCAGGAATTTTGACTCCATTCAATAGAATATACTGAACTAGAAGGCACAGTCACTCAGAATTTTCTATGACTTATATAGAATGATCTAAAAAAACCACTAAAACCCTAAAAACGGGGACAGGAAAGAGATGGGAGGAGGGAGGAGACTGAATGGGGGTAAATCTCATTAAACTAAGAGGTACAAAAAACCTATGGTAATAGTGGGGAAGAAGGGAGCAGAGGAGAAACAACTGAATCTTCTCATCAGACTTGGCTTAAAGTCAACATACACATATTCAGTTAACTTATAAAACATCTAACCTTTCAAGTATTAAAAGGGGAAAAGGGGAGGGGGGATGCAGAAAGTGAAGGGGAGTGGTGGAAATAAGGGGAAATAATAAAAGGAAGGGAAGGGAAAAGGGAAAAAGGAAAGGGGGAAAGAAAGGGGTGGGTGTGATACAGGAGGGCAAACACACTGAAGGGGGTGGTTTTCAGAAACAAAAGACTGGGGTATATAGATAAAAGGGGAGAAAGGGAGAAAAATACAAACAGAGGGAAGATAGCATGGAGGGCAATAAAGAATTAGTAATCATAACCTTAAATGTGAATGGGATGAACTCTCCCTTAAAACTTAAGCAAATAGCAGAGTGGATTAAAAACCAGAATCCTACAATATGCTGCTTACAAGAAACTCATTTGAAGCAGAGAGATACATATAGAGTAAAAGTAAAAGGTTGGAGCAAAATATATTTTGCTTCAGCTGAAGTAAAAAAAGCAGGGGTAGCAATCCTTATCTCAGACAAAGAAGCAGCAAAAATAGATAGTGTTAAAAGAGATAAAGAAGGAAACTTTATCATCCTAAAAGGTACCATAGACAATAAAGTCATTTCAATATTGAATATATATGCACCCAGTGGGACAGCACCCAAATTCTTAGCGGAGAAGCCGAAAGAACTACAGGAAAACATAGACAGCAAAACTCTACTAGTGGGAGACCTCAACCTCCCGCTATCAGATCTGGATAAACTGAATCATAAAACAAAATTAGATATGGTAGACTTATGGAGGAAACTGAATGGAGATAGAAAGGAATATACCTTTTTCTCTGTAGTACATTGAACTTATACAAAAATTGACCATGTACTAGGACATAAAAAACCTAATGATCAACTGCAGAAAGGTAGAAATAGTGAATACATCTTTCTCAGATCACAATGCAATAAAAGTCATATGCAATACTGGGCCAAGGAGATATAGACCCAGAACAAATTGGAAACTGAATAACCTCATTTTAAAAAATGAGTGGACCAAAAATCAAATTATAGAAAGAATTAACCATTTTATCCTAGATAATGATAATAATGAAACAACATACCAAAACCTATGGGATTCATTCAAAGCAACTCTCAGGGGATATATTATAGCTCTAAATGCTTATATGAATAAATTGGAGAAAGAGGAAATCAATGAACTAAACATGCAACTAAAAAAAATTAGAGAAAGAACAAATCAAAAATCAGCAATTAAGTACCAAATTAGAAATTCTAAAAATTAAATGATAAATTAATAAAATTGAAATAAAAAAACTATTGAATTAATAAATAAAATCAAAAGTTGTTATTATGAAAAAACCATAAAGTTGATAAACCTCTGGTCAATTTGATTAAAAAAAAGAAAGAAGAAAACCAAATAGCTATTATCATAAATGAAAAAGGTGAACTCACCACCAATGAGGAAGAAGTTAAAGTAATAATTTGAAATTATTTTGCCCAACTCTATGCCAATTAATATGATAATCTAAGTGAAATGGATGAATATTTTAAAAAGATAAGTTGCCCATGTTAAATGAAGAAGAGATTAAATACCTAAACAACCCTATCTCAGAAAAAGAAATTCAACAAGCCATTACTGAACTCCCTAAAAAAAATCTCCAGGGCCTGATGGATTCATAAGTGAATTCTACCAAACATTTAAGGAACAATTGGTTCCAATCCTATATAAACTCTTTGGAAAAATAGGGAAAGATGGAACTCTGCCTAACTCTTTCTATGAAAGCAATATGGTACTGTTACCTAAACCAGGAAGAGTTAAAACAGAAAAAGAAAATTATAGACCTATCTCCCTGATGAATATAGATGTAAAAATCCTAAATAAAATCTTAGCAAAATGACTACAACAAGTCACCACTAGGATAATACATTATGATCAAGTAGGATTTATTCCAGGAATGCAGGGTTGGTTCAATATTAGGATTGTTAGTGTACTCAATTAAATCAATAACAAACCTATCAGAAACCATATGATCATATCAATAGATGCAGAAAAAGCTTTTGACAAAATACAGCATCCATTCCTATTAAAAACACTTGAGAGTGTAGGGATAAATGGACTGTTCCTTAAAATAATTAGCATTATCTATCTGAAACCATCAACAAGCATTATACTCAATGGGGAGAGGCTAGAGGCATTCCCAATAAGATCAGGGGTGAAACAAGGGTGCCCATTATCACTACTACTATTCAATATTGTATTAGAAATGTTAGCATCAGCAATTAGAAAAGAAAAAGAAATTAAAGGAATTAGAATTGGGAAGGAAGAGACAAAACTCTCACTCTTTGCAGATGACATGATGGTCTACCTAGAGAAGCCCACGAAATCATCTAAAAAACTACTGGAAACAATTAGCAATTTTAGCAAAGTTGCAGGTTATAAAATAAACCCTCATAAATCCTCAACTTTTCTATATATGTCTAGCAAGAAACAGCAGGAAGCACTAGAAAGAGAAATCCCATTCAAAGTAACCTCAGACAGTATAAAATATTTGGGAGTCTATTTGCCAAGACAGACTCAGAATCTTTTTGAAAACAATTATGAAACACTTCTCACACAAATTAAATTAGATTTAAATAACTGGGCAAATATCAACTGCTCATGGATAGGTAGAGCTAATATAATAAAAATGACAATTCTACCAAAACTAAACTATCTGTTTACTGCCCTACCAATCAAAATTTCAAAAAATTACTTTAATGTGTTAGAAAAAATTGTAAGTAAATTCACATGGAGAAATAAAAAGTCAAGAATTGCCAGGAGCTTAATGAAATGAGTGCAAAAGAAGGTGGCTTAGCCCTACGCGATCTAAAATTACAAAGCATCAGTCATGAAAACTGTTGGGTATTGGCTAAGAAATATATTGGTGGACCAGTGGAATAGATTAGATGTAAAAGCAGGAGATGATTATAGTAATCTGCTGTTTGATAATCCCAAAGAGTCTGGCCATTGGGATAAAAACTCCCTCTTTGATAAAAATTCCTGGGAAAATTGGAAGTTATTATGGAAGAAACTTAGATTAGACCAACACCTCACACCCTTTATCAAGATAAGATCCAAATGGTTACAGGACATAGACATAAAAAAAATACTATAAGCAAATTAGAAGATCAAGGACTAGTTTACCTGTCAGATCTATGGAAAGGGGAACAGTTTATGACTAAGGAAGAGTTGAAGAATATCACCAGAAACCAATTAGATGATTTCGATTACATTAAATTAAAAAGCTTTTACACAGAGAAAACCAATGTAACCAAGATCAAAAGAAATGTAGTAAATTGGGAATCAATCTTTACAACTAATGATTCTGACAAAGGACACATTTCTAAAATATACAGAGAAATGAGTCATATTTTTAAAACAAAATGCCATTCCCCATTTGACAAATGGTCAAAGGATATGCAAAGGCAAGTTACAGATGAGGAGATCAAAGTAATCCATAGCCATATGAAAAAATGTTCTAAATCATTAATTATTAGAGAAATGCAAATTAAAGCTTCTCTGAGGTACCACCTCACACCTCTCAGATTGGCCAGTATGACCAGGAAGGATAATGATCATTGTTGGAAGGGATGTGGGAAATCTGGGACACTATTACACTGTTGGTGGAGCTGTGAACTCATCCAACCTTTCTGGAGAGCTATTTGGAATTATGCCCAAAGGGCAACAAAAATGTGCATACCCTTTGACCCAGCAATACCACTGGGTCTATACCCTGAAGAGATGAGGAAAAAGGGTAAAAACATTACTTGTACAAAAATATTTATAGCAGCCCTGTTTGTGGTGGCAAAGAAATGGAAATCCAGTAAATGTCCTTCAATTGGGGAATGGCTTAGCAAAGTGTGGTATATGAATGTCATGGAACACTATTGTTCTATTAGAAACCAGGAGGGACAGGATTTCAAGGGAAACCTGGAGGGATTTGCATGAACTGATGCTGAGTGAGATGAGCAGAACCAAAAAAACACTGTACACCCTAACAGTAACATGGGAGTGATGTTCAACCTTGAAGGACTTGCTCATTCCTTCAGTGCAACAATCGGGAACAATTTTGAGCTTTCTGCAAAGGAGAGTACCATCTGTATCCAGATAAAGAGCTGTGGAGTTTGAACAAAGTGCAAGGACTATTCCCTTTAATTTAGAAAAAAACAGATAGCTTATTGTCTGATCTTGTTACCTCTTAGGCTTCTCTTCTCTTAAGGATATGAATTCTCTCTTATCACAACTAATTTGGAACAAGGTACAACATGGAAACAAAGTAAAGACTGACAGAGTGCTTTCTGTGGGCGGGGGGAGGGAAGCAAGATTGGGGGGAAAATGTAAAACTCAAATAATATCTTTAATAAAAATAAATTTAAAAAAAGAATATGATTGCTCTCTCAACACATTCAACTTAGAGTCATCAAGATTCCATCAAACAAAATTGAAAAGCTAGAAAAAATTGAAGAAAATTCAAAGTACCTTTCAGGAAAAACAAAAAGATCCAGAAGAGTTAATTTACATATTGTTCTACACAAAAGCCTAGATCAAAATACTAACCTGGTAAATATTTTTCAGAAAATTTTCTTGAAACACTGACATATTATATTATATCAAAGACAAAATAGTCTTTGAATGCACACACATAGAACACCTCCAGGAGGCTACCCACAATAAAAATGCTAAGGACTATCATAGCCAAATTCCACAGTTCTCAACTAATGAAGAAAATACTGCAAGCAGTCAAAAAAGAAAGAAATAAAAGGAAGAACAATCAGAATTAGATAGGATTTATCAGCTTCAACATTAACGGATCAGAAGGCCTAGATTACGATATTTCATAGGGTAAAGGGTCTTGGGTTATCAACATGATTTAAGTACTATGCAAAATTCAGTGTATACTATCAGGAGAAAAGTTTAATTTTCCATGAAATAGAGGTCTTCCAAAATTTTCTGATAAAAAGATCAGAAATGAATGTAAAATTTGATCTTCAAATAAAGGACTCGAGAGATGCATTAAAAGGTAAATGGAAAGGGAAAAATGCTAGTCAGGGATGCTAATGCACCACTGCTGAAGTTGGAAACTGATTCAATCATTGTACAGAATAATTTAGGACTGTGTCCTAAGTGCAACAACACTGTGCATAACCTCTGATCTAGCAATAACACTACTAGGTCTATTCCAAAGAGCTTATAATAAAAGGGAAATGACATGCATGTATAAAAAATAGCAGTTCTTATGAATTGGAAATTGGAAGAATGCCAATCAATTCCAGAATGATTGAACAAGGCATGGCATGTGAATATTATGGAGCACTATTATTTCATTAAAAATATCATGAATAATATGACTTTACGAAAAACTGAGAAAGACTTGCTTGAATCCATGCTGAATGAAGTGGCCAGAACCTGGATAACGTTGTATATATTAATGACAATTTTGTAAGATGAATCAACTATGATGGACACAGCTCTTCTCTGCAGTTCAGAAATCAAAGCCAATCCTGAGAAAAAAATTGATGTGGAAAATGACATCCTCATCCAGAGAAAAATATTTTCATATCTCAATGCAGAGCATTCTATGTTCATTTTTAAAAATTTCTTCTATGATTTCTTTCTTATGTTTTTCTTAGTTCTAACTCCTCTTTCACAGTATGACTTATATGGAGATTGTTAAAAACACTTGTACATTTATGCAACTTTTACCAGATTGGTCACTGCAATGGGGAAGATGGAAGGAAAGGAAAATGACAGAAAACTGTAGGATTTATAAGCTTGCAAATGAATGAATGTTGAAAAGTACATGTGCATGTAATTAGGAAAAAACAAAGTAAAAATAATAGATCAAATACATATTTACCTTCAAAATTTGTCCTTTTAAGGGATATACATTAATCTCCAGGGTCTGGTCTTAAGAAAGAACAAAACAGGGGAAATAACTTAGGTGGCACATAAGATAAAATACCAACCCTGAAGTCAGAGGAAATGAGTTCAAATGTGAACTCAGACATTTAATAATTACCGGACTATGTGACCTTGGGCAAGTCATTTTTACCCCCATTGCCTTAAATAAATAAATAAATAAATAAATAAATAACATTTTTGAAAAAGAAAGAGCAAAACAGAATTAGCTTAACATATATATTTATTAATATTTCTCTAAATTTTCTGATTGTAAAGGTATACACTGGTATCAGGACTCAAAAATGCAACTTTGTAACAATTTTTTCCATACAGTTTTACTGTCAGACATTAGGATCTGGAAAGGTGCTTCACTATCAAGGAGGGTAGTGGCCCTCTATTTAGGATGGGGGTTACATAGCAGAAACACCTACTAGGACATTTGTCAGTGAAGGCAATAAAGTGCCAAGAGGGATGATATCACCTAAATCTAGCATCTTTGTGTCTTATCAGTTATGAGAAAACCTAAAAAACCAAATATGAGTTATTCTAAACCCTGTACAAAGCAAAAGAAATTATCCCTTCCATGATGTTGACACTGCTCAGTCATTTAAAGGGGATTAGAGTTGTGAAAAATTATTTGTGTCAAAGTCTCATTTGTACACCCCTTTCCTCATTAGACTATAAACTCTTGAAGGACAATGACTTATTTCTTATCTAAATTGCTTATCTTCTAACACCTAGTACATTGTCTATCACAAGGTAGGCACTGGATAAAAGTTTGTTGAATGCATACATGAAGAGAATAGAGTTCCCTATCTTTGGAAGTCTATAAGGAGAGTCTAGAGGTCTACTCATTAAGGATATAATAAAGGGAGTTCCTCTTTAGCCCTGGACTGAATCATTTAGCATATGTAGTATATTGCAGTTCTGAGATTATGTGATTCACTATGAATGGAGGTTTGTTTGAATATGCCCAGACTCCCTAAGGTGAACTGTTCCTGCACCCCTAGTGGTAAGGGTTTCCTCCTTTAACTGACTGCCTGTTGTTCAGGCATTCACTCTCTCCTCTCACTTCTATTATAGCCAGAGGATAAATATCATAGTTTACCCACAACATAGTTACCATGAACTGAACCAGTTAGAGAGGAATGTTTTCCTTCTCCTGTTCTCCCACTTTTATCTGACCTCAGTCAAATAGGCCTGGAGCTCTTTTATTTTCTTCTATTCCATTTCTGCAACTCAGTTTTAGATGCGGGAGGTGGTCCACATTGAACCTGACTATTTAAGGTGTGGGATGATCTTAGACTCAGGATTCCATGTATGATATGGCAGCTAATTTGGTAAGGAAAATCAGAAAAAATGAGGTCTCTGAGACTTTCTGAAAAAATGGAGGAGAGAAGACAAGCACTGTGCTAAAGTCTCCTGGTCTTCCTGCATATATAATATGAAATAAACCCCTTAACAGAAATTTGATAGAGAAAACCCAGAAAGAGAAATTAAGAGAAGAATATCTACCAATAAGGTCTTTTTCCAGGGTTGGTGGGTGAGCTGGGGACAGAGCAGAGAGCCAGCAGAGGCAGGTTAAGAGTCGTTCTAACCTAAGATAAGCCACAGAGCCTTTGGCTGTGGGAACAACATCTGAGGAGTCCCAACACAGAGTGCTGCAGAGTGCAGCTGGATGTGGATCTACTGGGCTAAGCTGATCTAGAAGACTGTGGGCTCCATACTTCCATTTCAATGGAGCCTTCTTCCCAGAACATAGCAACAGCCCCCTTCCACACTTTGCCTGGCTCAGATATGGGCAGCAGAACTCCTTCAGCTGAATAAGGAGATAAGCATTCTCACCCCAGGGTCCAGCCCACATTGTTCAAGGATAAAATTATCCAGTACCAACACCCACCCTATCCAGGCCCAGGGAGAGGGCCTCATATCAAAGTCACAGACACTCCAGAGAAAGCAACTAGCACCCACTACAGGCTAGCCTACTTGAAGTAACTAAACCAAGTGAAGAAAGCCTCTAGGGATCTCAACACCAACCCTCTCTGAACCAGCTCCTCCCCCAACAAAATATCTTAGGAAAATGAAGAAAGGAAAGTAAAAATCCTAACTCCGAGAGATCTAGAATTTCTGAGGATAATTGTTTTGGTTTTCTACCCAGAAAAACTTCCTTGAAGAAATCAGGAGTTTTAAAATCAATTGGAAAATTTGGGAAAAGAAACCCTCCCCCCCGCCCCTCCCCCAGTAAATTAACACCTTGCAACAAGAAAACAAATCCTTGGAAAATGCAATTGGATGAATGTCAAAAGAAAATAATACTCTCAAAACCTCAATTGGCCAAATTTAAAACTCCTTCAAAAATAGATTTGACAAATTGGAAAAGGAGTAGCAAACGATAAATGAAGAAAATTTTTCTCTAAAAAAAAAAGAATGGAGGCTGTGGAAACTAATGACTTCATGAGACAACAAGAATCTGTTAAATAAAACCAAAAAAATCAAAAAATAGAAGACAAAAACCACTGAACTGAAGATTAGATCTACAAAAGACAAGGTAAGAATAACTGGGCTACTTGAAAATATTGAAGACAAAAAAAGCCTGGATTTAATATTACAGGATTTAGTGATGGCAAATTTCCCTAACATCAAGGAACCAGAGGGCAATATAGTTACTGAAAGACTGCATTGATCCCCTCAGGAAAGGGATCCCAAAATGAAAACACCAAGGTATATTGTGACTAAACTCCAGAACTATTAGATAATAGAGAAACACCTAAAATCATCCAGAAAGAAACAATTTAAATATCAAGGAACTACAATATGGATTACATAGGATGTTGACTGCATCAAGATTAAGGGATCAAAGGGCCTGGAGTGAGATATTCCAGAGATCAAGGGAGCTTAGAATGCAGTCAAAAATTTACTCTCTGACAAAACTGAGCCTTCTCTTCTAGGAGAAAAGAAGAACATTTAATGAAATAGGGGACTTACAACTTTTCCTGATGAAAAGATCAAAGCTAAATAGAAAATTTGGTCTTCAAACAGGAGACTCAAGAGACAAATGAAAAGGTAAAAATAAAAGAGGGTAAAGAAAACAAAATAATTGCTATCCAATAAGATGGAACTGGCTATATCCCCCTGGGAGAAAGACTCTCATAACTTTCAAGAATTATCTCTATTAGAGAGAATATACGTAGCCAGAAATAATGATCACTCATGACATCTATAGAATGATTTAAGAACATTATTTCCTTAAAATGGGGGACAGTAAATTGACTGGAAGATGGAGAAGAAAGAATGGGATAAATCACATTACATAAGGAGGTACAAAAGAACTATTGCAAAAGAGGGGAAGAAGGGAGGAGGTGAGAACCACCTGAATCTTACTTTCATCAGATTTGGCTTAAAGTTAACATACAAACACTTAGTTAAGAAATTTATCTTACCTTTCAAGTATTAAAAGGGGAAAGGGAGGGGGGATGAAAAGAGGAAGTAAAAGAAGGAAGGGAGGGAAGAAAGGGCAAACAGAAAGGGAAATAAAAGGGAGGGAGTTGGGTATAAAAAGGCAAAAACATGGAAGGTGGTGGTTTTACAGAAACAAAAAACTGGGGAATATGGATAATATGAAAAAAAGGTGAAACACAAAAACAGAGGGAAGATAACATGGAGGGCAAGAAAGAGTTAGAAATTATAGCTTTGAAAGTGAATGGGATGAACTCCCCAATAAAATGTAAGTAAATAGTAGAGTGAATTAAAAACCAGAGTCACACAATATGCTACTTACAAGAAACTCATTTGAATCAGAAAGATGCATATAGAGTAAAGATAAAAGGTTGGAGCAAAACATATATTGCTTCAGCTGGAGTGAAAACAGCAGAGGTAGCAATCCTTATCTCAGACAAAGCAGCTGCAAATATAGATCTCGTTAAAAGAGATAAGGAGGGGTGGCTAGGTGGCGCAGTGGATAGAGCACTGGCCCTGGAGTCAGGAGTACCTGAGCTCAAATCTGCCCTCAGAGGCTTAATAATTACCTAACTGTGTGGCATTGGGCAAGCCACTTAACCCCATTAGCCTTGCAAAAACCTAAAAAAAATAAAAAGAGATAAGGAAGTAAGGAAGCAAACTATATCCTCTTGAATGAAGCAATTTCAGTACTAAATACATATGCACCAAGTGGTGTACAGTTTTTATAAACAATGAAGTAATTTCAATAATAAACATGTATATACCATGTGGTATATCATCCACATTCTTATTGGAGAAGATGAATGAGTTCTAGGAAGACATAGAGAGCAAAACTCTACTGTTGGGATACTTCAACCTCGCACTTTCAGATTAAGATAAATCTAACCATAAAATAAACAAGGAGGAAGTTAAGAAGGTGAACAGATTATTTAAAAAACCTAGACATGATAGAGCTTTGGAGAAAATTGAATGGGACTAGAAAGGAATATAGTTTATTATTTTTCTGCAATACACAGCACTTACACAAAAACTGACCATGTACTCTAGGGCATAAAAACCTAATAATCAAATGAAGAAAGGCAGAAATAATGAATACATCATCCATCTCAGATCATAATGCAAGAAAAATCACATGCAATAATGGGTCAGGGAGAGATAAACCTAAAACTAATTGGAAACTAAATAACCTCATTTTAAAAGAATGAATGAATCAAACAACAAATTATAGGAAGAATTAATGATTTAATCCTAGATAATGATAATAATGAAACAACAAACCAAAACTTATGGGATACAGTCAAAGGAGTTGTCAGGCTAAATATTATATCTTTAAATGCTTACAAGAGTAAATGAGAGAAAGAGAAAATCAATGAATTAATCATGCAACTAAAAAATTTAGAGGAAGAAAAATTAAAACCCCCAATTAATATCAAATTAGAAATACTAAAAATTAAAGTAGAAATTAATAAAATAAAAAGCAATTGAGCTAATAAATAAAACTAAGATTTGGTTTTATGAAAAAAACCAATAAAATGGATAAACCTCTGGTTAATTTGATTTTAAAAAAAAGAAAGAAGAATAACAAATTGCTATTCTCATAAATGAAAAAAGGTGAACTCACCACCAATGAGGAGGCAATTAAAGTAAAAATTTGTAATTATTTTGCCCAATTCTATACCAATAAATTTGATAATCTAAGTGAAATGCATGAATATTTACAAAAATATAAATTGCCCAGGTTAAATGAAGAGGAAATTAAATTGCTAAATATTCCTAACTCAGAACAAGAAATTCAACAAGCCATTGCTGAACTCCCGAAGAAAATATTTTCAGGGCCAGATGGATTCACAAGTGAATTCTTTCAAACATTTGAGGAACAGTTACTTCCAATTCTATATAAACTCTTTGTAAAATAGTTGAAGACAGAACTCTTCCTAATTCTTTTTATGACACCAATATGGTGCTGATACCTAAACCAAGAAAAGGCAAAACAGAGAAAGAAAATTACAGACCTATCTCCCTAATGAATATAGATGCAAAAATCTTAAACAAAATCTTAGCAAAATGATTACAGCAAGTCATCACTGGGATAATACACTATGACCAAGTAGGATTTATGCCAGGAATACAACCTTGGTTCAAAGTTAGGAAAACTCATAGTACAATTAATTATATCAATAACAAAGCTATCAGAAATCATAAGATTATATCAATAGATGCGGAAAAAGCTTTTGAACAGATACAGAACCCATTCTTACTAAAAACACTGGAAAGCATAGGAATAAATGGATTGTTCCATAGAATAATAAGGAATATTTATCTGAAACCATCAACAAGCATTATATGCATTGGGGAGAAGCCAGAGGCATTCCCAATAAGATTGGGGTGAAACAAGGATGACCATTATCACCCCTACTATACAATATTTCATTAGAAATGTTAACTTCAGCAATAAGAGAATAAAAAGAAATTGAGGGAATTAGAATTGTGAAGGAAGAGACAAAATTCTCACGTTTTGCAGATAACATGATGGTATACCTAAAGAATCCCAAAGAATCCCCCAAAAACTACTTGAAAAAATTAGCAATTTTAACAAAGTCACAAGATACAATATAATCTCTCATAAATCCTAAATATTCCTATAAATGACTAGCTAGATACAGTAGAAAGAGCATGAAAGATAAATCCCATTATAGTAACTTCAGACAATATAAATACTTGGGAGTATACATGGTAAGGCAGACTCAGAAACTTTATGAAAACAATTACAAAGCTCTTCTCACATAAATAAAATCAGATGTAAAAACACTAGAAAAATATCAACTGCTCATGGATAGGCTGGGCTAATATAATAAAAATAACAATTCTACCTAAATTAAACTACTTATGTAGTGCCTTACCAGTCAAAATTCCAAAACAAATACTTTAATGAGTTAGGAAAAATTGTAAGTAAATTCATATGGAGAAATAAAAAGTGAAGAATTTCCAAGGATTTAATGAAAAAAAATTCAATAGAAGCTCACTTAGCCCTAGGAGATCTAAAATTATATTATAAAGCATCAGTCATCAAAACTGTCTGATATTGACTAGGAAATGCAGTAGTTGATCAAGGTAATAGATTAAGTAACAAAGAGATAGCAGGAAACAATTATTGTAATCTGCTGTGTGATAAACCAAAAGAGTCCAGCTTTTGGGATAAAAACTCTCTCTTCAATAAAAAATTGGTGGGGAAAATTGTGAGTTAGTATGGCAAAAACTTGTATTAGACCAACACCTAACATACTTTACCAAGATAAGATCAAGATTGATACAGGATTTAGACATAAAAGACAATGTTATAAGCAAATTAGGAGATCAAGGAAAAGTTTATCTGTCAGATCTAGGGAAAAGGAAACAGTTTATGAACAAGGAAGAAATGGAGAACATCATTAAACATAAACTAGATAATTTTGATTACATTAAATTAAAAAGCTTTTGCACAGACAAACCACTGTAACCAAAAGCAAAAGAAATGTAGTAAATTGGGAAGCAACTTTTACAACTAGTATTTTTGACAAAGGATTCATTTCTAAAATATAGAGAGAACTGAGTCAAATTTATAAAAAAGAAAGCAAATCATTTGGCAATTGAGAAATGGTCAAAGGATATGAGGCAATTTATAAATGAGACAATCAAAGTGATCCATAGTCATATGAAAAATTGCTCTAAATTCTGACTGATTAGAGAAAGCCAATTAAAGCATCTCTGAGGTACCACCTCACACTTCTCAGACTAGTCAATATGACCAGAAAGGACAATGATCACTATTGGAAGAGATGTGGGAAATCTGGGACACTAATTACACTGTTGATGGAGCTGTGAACTCATCCAAACTTTCTGGGGAGCAACTTTAAATTATTCCCAAAAGACAATAAAATTGTGCATACCCTTTGATTCAGCAATACCACTACTGGGTCTATACCTGGAAGAGATCATGAAAAAGGTTAAAAACATCACTTCTATAAAAATACTCATAGCAGCTATGTTTGTTGTGGCAAAGAATTGGAAATTGAATGAATGTCCATCAAATGGGGAATGGATGAACAAATTGTGGTAAATGTATGTTATCGAACATTACTGTTCTATTAGAAACCTGGAGAGATGGGAATTCAGAAAATCTCAGAAGGATTTGCATGAACTGATGTTGAGCGAGATGAGCAAAACAAGAAGAACCTTGTACACCTTAACAGCAACATGATCGACATTAATGGACTTGCTTGTTCCATCAGTGCAACAATCAGGGGCAATTTTGCAGTATCTGCGATGGATAATATTATCTGTTTCCAGAGAAAGAATTGTGAAGTTTGAACAAAGACCCAAGACTATTACCTTTAATTTTTTAAAATAAGTTATCTTATTATGTCATTTCGCTATCTCTTATATTTTATTTTTTTTCCTTAAGGATATGATTTCTCTCCCAACACATTCAACTTAGATTAAGGTATAGCATGGAAACATTGTAAAGACTAAAAGACTGCCTTCTGTGGGAGGTGGGGGGAAGGAAGAGAGATTGGGGGAAAATTATAAACTTCAAAACTTAATTAATTAAATAAAAAGTTTAAAAATATGAAGTTGAGGTATCTGGGACTGGAGTCTGCAAGGTAGTGTTTGAGACAAGGTTCTATAGGATTTAAATAAAACTTCTTTCCAGAACTTGAAGTAGAATGAGATTGGAGTGGAGAATTATGTCTTCCATGAGTAGAGGGAAGCAAGTATGTGATTCAACCTTTTGAAGATAAAATTCCTTTGAAAGATCTGATTTTACTGTTAGTGGCTTAATTGGACTAGGATTCAAAGGAACTCTTTCCACATAAATATTGGCGGGAATCACCCTACATATATTAGGGGTGGAGGTATTTTCACTGAGTCTAGAAATCCCTACTTTTCTTAAGAGTTCCAGAGAACTCTGGGGAAAAATGAAACAATTTAACTCCTTGAGGCAGTGAGGATCTAGAAAGCTAATATTATATGTCTTTTCTGGTATAAAATTGGGTCCTTTTAATTTGTGAGGAAACCAGGAATTATTTATAAAAATTTTATATACAATTGATTTTCAAAATTTCCAATCTGAGTACCCTCAGATTGTATTGTATAATTTTAATTCTATTGTATAATTTTGAAAATATAATAATTTTGAAAACTTTTCATTGGTTGATTGATAGTTTAAATAAATTCTTTTGATATTTGTGGAACTGGGCATTAAATATTGATATGTTAATACTGATCCTACTTTATATTACTCACCCCCATATAAATATTGATATTAACTTGAAAATATAAAGACATTTAGTAGAATATGAACATTTCTTTGTTTATTGGTTCCTTCTTATTTCTTTTGTTTTTTTTTTGCTTCTTTCCATTTTTTCTCCCTCCCTTCCTCCCTTCCTTCCTTCTTTCCTTTTATCTTGATAACTGAGTTTGCAGTTTTGTTTTGCTTTTATCAGTTTGTTTAGTTTGATTGATGTTTATCCTCACAATAGCAAGAATTGTTGGTGAAAATTTGGGGTTCCTTTGTCAGACAAAGGTCCAAGAAAAAAAATTGTCTGGAACTCTTTTATCCTTAGAAGATCCACTGGAGAATTTTGTTATGCCTGATGTAGAAAGGGACATTATTTGTGTATAACCTAGTTGGATGATCTTATACAGTAAGGGAAGAGTTTCTTCCATGGCCAATCTTCACATTTTTCAAAAAGGATGATGCTAACTGACCCAGGTCCAAAATCTTTGTGGTGAGAGTTTTTTAAGTATATAAATATTAATATGGACAAAGATTTTGTTTGGAACAAAAGTCAGCTTTCTTTGCCTTCACTTTTTCCTTTGTGAGTTAAGAATGACCTTGTAAGACTAGGTTGATAAATACATGTATTTGTGGAATTGTGTAAAATAATCCTTATATTGTTGAATCTACAAATTAGGATTTTCATCTTTTCTAGTTGGTTTCTAAATCATACTATAATATTGGCTGTTTTGAGACTTTACTGAGTAGAACTGGGGAAATGTGAAACACCATTTTGTTTTGTATTTGCCATTTTTCTTTATATGACTCTCATATTAACTGAGTACAAAGGGTGGTTTCCTTCAGGGTAGTCTTTGCTTCCCTAAATGGTATAAAAACTCTAAATTTCTAAAAGGGAAGGACTTCAATAGTCTCTGGAACATTGTCCTACCTTATCTTTCTTGACAGGCAGTTTCCTTTGATTTAGTGAAACTAACTGTACTGAAAATGGCACAACTCTCCTCCAATATGCTGAATGAAACAAATTCTCTTTAATGAAGATTTCTTTTTTTTCTTTTCATTGAGAAGGAGATTCAATGTCTTCAATAGAGATTGAGACTTAGAGAAAGTGAATGAATTCACAATAGCCTTAAGATTTTAAAACTGCTCAGTATTTATTATAGATGGCTCACAAAGAATTGAGAGAGAGAGAGAGAGAGAGAGAGAGAGAGAGAGAGAGAGAGAGAGAGGACAGACAGGCATAAGGCCTAGCTTAGTCTGGACTTATAGCATAGGTGTCCATGGATCTTGGGCCTAGGCCAGAGGCACATGGTTAAAATAAAGAGAGTGATTTCCATTCATCTTGCAAGGTGAATGAAGGGTCAGTTCTTCTTGTTTAATGCACTTCTATAATGGGTTGGACAAAGGATGGGGGCTTTGGGAGTGGTCCAGCACCTGCCTCAGGTGTTAATCAACAGGCAAGTTGCATATTGTTCCTTCCTCTCCCAAGGTGCATGACCTATTGCGTTTAACATGGCATCTCCTGTTACACCAGTGTAAGCTTGATTAATCAAAGGCCAAGGTCAGTGAACTGGTAACCTGAAATTTGGGGAATAGGTAAATTGGCGGAGACATGAACAATTTTGATTATAGTCACTTTAAAGAACAGAATTCCCCAGATTTCCTTCTTGAAAATTTATGCCCAATCATAAAATCTTCCCTTCATCAGTATGAGTAATTAAACTCCAGCTATTCTTTCTACATTGAGGAAATTAGGGAAGCACTGACTCCTGGGATCTGGAATGTGCATGTGAAATGTTTATCCCACCTTCCATAACAAAGAAGTCTGAATTTTTTTCGTTTCCTTTTATTGGGTGTTTACAGTAACTTTTTTTTAAATAATAGGTTCAGTATTTGATCATAGGCTCTGTACCATCTTTTGGCCTTTGTATATTATCTACAGCTTTTATAAAACTCCTCCAAAATTCCCATTTCATTTTTATCTGTTTTGTGATATATTGAAATCAGGATGAGGAAAGTCATGATGTGGAAGTGATAATTGTATATTTTTCACCTCTTATGATATATAAAGTTGGCTAGTTGACATACATTGCCATCAGCTAATAATGAAGTATATTACCATGAGTCACTAAAACTGTTAGGCTTATTTGTGCTGTTTTGTTGGCATGTAAAAACATTAGAAAAATCATAATAGAAGTAAGTGAAAGGACATGGTTTATAGGCTGTAACTACATCATTGAACTGTGCCATTTTTAGCTCTCTTTCTCAATATTCATGGTATGTGGTAAAGCCTCAGGGTTATTTTGATTTCCATTTCTGTTTTTATTAGTAATTTAGAGCATTTTTATGTGGTTGTGAACATTGTAATTATTTCAATATAAATGTTAATTTTCTGTAAAAAATGACTAATAAATGACACTGTTGGTATTATAGAACTTTCTAAGTCATTCACTGTACTCAACTTTACCCAAAGGAAGAGTCATTACAGGAATATGAATGAAGGGTGATCCAGAATATTTAGTGAAGAGTTGAGAAAACATCTCTTTTCCTGCGATTTTCAGAAGAAAAGTTGCACCCCCGCCCCATGTGTCTGACTTAGATTAAGAAGTCTCTTCTCTAAAAGCAGGAAGTTGAATGATATTCTAGGCTTTGTTCTCTTATCCCTACCAGAAATTCCTGGAAAATACAGAAGTGGTTGTGAGGATATACAGAATATGGATATTTGGGGAGGAGTACCCATATTCAGGACTTGTGATACAGGTGAAAATCTATCAGATTTCTGCCAGGGGACCTTGGTTTGAATTCTAGTTTTGTTACTGTTTTGCTTTGTGATTTGATCAAGTTAATTATTCTCTTATCTTCAGATTCCTTCTTGTTAAAATCATCACTTTGCACTGATTTCTGTGACTTCTTCCAAATTTAAAGCTATAATATTGTGCACTATGTCTGCTCTGAAGATGAATTCAAGATTAGGAAACAGTTAAAATCTTATGTAATGGGAGACAAGTTTGCAGGGTGAAGCTTGGGAGCTTCCCAAACCTTTCCTGAGTCAGCTTTAAATGAAGCCTCCAAAGGTATCATGGAAAAATTTCAGTAAATGTATGTTTCATGTGGGTGAAAAGGGAGTATAATATAGCCTATGCAGGAGAACTGGAAAACTAGTGGGAGGCACTTTGGAGATTAGGAGCCATGCAGAATTGATGAAAGGATATAAATAGACAGTGTTCAAAGGAAGAAATCTAAGCTATCAATAACCATATAAAAAGTGCTCTAACTTAAATAAATGCAAACATAAAAAATTCTGAGGTAGTATTTCAAAATCATCTAATTATCTAAGATGATAAAAAAGAAAAATGACAAAGACAAATGGAAAAATAATATTTTGTTTGTGGAGTTTATGAGCTCCAGTCAGGAAAGCAATTTGTATTTCTTTTCAAAATTCTATTAAATTACTTACTTTTGTTCCATGATACCATTATGCCCCAAAACTTTAAGGAAAGAACAAAAGACTCCATGTAAAATACATATACATATATGTATACACACATACATATGTACATACATACATGTGTGAATATATATATATATTTCTTATAGTGACAAGAATTGGGGTAACCTGGGGGCTGCCTATCAATAGGTGAGTGACTATATCAATTATAGTGTATCAGTGTGTTTTAATTGCATTGTTCTGTAAGAGAAAATGAAAGAGATTTGGTTAGAAAAACTGGAAAGACTTAAGAACTTATGCAAAAGAAGTGAGTAAAAAAACAAAGAAAGCAATTCAACAGTAAAAATTATTTAATAAAGATCATCAGCTTTGACCAGGAGAACATTGTACATATTAACATCAACTATGATAGTCTTATCTTCTCTCAACAAATAGTGAACAATTCCTAAAGATAGTGGTGGAAAATGCCATCCATAGCAAGAGAAAGTACAATGGAGTTTCATCACAGAGCAAAGAACACTATTTTTCACCTTTTAAAAATTTGTTTTGTTTTGTTTGTCTCTTCTGTGTCTTTTTTTCTCTTTTTGTTCTGATTTTTTTTCTCAACATGACTAATTAGGAAATATTATTCTAGTTTATTAATCTATTAGTTTAAGATTATTGTAAATGTATAATCTATGTCTAATCACTTACTATTTGGGGATGAATGGAGGGAAGGAAGGGAGAAAAAATGTGGAATTCAAAATCTTACAAAAAATGAATGTTGAAAACTATCTTTGCATATAAGAGGGAAAATGGTGCTATTAAAATTACATGTAGCAATATTCCCACCTTAAAAAGAAAATGTACTTCTAATATAAAAATCTGATCAACAAAATGACTAAACAAAATTCTAAGGATTCATGCTGTAGCATTCTATTCTTCTCCAGTTTCTCTCTCTCTCTCTCTCTCTCTCTCTCTCTTTCCCTTACTTTAAAGTATTTTTGAATATAGCTAACAGATTTTTTGCATGATTATCTATATTTTTATTGGACTTATTTTGCTTCAGGAAAAGTAGAGGAATAGAGAAAGAGAGAATTTGAAACTTAAATTTAAAAATGGAACCAGTCAATACTTGAGCATCAGTGGAAAAAATTTCATTAATATGCTTCTGGTGAAACTCTGAATTATCCTTACCATTCCACATAACAGATTAGAATTCAAAAATCTTTATATAATTCATTACCTTTGAGTAAATATTTCCAAGATTAATATATGTCAAAAATATCAATAGAAGAATTTTTTTTGTAGTGGAAAAAGAAGTGGAAACTAAGTGAGTGGCTATAATTTAAGTAAGATCTGAAAAACTGGTATCTGAGGTTAGCTCCATCTGAATACAGGATTCATTTATTAAGCATTATGTCGTAATGTTGGGCAGCTAGGTGCACAGTGGATAGAACACTGGTTTTGGAGTCAGGAGGACATGGGTTCGAATCCAGACTCAGACACAACTCTTACTAGGTATGTGACCTTGGTCAAGTTACTTAACCCTGATTGCCTCACATCTTGGGCCATCTCCAGTCATCTTGATTCATATCTGGCCACTGGACCCAGAGGACGCTGGAGGAGGAAGTGAGAATTATAACACCCCCCTCACTCAAATTGAATTTATGTGCTTGTCATGGCATCACTACATGATGTCATGATCTTCTTTAGAAATGAATTGCAAGCCTTGTTATATCACAAAAAGTTAGAGAATCATGGAGGAAATTAACTTTCAGATCTATAATTATAGGAAAATTTTATGATTGAACAAGAGATAAAGATCCAAAAGGATAATATGAACAATTTCTATTACGTGAAACTGAAAATTTTAGCACAAACATAGCCAAGGTGGTTAAGATTGTAATGGAAACAATGTAGTGGTAAAATCACCTTTACTGTAAATAACTGATAAAAGTATTATTAATATTATTATTTTCAAAGTATTTGGGGAATTGATTCAAATTTGTAAGAATGACCACTATAAAACCAACTGATAAATTTTCAAAGATATATTCAGTTGAAAATCAAACAAAATAATCCAAATTATCAACAACTTTGTGAAAATATGTTCTTAAATCATTAATAGAGGCATTTGGGGTAGCTAGATGGTGCAGTGAATAAACCACCCACCCTGGAGTCAGGAGGACTGGAGTTCAAATCCGACCTCAGACACTTAATAATTACCTAGCTGTGTGACCTTGGACAAGCCACTTAACCCCATTGCCTTGCAAAAAAAAAAAAACTAAAGAAAATATTAATAGGGGCATTTAAATGAAAATAACTGTGACAACTTTAATCTCACTGCCATCAGATTATCAATTATGATAAAAAATGAAAATGAGATCTTGTAGAGTAGAGAGGGAAAGCAAGTACATTGATACATCATCTGTGAAGCTATGAATTGGCCCAGAGATTTTGGAAAGTAATTTCAAAACATAAACCCCAAAATCAATAAAATTAGATTGAGAAGTAGGATGATTAGGCTCATACCCCCCAAATACATATATATATATATATGCATATTAATATGTTCCATATATATATATATATATATATGAACCATATATTATATAGACATCTGTACATGTAATATGGAATATTATTTTGCTCAAAGAAATGATGAATGGAATGATTTTAGAGAATCATGCTCTCAAACAGGGTTAAGTGAGGAACAATCAATAATATGACAAAAATGAAAACTAACTTTTGAAAATGGAACTCTGAACAGTGCAATGATCACTGTAATTTCAGAAGTGGTGTTATAAAGAATTCTATCCATACTTTTCCAGAGGTATGATAAATATATAATGTTGAATGAAGCATAAAATTTTGGACTTTACTTATGCCAGAACTTGACATGCATAATTAGTCTATTATTTATCTATATCTGCATATTTATATCTATTCCTCTATCAATATGTTATAAAAAGTTTTTTTTTTATTTTTTTAAATTGGTTATAGAGTGGCAAAGGGAGAAAATAAATGCTCATTTATTGGAAGAAAAAAATAACCAGACACAAATTGTAATATATGAACACAACAGAATATTGTTGTGTGAAATGAAAAAAAGTAAGGAATCCAGAAAACCTGAGAGGAGATTTGTATTAAGTGAAGCAATGTGAAATAAGCAAAAATGAAAGAATAGTACACAGACTGAATACAACAATGTAAATAATGAAATCACTAAGAGTAAACTGAACTCTGGGTAACTGCAAATCAAATAATGATCCAAAAAAAGATAATTTAATATCTCTCTCCTATTGAGCAGAAAGGCAGGGGACTAATAAGGCAGAATATAGTGCATATAGATGTTTAAAAATTTATTTCTAACATTCATTTTTAAAATTGATTTCATTTTTAAATTTTTTTCTCCCAACTACATGCAAAAGCAAGTTTCAGCTTTACTTCCAAAATCTTAAGTTCCAAATTCTCACCCTGCCTCCCACCCTACTCCGCAATTGACAAATTTGCTTGGTATAGGTTAAATATATGTAGTCATGAAAAGCATGATTATGGTGGTCACATAGCAAAAGTAAACATAATTGCTCCATCCTTCACAAAGAAAGAAAACCTCAAAAAAAAAATAAAGTGAGAGAAAAAAGTATGCTTCAGTTTTTATCAAGACACCATCAACTTTCTCTTTGGAATGGATAGCATTCTTTATTATAAATCCATCAGAGAAATTACTTCAACATTTTTTCCCACAGTTGCTATGTTAGCTGTATTTCCTATTCTCCTACCCCAATTTATTCTAATCTCTCTCTACCTTCACTTTCTCTCCACAAAAGTGTTCTGTCTCTCTCCCTTCTCCCATGATCTTCCCTCTCTTAACACTTACAGCCACCTTCCACTCCCCCATCCCCTTTCTCCAAACCCTTTTGTCTCCTTTTTTCTTAGGAGAAGAAAGATTTCTATACCCAATTCAGTTTGTATGTTATTCCTTCTCTGAGCCAATTCCAATAGAGTAAACTCATTCATGCCCCCTCATCTTCTCCCACTGCAAAACTTTTCTTATCCTCTTTTATATAAAATAACTTCCTCATTTGAACTCTCCTATACCTTTCTCCCAGTATATTCTTTTCATCCCCATCAACTCCATCTTTTTAAATATCTTATACCTTCATATTCAGCTCCCTCCTGTGCCTTGTCTACATATGCTCCTTCTAACTGTCCTAATAAATGAGAAGGTGCATATAACTCAGCAGTATTATCTTTCTATGCAGGAATACAAACAGTTCAACACCATTCAATCCGTTATAATCTGTTCTGTCCATCCATCTTCTCTAGCCTTCACCTGAGTCTTGTACTTGAAGATCAAGCTTTGTCTTCAGCTCTGCTCTCTTGATCAAGAAAGTTTGAATTCCCTTATTTCATTGACTATGTTCTGTTTTGCTGGATAGTTGAGCCTTGGTTGTAATCTAAGCTCTTTTACCTTCTGGAATATAATATTCCAAGCCTTATGAGCCCTGAAGTAGAAGCTGCTAAATCTTGTGTTATCCTGACTGGAGTGTCATATTTTAATTGCTTCTTTTAGGCAGTTTGTAAATTTTTTCCTTGACTTGAGAGTTCTAAAATGTAGCTATAATATTCCTGGCAGTTTTCATTTTTGGACCTTTTTCAGGAGAAGATGGGTAAATTCTTTGAATTTCTATTTTCTTAGTCTAGGATGGGGAAGTTTTCTTTATTATTTTTTGAAAAATGGACTTAACTATTTTTTGGCCATTTTCCCCCAATTTTTTCCAATGATATATTTCTCATTTCTTCTCTTTTTTCATTCTTTTGGTTTTGTTTCTTGAATTCTCACAAAGGCATCTTTTCCTTTAGTTCCATTCAATATTTGAATCAATTATTTCTTCAGAGTTTCTATATCTCCTTTTCCTTCTGGCCAATTTTTTAAGACATTCATCTACTCATTGGCCTTTTGGCCTGCTTTTTTCCATTTACTCAAAACTTGTTTTAAGGTATTATTTTCTTCAGTATTTTTTGGTATCTCCTTCACCAAGCTTCTGACTTGGCTTTCATGACTTTCTCACCTGGTTCTCATTTCTCTTCCCAATTTTTCCTCTACCTCTCTTACTTGATTTTCAAAATATTTTATGAGCTCTTCCATAGCTGAGCCCTATTAACATTTTTCTTCGAGGCTTTGACTTCAGAAGCTTTGACTTTGTTATCTTCTAAGTGTGTATTTTGATCTTTCATAGAACCAAAGTAATTATCTTTGAGTGGATTTTTTTCTTCTATTTTTTACCCATTTTCACAGCCAATGAATTGATTTTTAACCCTTTTAACCCTTTCTTAAGGTGGCCTCTGCCACCTTAAGGATACACTATCCCAATCTTTTAAGGGTTTTGTGAGTTTTTTTCAAGGAATAATAGGACCTCAATTACTCCAAGGTCTTATGAGAGGCTCTTATTGTTCTCCTGGTCTCCAGAGCAGCACTCTGGTCTGTGGATACCCACAAGCTCTCCCCTCTGCCATGGAACTGTGGGGAAGGTCCCTGCTCCACCATGACAGTATGGGGGCCCTGACTGTGACCTGAATCTGATTATGGGCAAAACAATAGAGTTATTTCCCAGGATAGCAGAGAGACCTGTGCAATTTCCCCCACCTCCTTAGGGATGCTCTGGAAACAACTACCAGCCAGCTTAAACAGACCTGCTCCTGGTCCCCAGGGTCAGATCGGCTTTGAGGTCTGTGCTGAGACCTGCGCTGGATTGGGCACTGTCTCACTCTGGCTAGGCAAACGTTTTCTACTCATTTTCACAATTGTTCCTGGCAATCCCTGAGTTGAGAGGTCTGGAAACCTCTACTGCTTCCATGGACCCAAGAACACCCATGGATCCAGGCACCCAAAGACCCTTCATGGATGACTGTAAGTCGATTTGCTCCAGTATGGCCCTGTATAACCCCAGTGTAACAGACCTTTCTCATGGATCTTCCAAGTTCTTTTGGACTGAAAAAATTATTTTACTCACTCTGGTTAGAATCATTCTTTAAATTTTAATTAATTAATTAATTAAAGTATTTTATTAATTTAATTTAATATTATTTATTTATTTTATTTAAAGGTATTTGGTATGAACTTCCTGTTCATTTCCTTTGAGCACTTATAGAATGGGAATAGCTACACATTTTGTTTTAATTTAGCACCAAAAATCACAATACTGATTTATTGCCCAGTGCTACTGGAACACTGACATTGCCTCACTGATGTAGAAGGAAAAATCAGATCGATAACACTGACCATGTTCTTAGCATCCTGACCATCCCTAGAAGTCATGTTTCCTATCAATCAGGTCATGAGGTGAATTAGTTTTGGAAAAGACTCCTGTGAAGCATGTCTTTGCACTACATTCTTCTGACTATAATAGAATACGAAATGCATTGGTATTTACCTCTTTGAAGAAAAAGACAACTATCTCTTTGTATGACTCCCTTGCAGCTGAATCCCTTCAGTGACTTCTTTGTTTTCATAAATCATAAAAAATACTAAATTGCGAAAAGGAGAGGACTCTAATAGTCTCTGGAATACTCCCCTCATCTAACCTGACCCATGGTTCCCTTTCAGAAACTAAATCTACCAAAAAAGCACATATGTATGTATATTCCTAATGTACTACATTCTCTTTAGTGGTACTCTTCTTTTTTCTTTGTATAACCCATTAAACTATAGCTCTCTGTACCATATCATGTGGTTTTGTGACACAGTGTGGACCCTGAAAACTGAAAAGTCCATGTCACTTTTTTGTCCCTCCTTTCATGTCAGAGAATTCTGATTTTTTTTCTTCTTTTTCTTTTATGGAATACCTTATTGTAAAATTTGGTTTAATAATTTGGTTATGTGCTTCAGGTCATAGGTTGCCTTTTGTGCATCATACACTGCTTTTGCAAAATTCATAAGTCATCTCCATCTTACTTCTTATGCCAACTTGTGATATATTAAAATAACAATGGAAAATGTGGAAGGGGTAATTGTATAATAAGCAGTCATTTTTCCTTTCTCTCATGTGATGTATAAATACTACAAGTTGAATTGTGAATGACATATATTCCCATCAATGATTTGTGAGGTATATCATACTATGTGTGCAATCAGACCTGTTTCTATATTTTGTGCTCCATTTGACTACTTAAACCAATAGAAAATTCATGTTAAGAGAAGCAAGTAAAACCTGATCCAGAATCTGCAGAGAACTGTTCTGAATCTGGAACAAAGATTATGTTAAAAAAATACACCAGCCTATTTGCTATGATGGCATATTTCAAACAGAGGGACGTGGGTATTGAGACTTGCATGGGAATGCCCAGATCCTGTAATATTGAGGTAACCATTGTCATATACAATGTGGATAGGAATAGCTTCCTTTGATTGAATGGACAGGAAGAAAAAGCTCTGACTTTAAAAGTGACAAACTGAAACAGACTCCCTTTTTCCTGCATATTGTTTCCTATCCATTCATTCTTATTGTGACCACAGAGTAAGGATCACAGATTTCGTAGAGCATTGATGTCATGAATTTAACTTTACAAGGGAAAGGACTTTCATTGCCTGCTGTCCCTCTTTCTTTGAAAAGTGGAATGGGGGAGAATGCATTTTGACTTCTAAGTTTTAGATGCTAGAGGAGATCTGTATTGGACTCAGGGCTTTGAGTCATGGTGAACTTCAAGGCAAGTTTCTAGAAGGGATGTTGCAGTCAGTTTACCAGGGAATCCAGGAAAAGTCAGAATGTTGGACCTAAGCCCAAAGAGGGTAAGGGATTTGAATTTTGGCCAGGGATTCAAAAGTTTGGTACTAAGCTGTGTATTTAATACCTTTCCCTTCTCTAAGTCTGAAATGCTACATTTTTGTGTGTGTTTTGTGTGTGTGTGTGTGTGTGTGTGTGTGTGTGTGTGTGTGTTTGAAGATGATGCTCTTCATTTTGGTGCAACTGTGTGAATATTTGGGATTATATTTCTAATTCCTTTGAAGAAACTAATTTAACTGTTAGTGACTAAGTGCAACTGGGGCTCAAAGGATTCCCCCACATAATTGGAGTCAATATTAAATCCCAGGTTGTTGGAGTAATTTTCAAGGAACATAGATATCCCAAATGTTCTTAATGGTACTAGAGTCAAGCCTGAGGGAAAGGTAAAATATAACATATTTTTCTTTAGACAGTAAGGAATAGAAAGTCTGTGTTACAACTAAATGAAATTATCAAGGTTCCATTCTAAAATGCATCCTCCACACTGTTCTAATTCTCTCTCTCTCTCTCTCTCTCTCTCTCTCTCTCTCTCTCTCTCCCCCTCTCTCTCTCTCTCTCTCACCCTCACCCTCATTCTTGCTCTCTTGTTCTCCTCTTGCTCTCTTCTCTCACTGCAACATCCTTAGTTGCTTCCCTAAAAGTAAACTTTTGATTTAAAATTTAAGGAGAATCTGTCAAGGCTTGAGCTAACCTATTAATATAGGATGCCTTCTTTTGTTTACTTGAAAACATAAGGAAACACATAGGTGTATTTAATTCCATTTGTTTGGACCTGTCTATTTTATATGTGCTTTCTGTGTGGGTGAAGGAGTTGAGTAACTGAGGTTACAGACAATATTTGAATTAGCTGGGGTAGGACAGGCATTTCTCCAGAAATTATCCACCCTGGATACCAGGAAATAACAACTTCACTCTCTTCTTGGAGAAAAGACAAACAGAAATTTTGATGCTTTGGTTAAATAGTTTAGATTGGAGCAAATATATATTTGTTGATTTCCTTTAAAGAATTCTCTTAAGTATTGATTCCTACAGTTTCATAGAATCTTCTCTCTCAACCAAAATAATTTTCTTCCATATCTGCTTCGATATTGAAAAAAATCTGAAAAAAGACATTTGGAATGAGATCATGGCTTTAATGTGAACTTGAAGTAGTTCTAGGGCCTCCCAAGTCCACCCAAACCTTCCCTTTTCCTGAACCACCCACCATCCTGATCTATACCAAACCAGGGATGGGGGCAGAGGCTTAGAGTTGCTGCCAGAATAATCCATGCTGGGGGATGAGGGACATGTCCTCTTCCTTTGCAGAAAGGAAATAGATTCATAGAACCATTGTAAAACTGGAAGGGACCTGGTCCACTTGAAGTTCCTCTCCATGTCCCTCACCCTTTCATCTCTCTGCCTCCACACTGGCCCCTCCAAGTCTAGAAGACTGTGCCTCTTCCCTGCCTTGCTTCTGGATTCAGTTCCAATCCTACCTCTGCCAGAGCAGTTTTCTAGTCACCCTAGGTCTTCATCCTTTCCAGATTATTCTCACAGAGTCTTAATCTATATTTTGAATTTATCTAGATATTATTTGTTATTTATTGCATTAAAATATAATCTCCTTAAGCATAGAGATTGTAGCTTAGTTGATTGCTTTGCCTTTCCTTCTATGTCCAGTGTCTGACACAATGTGTGATTAATGCTGGGGATGTATGAAAGCTCAATTTTATTCACTGTCCAAAAAAGTAAAGACTTCAGTATCTTCACTCTCCAAAGTAGACTGATACATTTTTTCTTAGTTATCAAGAACGGACTATTCATATTAGGGCATGGAAATAAGGGTTTCAGGCATGGGAAGGGAATCTTGAAATGTTTATTCTTGGGCCTAACTTTGGATAAACTCACTCCTATGCTGGAAAAAATTTTGACTCAATCTCTCCAATATTGGTAAAATATTTATTCAATTCCTGCTGTTAGACTATCCACCCATTCATGGATGAGAGAGGTTCCCAAATGTTTCTACCCAAAGTCTCCACTAGATGAAGGTTCACAGAAGCAAAATTCTCTTTAAGATGTGTCAAGTATTTTATGAAAATGGTCATTAGATCTCCCCAATCTAATTTTTAAGATGAAGAAATTGAGCTTCAGAGAAACGAATGACTTCCATATCATCTCTCAGTTATTACATATAGAATTTGAAAATTGTTTTCCTGTAATGAACCTGATGCCTCTTTCTCCCAATTCAGGCAACAGACATAAGCCAACAAAGTATCCGGAGGAAAAGATGGGTTTTTGTTCTCTTTCCCTAACCTCCAGAGAGCATGTATGAATGTATTTAGTCCCCTACCAATAGGCAAATGAACACTGGCTTGTGACTGAACTGGATGGTCCTCTTCAATGCTCATTTTTGACCATTGGGCAGTTGAAGTTGTCTTTGGAGAGACTGTAGTTGTCTGTGAGGCTATTTCTGCACTGAATAGTGGTTCAGTTGTCTCTTCTGAGGCCTTCTTCTCTGGACCTGGTGAAGTAGAATCCTGTTCAATTGCACATTCAAGTTTTAAACTTTAATGTATTCAAATTTGCACCATGAGTTGGGGAATGAAAGGCACTTGGGCAGTAGCCAGGCTATAAAGTGTAATAAAGAGCCCCTCAATAGGGCATGGATTTTGGCATTCATCAATAGGAGAGGGAACTGAGAAGCAATGTCCAACAGAGAAGCAATATGTCCATCTAAGGAAAGATATGTCTGCTTTGTACAAAAGGGGTGTTCAAACATGCCAGAAAATTTAGTGGGTTCAGTTACAGACCACCTCAAATATTTTGAGGATCATAATAAATTGACTCACATGAATTTTTTGTTTCCCAATGTATATAAAATTAATGTTTACATTATATTGCTAAATTACACATATATAATATATTATATGTTAAGTATGTAATATAAAGTATAAAGAAAACCAATGTATATATATACATATATATATTATTTAACAACTTTGTTTTTCAGCCATTTTTCAGCAATAACTGACATTTTATGAGCTCATTTGGGTTTTCTTCACAAGATACTATAATGGATTGCCATTTTCTACATTGTTCCATTTTGCAGAAGAAGAAACTGAGACAAACAATGTCCAATGTTTTACCTAGGGTCTCAAAGCTAAGATGAGTCTTCTAGACTTCAAATCTGGCACTCTACTGTTCCACCTAACTGTCCCATCTAAAAATTCTTTATAGGCAAAAATATTAACTATGATAGGAAACTTCCACAATTTGAAATCTTTTTTTTTTTAATTGTGGAGGATCTTACCTCCATATTGATGACTGCTAAATAATTAGGGCAGTGGTTACCGAGGATTTCTAGAAAAAAGTTCATCATAGAAATTGACTTTTTCTTTCCCTTGGAAGAATAGAGGTTATTGTAGGGTTTCTAACTGGTGTCATTTTAATAATGTGTTTTTAGAGAATAGGAATGCCTGAGGAGAACGAGAGAGATTCAGAACAGCCAGTTGATAGAGAAGTCAGAGATCACACAATTATTGTTTAACATCTCCTTCTTATATAATGCAATTTCTGGAAACCCAAAGGAATTAAAAATAATAAAATCAATGACCACTGATCACAGATCACCCCAACAAACATAAAAATGATGAAAAATTTTAATATATCTTGAAACTTACTAAAATTTGACAGAGACGTGATATGAGCACGTACTGTTGGAAATAAATGTCCCCTGTAGACTTGATCAATGGATATTTGCCACAAAACTTCAATATGTACCAACAACAGTAACAACAACAATCTTTCATTACCTGCACAGTGCAATAAAGCACTGTGTGCTTTTACCTGGGAGGGCTTAGGTGGGAAACTAGAGAATTTCTCTCCTTCCTCTAGAAGGTATTATTACATTCAATTATTAATTCATTAATTAATATATTAAATTCTCACATAATTTCAATGATTTCAATCTCTAGTCTTTTCTATATGAAATACTTATTTGCTTTAGGTGATGAAAATTTGAAGTCAGTTCTGAATTTTCAAGGAACTGTTCAGGACTATCTCTCATCCGCATCACCACCACCAAAAACATACCCTCTTAATTTTTTTTAAAGCAGTAGTCATGAAACCCTGAAAGAGAACAGGGAAACAGTGAAGTGTTGTATATTTTCTGGAACAAGAAAATGCCTGTAAGAAGAATGGAAGGAGATATGGATGCTGGCACTGAGAATTACTATTTTTCCCCCTTTCATTCTTTTAACCCTCAAGGAACTTTTATTTTTCCACTTGGAGTGCTGGATATAGAGGTGAATTCATGGAGGGAAGTCCCATGGACTGAGGGAGTTTGAATCCTGTGTTTTCAACTACTGTGATCTGGGTATTTCTTTTTAATGACAAAGTGTGACTGTGGGAGAGCTGAGGCCAGAACATGGGTCATGCCATGCAATCTGGTGTGTTCTGAGCATCTATCTGTTTTGACTGGACAGTGGAAGTGATGAGACTGGGAGCAGGAGCAGGGACCCCAAGAAGACCTGTTTTGGTGATGGAGACTCTCAGCTAACCAAGAAAACCAACCTCTCTCCTAAATATGAATCTAATTTTGGCAAAGGCTGGACACACACACAAAAAATTCTCATTGAAGAATAAGGATGGAGCCATAGATTTAAAAAATCTCTCTTTCTCTCTCTCTCTCTCTCTCTCTCTCTCTCTCTCACACACACACACACACACACACACACACACACACACACACACACAAAACAAACAAAAACAATATATAATCCATATGTCCCATCACCCCCTACTCTAAACTCAGAACCCTTACAGCCTGGGCAGACAGAAAACTAGAGTTCTCCCTCAGACTACATACTGTGGATTCACCTGTTTGGTGACTTGAGTACAGGTCTCCATGGAGGCAGTGATGGTACTGCACTCCTTGTGAATTCTGGTTGAATTTGTAGTATTTTTTTTTCATTTTATTGTTTGTTATTTACAGAACCTGGCAAAGTTCCTGACCCACAGTAGGTATTACAACAGTAGGTAAATGTGTGATAATTGATGAATAACATGATGGCACCATACATTACTAAAGTGCCACCTATGTTATCTGGAGCACCTTCATATACAAGCAAATATTCTTGGAAAATCTACTATTGTCATAAAATATATAAAACCTGTTCCATTCCTGTCTTCAAAGTTATATTCTAACAGGGGTGAAAAGACTGAAACTAAAATCAAAGTCAGGAGCTGATTGAGAGATCACCAGAACTCATGGTTGTAGAATTTCCCCACAACAACCTTCTGAAGCTGATAGTGCAAAGTTCAGTATTTCTAGAGAATTAAAAGCAGATTTACAAAGAAAATATCTTTACCATCCTCATCATGGACTGTAGTTACAAATTGAGACAGGAAAAGTCTTAACTCCCAGGGATGTAGATGAAGAAAGAACCCATAGGATTCTATCTTTCATATGCATCTTTCTGTATTGAAGTTTCTTCTGAAATTTTCTAAATTTTGCCTCGTTACAATCTTTCCACTTAGTTTTTAATTTTTAATTTTTATTTTTTTAATTAAATACAAGAAGAAAAACATTATCATGTGTAATATGCAAAAAAATCATAATATAAAATAAGAAATTTCAATTTCAAGAAAGCCAGTATAAAAAACACTATTCATTATGTTCAAAATTGTCCATCTTTGCTTTCTTGTAGGATTTCTTCTCTTCTCTGCCTGTACTATTTACTTTATTTTTTTCCTTTCATGTTACAATTAAGCATGGATATATACATGCACATACATATATTTACACTTATACATATATATATACTTATACATATATCCATAAGCACACATATTCAAGTATACATATATTTTCATATACATACATTCCCATATAAATATATGCACACATATCTATATATTTAATTCATTTGTATCCCTCATTTTTATGATATTTCCTGAAAGCAATAATCCCTCCTCATTCTTCTTTTCTCCTTCTATTAGCCACCTTGCCTTCCTATTCCTTGCCTTCCTATTCCTTGACTTCCTTGCTTCTGAGAATCTCTCCCTTGCACACCCTTGTATACCCCTCATGTCCACTGATACACACATTCTTTGATATATCCTCTTAGCCTATTCCCTAACCCTCAAACTCAGTACTCTACCTATCTCCAGATCTTATTTGTTTTTGTATTTAAAAGACTTTTATACATACATATACACACACTTACATACATATATTTTTATGTTCCCTTTTTTAGTTATTTCTTTCTTCCTCTACCTCTTTCCCTTTCTCTTTCTCTTTTTCTCCTCTTTCTTTCTCCTGCTATTCTACTCTGCCTTTGTCTTTTTATTTATCAATGTAGATTAGTACTTTTGTAGGGCAAGAAGCACCAATATATGATCTTAGATAGTTGTCTAGCTCTTTGAGAAGTTAAGTGATTTGTCTGGATTTACTTGTCCTGATCCTCCTGGCTTCATTAAAGAAAAGAGTGTTCAGTCATATCTAGAACTGTTATAGACTTATCTCTATCCACCTCCTTGCTGCACCCCATTCCCACCAAAGAGAGAGAGTGTTGCTTTAGTGTTTATTGGTTTTCCTCTTAAAGCTTTGCCTCAAATGTTGTGCTCATTCAACATTTCTCCCCCACCACCTCTCTCCTCCTGATGCCCTTCATTCCAAATGCTTGTTCCTTTTAAGGCTTGATTATGTCCTTAAAAGGACAAGTAATTTATCTAATAAATTCTTTATTCTAATATACTTATGGGAGTAGATATTGAAATATGACACCAAGAACTTGCAGGAAGCAAGGGATAATCTTGTTTAGTTTTCTGATAGTCATATGTAGCTCATATATAAATTCATAAAATGAATAACCCAGCATAGAGGATGAAGATGGCAACTGCTGAAATATATATTTTAATTTATAATATAGTCAATTATAATAATATTTAAGTAAATTATATTCATAAAATTGCAATTTCATGTGATACTTTGACATATAAGGCAGCTCTTAAAGAAGTTATATTCTATGACTTTTCCTATATATTCATATTCTTTGACTATACTTTTCCTTTTAGAAATTGGTGCCTCCTAATCTAGGAGTATCTTAAGGGCCCACTGAGTTTTTAGGCAGCTAGGTACACCAGGCAGTTGAGACATCAGGAAGATTTTTATTTTGTAGTTCAGATCTGACCTCAGATATGGCTAGCTATGTGACCCTGGGTAAGTCACATTGCTCTGTTTGTCAGTTTTCTCACATAAGGTGAGAAAGAAATGATAAGTTGATATAGGATCTATTCCAAGAATACCCCAAATGAGTTCACAAAAGATTAGATGTGACTGGCAAATGACTGAATGACTTTTGAATCTTATTTTCCTATGATTGAATATCTGGCCTTAGAAAAGGCTAATGTGACCCCAGGAAATTAACTCTTCTCTTTTTTTAAGCAGGAGTTTTTAAAATTTGACTCAGGCCTACTTCAGGATCTTAGACCTTTTCTGAGAGAGATACTGGGGAAATAGGATCATACTCACCAGCTCCCATGAGAATTCCAGCCAGAGTAGTCAAAAGCAGAAGCACTTGGACCTTCATTTTGCTGACACAATATAGAGAGGTTGCTTGAGGAGAAGGGGGAAGTATGGATAGAGCCACTTGTCTGCCACAGACTTTATAAAGATGCCAAAGAACAAAGGAAATTCAAAGAAGTGTGTATCCTCCTTCCTCTGCAATGTCCCTAATCACTTTGCATAAAACTTAATGCCTAAAACCATTTGGATGGCTAACAAGGGTTGTTGAGACATAGGAGTCTAAACTTTTATCAAGGTAGTCATGGCTAGCAGTGCCAATTATCATCCTTTTCATCAGGTGTCCAATTATGAATTTGTCCAAAACTAGCCCAAGCTGGAGGACTGACCTGAACAGCTAGACAAAAGGACACTGGAGAGCAGAGACCTCCTACTCATTTGGTATGATCATAGTAGGACTATTCCCATGGGAATCTATTTTCAACCATATGTGCATATATATATTTTAGGTTACAAAATTTCCTTCCACCTTCCCCTCAGAAACAAATAGTATTGAAAATACATATTTTGATAAACAAATGAATAATTATTGGTATGAGGAATTAGGATTAATGGAGAGAGATACACAAGAGATAATTTTATGAAGTGTTTATATTTGGAAGGGTTGTTTTTGTGTATGTTTTGCTTGCTTTTCTTCCTCTGTATGAGGATAATATAGACCATAGCCAGTCAAATACTATCATCCTAGTTCTCTGGACTTCTGAGAGGAGCTGTTTTCATCAAGGTTGTACATCTCATAATATTTTTGGTGATGTCTACACTGATCTCTTGGTTCTACTCCCTTTGCTCAGCACCAGATTCTGTAAGTCATTCCATGCTTTTCTGGAGTCCAACCATTTGTGTTTTTTTTTTATTTAAGGCAGTGGGGTTAAGTGACTCACCCAAGGTCACAAAGCTAGGCAATTATTATTCATTTCAGGTCCTCTTGACTCCAGGTCTGGTGCTCTATCCACTGCACCACCCAACTGCCCTCATTTATGGTTAGAACAATATTATTCCAAAATCATGTACAATTACTTGTTTACCAATTCCCCAATTGATGGGCACCCCATCAATCTCTAATTATTTGTCACTACAAAGAGTTGCTATGAATAATTTGGAATATTTAGGATATTCTCTTTTTTATAATTTTTTTGGATGTAGACTTAGAATTGGAATTGCTGGATTAAAGGGCATGAATAATTTTACTACTCTTTGGACATAGTTCCATATTGTTCTACAGAAAGGCTGGATCCATTCAGAACTCCACCTGTAAAGCATCAATTCCTAATCCTCCCACAACCTCTCCAATACTTAACATTTTCCCTTTTTTCTCATCTTGGCCAATCTAATGAGTGTGATAATATCTCATTGTTATTTTAATTTGCCTTTCTCTAATCAATAAAGATTTGGATCATTTTTTTCATATGATTATCTATAGCTTTTATTTCTTCATTTGAAAACTTCATATCCTTTGACCATTTATCAATTGAGGAATGACATGTAACCTGATAAATCTTGTTGCAATTCTCCATGTATTTTAGAAATGAGACCTCTATCAGAACTTTTAGTTGTGAAGACTGTTTCCTAGTTTTCTGCTTTCTTTCTGATTTTGAGAGCATAGATTTTATTTGTGCAAAAACTATTTAATTGAATATAGTCAAAATCATTCATTTTGCAGTTTATAATGTGCTCTAATTCTTATTTGGTCTTAGATATATATACTCTTTCCATATAACTGATAGAGAGAGTACTTTTTTTGGTCTGTTAATTTATCTGTGGTATCTATGGTATTATGTAAAATATTGTGCCCACTTTGACCTTATTTTGGTATAGGGTGAGAGATGTGAATCTAAGCCTAGTTTTTGCCATATTATTTTCCAATTTTCCTAACAATTTTTGTCAAATACTGAGTTATTATCCCAGAAGCTGACATCTTTGGGTCTGTCAAATAAGAGATTGCTGTTGTTATTTTTTTCTGAGACATTTTTTGAACCTATCCTAGTCCACTGATCCATTACTCTATTTCTTACCCAGTACCAGGGAGTTTTGATGACTGCTGCTTTATAGAATACTTTTAGATATGGCAGAGTTAGGCCACCTCTCTTTACTTTTTTCAAATCAGTTCCCTTGCAATTCTTACCCGTTTATTATTATTTATTCTAGCTTGGTAAAGTAGTTATTTGGTAGTTTGGTTGGTATGGCACTGAATAAGTAATTTAATTTTGGTAGAATTATCATTTTTATTATATTAGCTCAAACTAACCATGAGCATTTGACATTTTTCCAATTATTTAGATCTGGCTTTATTTGGCTGAAGAGTGCTTTATAATTGTGTTCATACAATTTCTGGGTTTGTCTTGGGTAGTAGATTCTCAAGTATTTATTGTTGTCTATAGTTATTTTAAATTGAATTTCTCATTCTGTCCCTTGCTCTTGGACTTTGTTGTTCAGATATAGAAATGCTGATGATTTATTTGGATTTATTTTTGTATCTTGCAACTTTGCTGAACTTCTGAATTGTTTCAAGGAGTTTTTTAGAACATTTTCTTGAGTTCTCTAGGTATATCATTATATCATCTGCAAAGAGTGGAAGTTTTGCTTTCTCATTGTCAATTCTGATTCCTTCAATTTCTTTTTCTTCTCTTATTACTACTGCTAGCAATGCTAATACTATATTGAATAGTAATGGTGATAAGCGCATCCTTGTTTCATCCCTGATTTTATTGCAAATGCTCAGAGCTTATTCCCATTGTGTAAAATATTTGTTGATGGTTTTAAATAGATGCTATTTATTATTTTTAAGGAAAACTCCATTTCTTTTTAAACTTTCTTGTGTTTTTTTCCTTAGGTTTTTGCAAGGCAAACAGGGTTAAGTGGCTTGCCCAAGGCCACACAGCTAGGTAATTATTAAGTGTCTGAGACCAGATTTGAACCCAGGTACTCCTGACTCCAAGGCCAGTGCTTTATCTACTATGCCACCTAGCTGCCCCTAACTTTCTTGTGTTTTTAATGGGAATGGATGTTGTATTTTATCAAAGGCTTTTTCAGCATCTATTGAGATAATCATATGGTTTTTGCTATTGATATATTTAATTATGTTGAGTGTTTTCCTAATATTGAATCATCCCTGCCTACTTGGTATAAATCCTACCTGATCATGTTGTAATATCATCCTAGTAATAACTTGCTCATTGCTAAAAATTTTAGTTAAGATTTTTGCAATATTCATTGAGGAGATTGGTCTATAATTTTCTTTGTTTTGGTTCTTCCTGATTTAGGTATCAGCACAAGGTTGATGTCACATAAGGAGTTTGGCAAAACTCCTTCCTCTCCTCCTTTTTAAAAAATAGTCTATATAGAATAGGAAATAATTGTTCCTTGAATGTTTGATAGAATTCACTTGTAAATCCATCTGGAACTGGAGGATTTTTCTTAGTGAGTTTATTGATGGCTTCTTCAATTTCTTTTTCTAAAATGAGGTTATTTAATTAATTTATTTCCTCTTCTGTTAATCGAGGCAGTTCATATTTTTGTAAATATTCTTCCATTTTACTCAAATATCCAATTTATTGGCATACAATTTTGCAAAGTAGTTCCAAATTATTTCTTTAATTTCCCCCTTATTGGTGGTTGGTTTCACCCTTTTCATCTTTGATTCTGGTAATTTGGCTGTCTTCTTTCTTTTTTTTTAATCAGCTTCACCAAAGATTTGTGCATTTTATTGATGTTTTTACAAAACCAACTCTTAGTTTTATTAATGAGATCAATGGTTTTCTTACTTTCAATTTTATCAATCCCTCCATTGATCTTCAGAATTTCCAATTTGGTATTTGAGAATCTTTAATTTGTTCTTTTTCTAGATTTTTGGTTACATACCTAATTCATTGACATCCTCTTTCACTATTTTATTCATATACGCATTTATACATATAAAGTTTATCCTCAAAACTGCCTTGGCTGCACCCCATAAATTTTGATATGATGTCTCCTTAGTATCATTTTCTTGGATATAATTATTGATTTTTTCTATTATTTGCTTTGTGAACCAATGATTAAAATAAAGTTATTTAATTTCTGATTAGTTCTTGTTTACATTTCCATGAATTTTTATTACATGTAATTTTTAATGCATCATGGTCTGAGAAGTATGTATTTATTATTTCTGCCTTTCTGCATTTGATTATAAGGTTTTTATGCCCTAGTACATGGTCAACTTTGGTGTAGATACACTAATTCATTTTTGATGCAGTTATGAACTGATCTAACCATTCTGGTGAGAATTTGGCAAAGTGTATATGCATTTCATCCCCTACTAGTTCATGTTTTCCAAACATGGGGGAAAGAACCACATAGACAAAAATGTTTATAGCATCTCCTTTAATACTGGCAAAGAATTGGTAATTAATGAAATGCCTATTTATTGGGGAATGACTGCGCTAGTAATGCTATGAGAATATTATGAAATACAATTATTTTGTAAAAAAAATCATGAGAGATCAGACTTTTTAAAAGCCTGGAAAGACTAAAATGAACTGATGTTAAGTGAAGTGAACATAATCAGGAGAAAATTGCATCCAATACAATCAAACTTGTGAGATGGATCATCTGTGATGGACAAAGCTTCTCTCAATAGTTAAAGGATCAAAAAAAAATTATAGACTTCTTATGGAAAATGGCATTCACATATAGAAGAAAACAACACACAACAAAATCAAAAACAAAAACAAAACAAGCATCTTGTCTGAATGCAGAGCAAAGCATACTATGTTCATTTTTTTGGAGTTATTTGGCTTTTTCTTTCTTTCTCATGTTTCCTTCCCACCTTAGTTCTATTTCCTCTTTCACAAACTGACAAATATGGAAACATGCCGAGTACAATTATATTTGTACAAAACTTTTTTTTAGGTTTTTGCAAGGTATATGGGGTTAAGTGGCTTGCCCAAGGCCACACAGCTAGGTAATTATTAAATGTTTGAGACCAGATTTGAACCCAGATATTCCTGACTCCAGGGCCGGTGCTTTATCTACTGCACCAGCTAGCTGCCCCTCTATACAACTTTTAGCAGATTGATTACTGCCATTCAGACTGGGGAAGGCAAAAGTGGTAGAAAAATGTATAACACATAATCTTGCAAATGGATGAATGCTGCAAACTAAATTTGCATGTAATTGGAGAAACAATAAAATAAAAGAAATAATCATTTTAAAAATGAATTAGTAGAGTTTGTCTTTCTAAAGGACAAATATTGACATTCATTTTGTCTTAAAAAGAAAAAACATTTATTAATATTTTTCATATTTCCTTATTTATAAAGATATGCTTGTGGATTCAGATAACAAAAAAAAACTTTTTAAAAAGTAAAATTTCCCCCTCCCCAGCTTTCCCTTCACCCCTCCTCTCCCTTCCCCTTCCCCCTCCCCCACCCCACAGACCTGGGTCCGGGGGACCCCAAGATGCTGGTCCACACCGACTGTTCCACGCCAGCTAGAGCTTCTGCCACCTCGGCCGTGTCCCTTATCCCCTTGGCCCCATAAACACCCAGCAGCCTGGCATGGCTACCAATCTCCTTTACAGTGGCTCCAAGTTCCGCGGCCACCAGAAGAGCAAGGGCAACTGGGACAACGTGGAGGTGGTGCCCCAGCATGTAGATATGCAAAACTCTTACCTTTGTGGATTCTTGAAGATTAAAGGCCTTACTGAGGAATACCTAAATCTTACTACCTTCTTTGAAGGGGAAATAATCAGCAAAAAGCACTCATTTTTAACCCGAAAGTAGGATGCAGATGAGGATGTAGATGGGGAAAGTTTCCTGCTTTTTTCCGGTATTTAAAATCATTTAACTCCGATGACTTCGATTATGAAGAACTGAAGAATGGTGATTATGTCTTCGTGAGGTGGAAGGAACAATCTCACACCATACAATCAAAGATACCAGTGGTACTTCCTTTGTTGGGTTCTACTGCATCTGCTTCCAGAAATCCGCAGCCTCTATAGAGGGCTATTACTACCATAGGAGTTCAGATTGGTATCAGTCCTTAAATCAGACTCATGTTCCTGAACATGGCAGCCCAATCTATGAATTCTGGTGACAATTGACTGTTCAGAACAATAACCAAGTAAAGCTGAACTTGGCAGAAAAGATTCCAGTCGATCAGGAGAACTGTGTACCTGCCAAAAGTAGAAGGTAGTGTGTGCCATGTCCTAAATAGCAGGTGCCCCAGGTGGCTCTGTGTCAACCCATAGAGCCTAAGAGAAGGGATGACCGGGGAGCAGGGAGGGGAAGAAGCTAATGGAATTCTTCCTGCTTCTGAATAGCAATTTAATTTTAATCTGGTTTTTAAGCTACCTTTAAATGCATTTTTCCTTATTGCACAGTTACCTTCTGTATTACAGAAATGCCTCTTCCCCTCACCCCCATTCTAAATCCAAGCAGAGTTGATAGTTTCCAGGATGATATGTCAGTATCGGTTTGGTGTGTAGTGTTTTGAACTAATGCTTTCTAATCACAGATTTATGGTTGCACCCCAGTACCCCTGGTCTGACACTTTGGTCACTCAAAAGAAACCACAGCCTAGTCCATCTGTGCATCAGCAAAGTTTTGTGCAGGGAATTGGTGAGCCACCACAACTGCTAATGAAGAACATGGCTGAGGCAGTATTTGTTCTTAAAGGGCCTAATCAATCTTTAGTTCTGATTGATTAATGGGGTTAACTCAAGCTGCAAAGCCCTGGAATATTAATAACTCAAGGCTAAATAAATAGTTGTTAGATTCCCTTGACACACAATTGGGAATAACTAAACTTAACACTTCCAAGCCCTTAGTAGGAATGGATCAGAGTCCTGCTTACTCAGTACGTTTGCTCTGAACACACAGATTTGAGGGCAAAACCAAACAGTAAAAATAAGAGATTTTTTTAATTACAAAAATTATTTTTATGGTCCCCTTAGCAAGGACTTTATGGCAAATGCAAAATTACTCAGAATTACATTTTATTGTTTTCACATTGGAAACAGTGAATGTTGACTTATTAATTTTTATACATACACATATATATTTAATCAACCAGCAGTTTTTGAAATTAGTTATCCTGGTACAAAAGTTTGCAGCATTTCATAAATTAGTGCTAGTTAAGAGAATTGTTTTTTGGTCAGATTAACATTTGTACCTCCTCCTTTTGCTGCACAAAACAATGCTTGACAACCCTTTTCTATCAGGCAGACAGAGCAATTGTTCTTGTATAACAATGACTTTGAAATGTTGGGGGATGAGGAGGAAACATTAACCATATTCAAATAATAACCTGAGGGCTTCTGTGCATCCCCCCCAGAAAGTATTCCATATTTAGAAGGTGAGGTCTGAAAAGCCATTCATCATCAAGGAAGGGAGTGTCCCTCAATTTAGGATGGAGTTAGATAGCAGACACACCTGCTGGGAGGAGTGTCAATGAGGCCTTGTCAAGAGTGATGGTTTCTTCAAATTCCAGCATTTTGTCCCTTAAAGGTTATGCCAAGATTTAAACAAGGCAAATCTGAGTTATGCTAAGACTTAAGGTGAATTTTCTCCTTCCAGCTTGTTGCCAGTACCCAGTGATTTAATGGGGATTAAAAGTTGTCAATAATTATCACTTTCAGTATCTTATTTGGATCACCTCCCCTGTTCTTCATTAGAATATAAATTACAGGAGGGCAATGATCTATGTCTTTTTAGACTGGTTATCTCCCAGTACCTAGTGTATTGCTTATCACAAGAGAGACATTGGATGGAAGTTTGTTGAATGCATACATGGATGAGAATTGAGGTCCCCATATTTGGAAGTCTATAAATGGAGTCTAGAGTCAACTCATCAAAGATGTTATAAAGGACATTCCTCTTTAGATCTAGACTGAACCACTGGGCCTCAGAAGGATCTTGCAATTCTGAGAATCTGTGATTTTCCACAGAAGAAGGCTTTTCTGGACATGAGCAGATACTTCCTGCAACCCTGGTGGAGAGGTCATTTTCTTTAACTGACTCCTTGTAGAAAGGGACATTCTCCCACTTCTGTTCACTCTTCCCAGATCCAGAGGGTGAAAGTTACTCAAAACTTAATAACCATAACTACTGAACCAGTGTGAGGGATTACCTTGTCTTTCTCCATCTTTTACTTCACCACAAAGACATTCACATGGAGATGTTTGTTTCTGTTCTATTCTATTTGTCCTTCTCAGGGGTAGGTTCTGGAGTTGATCCCCATTAGATCTGAAAGTTCAAGCCTTGATCCCCTTCAAGTCAGGTGGTATTTTGCACTTGAGAATGGTATGAATCACAGAGAAAGTGGGGTATATGGGATGGGAGCTTGAGGTGTGGGGTGGGTTTTGAACTTAGAACTTGTGGCCAGGCTCCACACAGATTGAGCTAAACTATAAACCTACTTTCCTTCTCCTTTCAAGACTAATAAGTAGTATGGGGTGGAAAGGGAGAATTTTGCCTTCCATGTGTAGTGGAGCAAGGGCATGTACTTATGTTTAAACCTAATGAAGGAATAATTACCCAGAAAAACCTGATTTGTTTGTTAATAACTAAATAGAACTGGGATACACGGGACCTCCTTCCCTTTACTCTTTTTAGGGAGCTCCAGTATCAGGGACTGGATATATTTTCAAAGAGTCTAGACATCCCCAAGTTTCACTAAAGTCTTCCAGAGAACCTGGGGGGGGAGGGTGAAGTGTATTTTAGACCCTTTAGGCAGTGAAGACCAAGGTAACACATGTTGCATATATTTCCTGGCATAAAATCAGGTTTCTTTCCTTATGGAAGCAACTGGAAATGTTTTCTGACTAGTTCCTTCATTTTTATATATCCGAAATCCTAGAGAAATTTGACAATAATTTTACATACAGTTAATTTGTAAAACTTCTAGTGTCTATTTCCTCACTAATCAATTCTATTTATATAATTTTGAAAAGTTTTCATTGGTGGATTGGTTGATAGTTTGAATATTGATATGTTTTTTTTATTATTGAATTCTCTATTAAGTATTGATATATGCTGATCCTGATATTATTCTATATTATTCAATCCTGTATAAATATTGATATAAAGTTGAAAGTGTGAAATCTGAAATCACTAGACTGCTTCTATTTAGTAGCATATGAACATCTTTCTTTGTTCTTTATTAGTATCTTTTTTCTTTCTTCTCTGCCATCCATCATTCCTTCCTTTCTTCCTCCTTTCCTTCTTTTTTTTGAACCAGACATAGACTTCTTTTCTTTTGTGAAATCAAAAAGACTTATAATATCTTAGTATAAAAATGCCAGAGCTCATAATGTACAAGTAACTTGACATTATTTGCTGCTTCTCTGAGACTACTTATCTTATTATCCTAATAAGTGAATTTAAAATTTTTTGGATTACCCAGGCAGTAGCAAGGAGTAAAGGTTAGGGTTCTCTTTGAAATAAGAGACCCCAGTAAACTTTCTTCATCTCTCTAAGTTTCACTTATCCATTGGGGAACCCCTTTAGAGTTTTTCTTAGCCTTGAATTGAAAGGGACACTTTTTGTTTCGAATCTAGTTAGATGATCTTATGAACTACGGGAAGAGTCTCTACCCTGGACATTCTCATTTTGAGAAAGGATATTGTAAACTGACCCAGGTCCAAAATACTTGTGGAGAGAGTTTCTTGATAGTTTAGAAATGTAAGTGTGGGCCAGGTTTTTGTCTGACACAAAAATCGGTTTTCTTTGTGTTTACTTTTTCTTTTGCAGAAGTTGAAAATGATCTTTTAATGCTATGTCTGGGGGCAGCTAAGCGGCAGTTAGCTGGCACAGTGGATAGAGCACCAGCCCTGGAGTCAGGAGTACTAACTTAATAGTACTAGGGAAACATGAAAACAGATTTTGGGGAGGATGTAACTAACTCTACATTTTGTTCTGTATTTGTCATTTTTATTTATATAAGTCATATTAATCAAATGTAGTAGCTGATTACCTTTAGTGTCTTCCTTGCTTCCCTAAATGGTACAAAAATTCTAAATTGCTGAAAGAGAAATTCAAGTCTATAGATTTACTCCCCTCCTTTTTCTACCCTTTGATTTATTGAAACTAGAAATAATGCTAGATATGCATTACCTATATTGATTGATGTTCATTCTCTTTAACAGTACACTTCTTTTTTTCTGTATGAACAATGGAATTGCAGTTATCATTTTTACATGGATGTGTTCAAGGAATCATTGCCCTCTACAATCTGAAAAGTACATGTAAAATTTTTGTCTCTTCTTTCATAACAGAGAAGACATCTGAATTTCTTCTTTTCATTTTATTGGATGTTTACAGCAGAAACAAATTGCAGAATTTGGGTTCATTATGTGGTCATAGGTTCTATAAAAAACTTCAAAAATTCCTTTTTATTTATGTTTTTGCCAACTTTTGAGAAATTGAAAACACAATGATGAAAGTCGTGATGTGGAAGGGATAACTGTAAAATGAATAATGAACTTTTTCCTTTGTATCTTGTGATATATAAATATGACTAATTGACATATAGTCCCCTCAACTACTGATAGGCATGTCATCATAAAATAATAAACCCTGATTCTCTTATTTGTGTTAGCTTACTCTCTGACCTAGTTAAACCAATAGAAATATAGAAGCTACAGAAGTGACATGACTTATGCTCCCCAAAGCCCACTGAGAAAAACTGCTCTGAATCTGAAAAAGGATTATGTTTAAATATATATATATATATATATATATATATATATATATATATATATATATTACAGCCAATTTGCAGAGATTACAAATTTCAAACAGGGGAAATATGTATTGAGGCATATCTGAAAATGCCTAATATGTGAAACACATTTTATCATCTACAGTATGGACAGGAAAATATCCTTTGCCTGATTGGGCAGCTGGAAAAGACTCTGACTTTAAAATTTGTCAGATTGAAATACCCTTTCTTTATTTTGCACACTGCTCCTTACCTACTCATTCCTACAGTATTTTGTTGGTGAAGATCACAGTTTACCTACAGATTGATTGTCATGACATATATGAAAGGGAATGGACTTTCATCTTCAACTGTCCCTCTTTAACCCTATCTTAAGTAAATGGAATGGGGGGTTGATATGTTTCTGCTCTTTTTCTTCTGTCCTTAGCTTTGGGTGCTAGACATGAGTGCCACTCAACTTAGGGTTTTGAATCTTGTTGATTTTGGGGCAAGAATCAAGGTACAATGAAGCTAGCCAGTTCATCCAGGAATCCAGGAAAAGCCAGAATACCTATTTTCTGAGTTTCAAGTGGAGATGGGACTTGGATCTTGGATAGGCCTTGATAGGAATGGAACTAAGAAATATATGCAATCCTCTTGTTTTCCCCAGTGTGTAAAATGGTGCAAAGTAGAAGGTTTTTTTTTATTTGTGTGTGTATGTGTGTGTGTGCGCATGTGTGTGTGTGTGTATGTGTGAGACAGAGAGAGACAGAGACAGAGAGACAAAGAAACAGATACAAAGACAGAAACAGAGAAAAAAACAGAGAAAGTCAGAGAGAGAGAGAGACAGAGAAAGACAGACACACACACACACACACACACACACACACACACACACACACACACACAGAGGAGATAATGCTCCTCATGTTGAAGCAACCTTTCTGAATATTTATGATTTTACCTCCTGTTGTTAATATCCCTCTATGAAAACTAATTTGACTGCTAGTGGCTTCATGGAATAAGGAGTATATGATTGGGAGAACATCAAATCTCAAATGGTCAGGGACATTTGCAGAGAGCCCAGAAATTCTTAAACTCTTAAGGGTACTGGAGAACTTTGGGAGAAAAGTAAAATGTAACAAATTTCATCTTTAGACAGTGAGGGTCAGGGTTGTCTGTGTTAAATCTACATGAATTTAATTCTCCAGGTTCTACCTTTTCTTCGAGTATTTTTTTAAAGCCAACCCCTGTGTCCTTATTCTCTCTATCATTTTCCTTTGTCTTTCTGTTTTTCTGACTCTGTGTTTGTATGTTTCTTTGTATTTTTCTGTCTCTCTGTCTGAGTCTCTTTCCTACCAGAGCAAGCTTTCCATATGAAATCTGTGAGAAATCTGAAGATTTTAGAATACTTGCAATCACTTGGAATATCGTATGCCTTCTTTTTATTTACCTGCCAACAAACAGAAGGACATAGATGTCTTTTTTTTCCCATTACCTTGTCTTTGTTGATTTTATGTGAGCTTATATGGGTTTGAAGTAGCTGTATAGCTGAGATTGCAGACATCATTTGAATAGGACAGGGATTTTTAAAGAAATTTCCCTATTTTGATATCAGAAATGCTCAATCCTTTGTCCAAGTCATCCTTTATCAGTGATCCTTTCAGTAAAGGTACACAACAGGCTTGATACTCTGGTTTAATTGTTGTGTTTGGTGTCACTTTATCATTAATGATGTCTTTTATGGAATGATTCTTTGAGTTTCATGTATCTTCCTGCCTCAAGCCACAGGGCTGAGAATTTGAGTTTTCTCTTTAAATATATCTGAAAGAAAATTAAGGGGAATGAGACTGTGAAATTGAGGTAGCTCTGGGAGCACTCAGATAAACCCAGACCTTCCCTTTTCCTGGACCCAGCCACTCTCTAGTGCCACACTGAACCCAGAGGGGACTTCAGAATTTTGCAGATTGAACCTGATGGGATATGGGGGATAAGTCTTTCTGCTTTGCAGCATAAACTTCAGAAGGAAAATAGATTCACAGAATCATTATAGAACTGGAAGAAACCTCATTCACTTGTAGCTCCTTCCCTTGTTCCTCCCCTCCTTTCTCTTTTCCTCTGCACTGGATCTTATAAGCCTAGAAGTCTCTGCCCTCTGCTCTCCTTCTGGACTCAAGTCCAATCTCATCTCTGCCAGAGGGTTTTCCTGCTATTTCCCAGTTCCTCTCTCTTTCCAGATCATTTTCATTGTCTTTCACTCTATTTGTATTTATCTAGATATTTATATGTTGCTTCCTCCATGAGAATATGAGTTTTTTAAGGGCAGGGATTATGATTTTGTTGATTGATTTTGCATTTCATTGTGGGTCCAGTGCCTGACATTCACGACCTGCTTAATAAATGCTTCTTAACTAACCCTTGGGATATATATATATATATATATATATATATATATATATATATATATGTGTGTGTGTGTGTGTGTGTGTGTGTGTATGTGTGTGTGTACATAATATGTAAAAATCTCAATGTTATACATTGTCCACAAAAGAATGGGTTTCAATATCTCTCCTTAAAAATGGCCACATAATTCTTGCTTAGTTTTAGTGAATGACTTATTTATATTGGGGATGGACATGAAGGCTGCAAAACTGGGAGGATAATCTCGAAGGGCTTTGTTCCAGGTGTATCTTTGGACAAACTCACTTATAAATTGGTCAGATAGAAATCTATCGGCTGCAAAAATTCCTGGATCTGAGAATTACTTGGTGCTATGTTTGTAGAGCTGCCCATTCGTGAATGAGAGAAGTTCCCAAACCTTTACCCCCAATACCACATCTCCCACACAACAGCACCAGATTTCCACCAACTCTCATCCTAATCAAATTATTAACATTGGAAAACTGTTTCAAAGAAAATAAATGTTTTCCTCAACATTATTTATTTATTCAGTGTGGAATTTGAAAACAGATTACCAGTCTTCCCCAGTGAATACATTGTCATCTTGTCCCAACTTATGGCCCAAACATAAGCCAACAAAGTCTCAGAAGTAACTGAATATCTTGCTACCCTGCCCTATCTCCAGAGACCATGCATGACTATATGGATGACTCCCTACCTAGAGGCAAATGAATGAAGGATAAGGGCTTAGAAACTCACCTAACAAGGATACTTTTGTTGATTGTTGTTCAATTGAAGCTGTCTTTGGAGAGACTGTGGTTACCTGTGAGATATCTTTTGCAGGGAATTGTAAGGCAAATGACTCTGCTAAGGCTACTGGAATAGTAGAATCTTGTCCAACTGTAGAGTCAACTTTTAAACTTTGAGGTATTTGAAACACACCCATCTTGAGGGTGTAATAGAAAAGAAAGAGCTTCTCCCTAGTGCTGGATTTTTAGGGCTTTTCACCAGAAGAAGAGGGAACTGCTTGAATAGAGCAGCAGCCTGTCCTTCTTGGGACAGACTTGTCTCCTTTCCAGGCAAGGGAAGTTCAACAATATTTCAGTGGTATTGTAGGTTCAGTTCCAGTTCCCCCCAAAAGGTGAGTATCCCAATAGAGTGAGTCACATAAATTTTTGAAGGTCCATATACATATTATGTTTATCATATTCTGAAAAAAATTAAGTGGGCATTAGTATTAAATCCAAAAATGTACATATCTTAACTAATTTTTTTTATCTTCAGTTATTGTATCTAATTCTTTGTGAATTCATCTGGGGTTTTCTTGTTAAAGATACTGGAGTTGTTTGACACTTTCTTCTCTAGTACATTTTAAAGTTGAGAAAATTGAGGCAAAAAAAGATTAAGTGACTTGCCCAGGATCACACAGCTAGTGAGTGTTTAAGACTAGATATGAACTCAGGAAGATGAGTCTTCCTGTCTCCAAGTCTGGCATCCTATCCACTGTGGCAACTAGCTGATCTGTTTAAAAATTCTTTATTGCTGAAAATTTCTAGCCATCATTTAAACCTTCATCAACTTGTCATTTTTTTTTTGCTTGTAGTGGGTCTTGCCTCCATGTTGATGGCTGGCTGTTGAATGATCAGGTAATGATTGCTAAAGGCTGGGCAGGATATGGCAACTTTTAGAATAAGACAACAATGAAGTTATTTACAGAAATTAGCTCTTTTTTATTGACCTCCTAGAGGGCATTGTAGAGTTTCTAACTGTGATAAGTTTTTAATGTTGTGGTGTCTCAGGGATCAATGAGGCACTAGCTTAGAGTGGAAATGGGGATACCTGGTGAGTGGAGCAATCAGAGTCATGAGAACATTTAAGGAATATGTTCTCTGATTTCAAAAAGTGAAATTTGTAGCTCTCCAAAGCAATGATAATAGTAATATCAAGGATCACTGCTCATAGATCATCATGACAGATAATGAATTTTGATAGTTCTTTCTTTCAAAACCTGGTTCAGTATCTTTCTCAAAAAGACAATCATGCTTCAAATAACTATTGATTCGAGAGATGAAAATTAAAATAGCAATGTGGTAACTAACACCTCACCTCTATCAGACTGGCCAAGATGATAAAAAGGGAAAATGATCCATGTTGGAAAGGTTGTGGGAGGATTGGGACATTGATGAATTGCTGGTGGAGGTATGAACAGATCCAGCCATTCTGGATAGCAATATGGAACTATGCCTAAAGAACACAAAACTGTTCCAACTCTTTGACCCAGGTCTAATTCTAGGTCTATATCCAGGAGAAATCATAAGAATGGGAAAAGTACTATGTCTTCCAAAATATTCTCTAGCAATTCTTTTTGTAGTGGAAAAGAGTTGGAAATTGAGGTGATGCCCAACAATAGGGGAATAGCTAAACAAGTTATGGTACACGAATACTATGGAATATTATTGTTCTATAAGAAACCATAAATGGTCAAACTCTAGAGAAGCATGGTCCTGATGCTGAGCCAAGGGAATGATGGACACATTAACAACATCATGAAATGATTTACCTTAATGGAAGCAGCTCCTCTCAACAGTCTAGAGAACTAAGTCAACCTTATTAGACCATCTATAGTCAATGTTATCCCTATCTAGAGGAAGAAAAGGCAAACAAAACAAAACAAACAAAAAATCCCTTCAGAATCTGATGTCTTTATAAAAAATTATCTCTCATCTATCTCTTTCCCTTAATCCTTTTTTAATTCTCTTTTCCACTATTTTTTTGGTTTATTTTCATCCATGTGCATATGCATATTTTTTTTCAGAAATAAAACTCAGTTTTATTTAGAGGATACAGCACTTGAGTTTCTTTTTTAAAAACCAGCCTGGGAATTCCAGGTACCATGGATCTATTATTAATAGGAGTGCTAGGCTGTAAAATCAATTCAGATCTGTCACACAGATCTACCCTTAATCTTCATCAAAATGGTCTGGTCCTACAACAATTTCTGTTTCAGAATCTGATCTGTATATTAAAAGCTCCAAATCTAGTCCAAATAATTTTAAAGAACTTTCTCAGATCAAAAAGTCTATCAATCTGGCATGGCTTGGATATACTTTTGCCCTATTTCCATTCCAAAATCCCTACCAAAAATAAAAATTAGAAAAAGGATTCAAACAAAAATAGCTTGTTCAATATTATCAAAACGATTACAACAAGTTATTCCTTGGTCAATATACTATTGACCAAGTGGGATTAATTCCAGGAATGCAAAGTTGGTTCAATATAGGAAAAAGTTTAGCATAATTGACTAAATTAATAGAAAATCTAACAGAAATAATTTAATTATATTAATAGACGCTGAAAAAGTCTTTGACAAATTCCAGCACCCATTTCTACTAAAAACACTAGCAAGCATAGTAATAAATGAATTGTTCCTTATATGATAAGCAGTATCTATTTGAAACCTTCAGCAATTGTTATATATCAGCAATCACTGGTGATAAGTTAGAGGCAAGACCAGTAAGATCAGGGGTGAAACAAGGATGTTCTTTATCACCCTGACCATTCAGCATTGTATTAGAAATGATAGTTTTGCCAATAAGAGAAGAAAAATACTGAAGTAATTAGAATTGTGAATGAAGAAACAAAACTCTCGTTCTTTGCCGATGATATGGTAGTATGCCTAGTGAACCCTAAAAAAAAAAAAATCATCTAAAAACTGCTGGAAACCATTAACTACATTAGCAAAGTCACAGGATATAAAATAAATCCACATAAATCCACAGAATTTCTATATATTATTAACAAAAAGAAGGAAGCAGGAAGAAGTAAAAAAAAGAAACACCATTTAAAATAAATTGAGACAACATAAAATACTTGGGAATCAACCTCCCAAGACAGACTCAGAAACTCTATGAAACCAACCATAAAACACTTTTCACACAAATAAAATCAAACCTGAATAAATGGGCAAATATGAACTCCTCAAGGATAGGCCAAGCTAATATAATAAAAATTACAATTCTAACTAAATTAAACTCTTTTTTAGTGCTATACCCAAGTTCCAAAAAATTACTTCAATGTACTAGAAAAATTTGTAACTAAATTCATACGGAAGAACAAAATGTCAAGAATATCAAGGAATATGATGAAAAACATTCAAAATAAGTATCTAACATATTATAAAGTATCAGTCATCAAAACTGTCTTGTACTGTCTAAGAAATAGCATGGTGGATCAGTGGAATTGATTAGGTACCAAAGAGACAACAGGAAATGATTAAAATAAGATACTGTTTGAAAAATGCAGAGTCCAGCTTCTGGGATAAGAACTTATTCTTTCATAAAAACTGCTCATAATAATGGAAGATGTTATGGCACAAACCAGGAGTAGATCAAGGTCTCACATGTTATATCTAGCTAAGGGCAAAATGGGTGCATGATTAAGAAATAAAAGAGAATACTATAAGCTAAATAGAAGACCTAGGAATAATTTAATGGATGGAAATGAGACCAGTTTATGGACAAGGAGGAGAACACTATTCAAATAGAACACTATTAAAAAATCTTTATAATTCTGATAACACTAAATTATAAAAAGGTTTTGCACAAACAAAACTACTGAAACCAGGATCAAAAGAACTGAGTCAAATTTATAAAACAATAAGTAATTCTCCAATTGACAAATTGCCAATGGATAGGAAAATTTTCAGATGAGCAAGTCAAAGCTAATAATAATCATATGAAAAATTGTTATCAAACAACATTGATTGGAGAAATGCAAATTAAAGCAACTCTGAGGTACCCTACATTGCCATTCAAATTAGACAATCTGGCGAGAAAGGATAATGATCAGTGTTGGAAGGAATGTGAGAAAAATAGGATAACTAATGCATTGTTAGTAAAACTGTTAACGGATTCAAACTTTCTGGAGAGCAGTTTGGAATTATGTCCAAAGGTTAATAAAAATATGAACAAATTTTGATCTAGCAATATCACTTTATCATTCCTTGAGCTGTATCCTGAAGAGAGGCAAAACCACCATCTGAAATATATATATATATATATATATATATATATATATATATATATATATATATATATATATATATATCCCCTCAGGAACAGCATGCATATAAGCTTATATACATGTATGAACTCACCCAGGTACAATACAATACTATATATATATATATATATATATATATATATATATATATATATATATGTATATATATATATATATATGTATGTATGTATATATCCCTGTATATATAAAATTACACATGTATTATATATATAAACTTACACATGTATATAAAAACACACATATATAAAATGCCACATGTAATATATGCAGACACATATATGTATATAATGTATATGTGTGTACAATATTTATACACATGTAGTCATATATATATATATATATATATATATACTCCCAAATGTAGTATAAATATATAAACACATATATGGATTTCTATATATGCCCCCATATGTACTATAGAGAAATATAAACCCCTACATGTAATATATATATATATATATATATATATATATATATATATATATATATACACACACATATAATATTCACAAATATAAACCCCAACATGTGCTATATATGTGTGTGTATAAATCTCCACATATATGACATATTTGTGTGTAAACCCACTATGAACTATATATAGTGTGTATAAATCCTGACATGTAATATATATATGTGTGTGTGTATATATATATATATATATATACATATTGGGTATATATTATATAAATATATATGAATATAAATATATACCCCACATGTAATAATGTTATATATATATATATATATATATATCCCACGTGTACCATATATGCATATATAAACACCCAAATGTACTATATATACACACAAACCTATAAAACACTACGTGTATTTTATATGTGTGTGCATGTATATACCGCCATTTGTGCTATATATTTAATATACATACACATATAAAGCAACACATGCACTATGTGTGTGAATAAACATGAATATATGTGTATATATACATGTGTACATATTCGCTATGTATAAATATGTGTGTATATGTATATATACTGCCACACTATACATGCTTGTGTGTAAATATGTGTGTATGTATATGTATACATGTATATGTATATATGCATGTATAAACTCCCACACGTACTACAGATATATGCATGTGTGTGTAAATGCCCATGTGTAATATATGTGTATGCATACATGCGCAGGTACAGACACATGTTTAACCCCTGCATAAGTCCCCACATGTACTGTACATACACAAACACACATAAACTGCTAAATGTACTATATATATGTACATATATATATATATATATATATATATATATATATATATATATATATTTGCTCGTGTGTTTGTATAGAACCCCACATGTACACCATATATTTGTATATAATATATAATCCCCCACATATTTTATATATGCATATATAAACCCCCAAATGTACTATACACACTCATATAAAATGCCACATGTACTACATATGTGTGTGAATAAACCCCCTCATGTAACATATACATTATGTATATTTGTGTGTCTGTATTTGTTTGTGTGTGTATGTAAGTATATACCCCCACTTGTACTATCTATCTATATGCATTTATAAACCCCCACATGTACTATATACAGATTCAAACCCCATATATTTTTATACACACACAGACCTACATATGAACTGCTATAAGTACTGTATATGTGTGTATAGACCAGCTCATGAGAGAGAGAGAGAGAGAGAGAGAGAGAGAGGGAGATAAACCCCCACAGGTATGTACAATTTGTATATGTATGTATAAATCACCTCTTGTTTAATATACACACATATATATAAATATATATATATATATATCACCACATGTACACTTTATATACATATATTTATATATATATATACATACATATATTCACATGCACACACATATATACATCTATATAAACCCCCAAATATATATATATATATATGTGTGTGTGTGTGTGTGTGTGTGTGTGTGTGTGTGTGTGTATACATATATGGCAGTTCTGTTTATTGATGCAAAGAATTGGAAAAATATCCATCAATTTGTAATGATTCAACTGTTTGTTGAATATGTATATGATGGAACACTATTTTTCTACTACTAACAATGAGGAACAGCATTTCAGAAAAGCCTGGAAAGACTTGCAGGAACTGATGCTGATGCTGATGCAGATGAAGAGAATGAGAAGAATATTTTGCACCTTAACCACAATATGTGATGATGATCATCCTTGTTGCATATGCACATTCCATCATTGTAATATTCAGGGACAATTTAGTGGATCCAAGATGGAGAGCTGCTCCTGGCTCCAGGGCTGATGCTCCATACACTGAGCCATCTGGCTGTCCTTATTGTTATTTTTTTATTTTAATTTAATTTTTTTTCTCTTTCCTTTACTTTATTGCTCATGAAGGTCTATTTGTGGGGGGGAAGTGGTTATTATGTTTATTCTTATACAAGAATATTTTAGTAATGTATAAAAATATCATTTGTACCAAAATAAAAATATATACATAAAGAAATAAAGAAAGAAATAAGAGAAATCCCATCTGATATGATAACTTGTTTGACTTTTTCCCACCCAAGTGGGCAAATCCCCTGGGGATACGTAAAAGCCAAGAGTTGACCATTTGAGTCCACTTACTTTGTTAGCAACATAACTGCTTAAAATAACAAACACTAAAATGGTCAAATTCCCTACCTAATTTCTGAAGGGACTACATCCCAGTTGAGATTCTCTCAGACACTTTCCTGGTCTACTTTCTAAACTATCCTGAGAACGGCAACCTCCCCAGCTTAGAGTTTCCCAGTAAGCTCAGAGTCTCTTTTCCTCCTCTTCCACCCCACTACCTCCTCTCCAATTCCATTTCTCAATTAAATCTGTCTTATAGTAATTTAAGTAGTTGCTATAACTACCAAAATAAATTGATATTTATGGTTATGCAGAATACATAAGAGCAGGGTTAGGTACAGTAGTGGTGGTTATGGAGTCACAGACAAAAGAGTCCCCGGGCCCATTGTCATTTACAATCTCCTTTATATTTTTTGTACTCAATAGTATAGGAATCTGATGCTATGCTCAAGGACTTTTCAATATGATGAAAAAATAAACAACAATAACTGTGATACAAATGAGAGAAGATAGATATAGAGAAATTTAGGAGAGAAATTGGAAGTGAGAAATCTCAGGTGAAATAAAGTCCTTAATGATTAATTATATAGTCCCACAATCTATGATCTCTCTGTCTTAAAGTTTAGACAGAAAAGAACTCATCAGAGAAGTTTCCTTAGAGATAAAAAGATAGTATAATAAAACTAGTGACATAACAATGACAGAGTAGTGAGGGTTTTTGAGAGTATCATTGATTTCAAGATTACTGATTCATCACTAGCTCTGGAAGATGGTAATGCATGGGATGTGAACTCAAAAGCAGAAGAATAGGATGAGAAAGGAACAATAATGGATTCACATTTGTGCATTAGGGAGACTCAAGGAGTATCATGGAGCTGGGACATAAATAGTTGATATCTGATGGAAACATGAACTGAGAAATTCAGTTGAGAGAAATTGTGATATCAGAGGTTCAGGAAGGGAGATTCCTACTGTAAGTTTATTAAGAAATTGTGCACAATACTATCATCATTCATTGTATTTAAATTGAGTTTTGTCCCTTAATGTTTTCTAGAGCTATTATTATTTTATATTTTATTTCTTTTCTTTGTAATCTATGGAATAGAAGAAGAATTTCCATTATAAGTAAAATAAAATATATCATTGCATTAGAAACTACCAATCTGAATTTGAAACTACCATGGCACAACTTCTTCCTTTGAAAAACAAAATAAAATTATATTGTAAATCCCTTCTTTTTCTTCACCCCCACTTACACTGTAGAGATAGTTATCATTAGATACAAATATGTATACGATTATATGTAAAATTATTCTTTACATACTCCTATTTCTCAGACTGATGCAGGGGAAAGATAAAGAGAATTGTGAATGTAGAAATCGGGTGGACCTACCTCAGGGCCACAGTTTTCTCTACCAACATGTGGCCCAGCCAATACTGTTTGCTGTTTGGCTGTTCTCTCTCTCTCTCTCTCTCTCTCTCTCTCTCTCTCTCTCTCTCTCTCTCCCTAACCCTTCCTATGTCTTGTAGCATTTTTGAGAAATTTTGTTTTATTTGCACCCATGCCCATGATTCCTCAAAGGCAGAACTAAACCCAAGTAGTCAGCCACTACATAATATGGCAAGCCAGATGAGAGACTCTGCCCAGACTAGGAAATGGATTGAGCTCCATAGCTGAGAAGTACTGTAGCCGCTGGCTACCTTAAATTCAGTTCTGTCTACAAGGAATCATTATTCAGACTTGGGAAAGCAAGGGTGGAAATAAAAAAAAAATTATTAGAAAGGTTACAAGACATGGGAAGAGCTAGGGTGGAAGAGAGAGAGAGAGAGAGAGAGAGAGAGAGAGAGAGAGAGAGAGATAAAAGAACAGCCAAGCAGCATTAGCTGGGCCATGATCAGAGAAGACTGCCCTGATCTGGAGTCCAGCTCAAGTTTTTATGCCTTGCCTCTCATCCAGAGGGCAAAAGGTGAATTTCCTTTTTTTAATTAGACCAGGAATTAGATACAGAGTAAAGTCTAAGGATATCAGGGTACAAATTTTACATTAAACAATGAATCAGTGGAACATAAAGAATGGGGCTGAGGGTGTCTCCAAACAAATAGTCTTTGAGATTGCCATTGTTTGTTGCAATCATAATTTTCTACTTTAAGTCAATTTATATCTCAAGATTAGGTGGTGGTCAACCCCACCCAATTTCTACATTCACAGTTCTCTTCATCTTTCCCCTGCATCATCCCACCCCTCAAAATTATTCAGGACCAGATTTTTCTGGGCCTTTCAGAATCCATTTGAAGATGAATGTATGACAGCAAGGGCTTCATTGAGACAGGGTCCAAGAGAACAATTGACTGGCACATATGTGGGCATCCTTCAGAGGCTGGTCTTGGAGTTATACAGCTAAGATAAACAAAACTCAAAGGGAAAAAATTGAGGTAGCAGAAAAACAGAGATATTGTAACAGAGAAGGCTAATTACCAATCATTCCATAATTAGGAATAAATTAGAAGATCTATCAGGGGCAACATTTATATTATGATTCTAAGTCAGTATCAAAATACCTTCTATAAGAACATGGGGTCCAATATAACAGATTCATTGATGGATATCACATAAGTTGTGCCAATCTTCCAAGTTGTCTTGGCTTACAGAATTGTTTCACTCAGTCATTTTTGAGGATTCTTCTTTATTAGAGTCATCAGTTAAAGGTATCTGCAGTTGTTTGGGGGAGAGCTTAGGTGAGTCCCTGCTTTTACTCTGCCTTTCTTCTATTACTATTCTTTTGCATGTTTTCTTTATTCTATATCAATTTGTTAATGTCACCAAATAATATATTTTGAAAGTGCTTAACACTGTGTCTGGCACAGTCTAGTACTACACAGGACATGTTTATATATTCTTCTCCCTTTCCGTCCCCACTTCCGTTTTCACATGTCTTTGAATTTTTCATATTTGTAACTCTGTAACACTGCTTTTAAAAATTGCTTCCTGTATAATCTTGGGCCTGTCATCTCCATGAACTTTAAATTCCTCTTCTGCAAAATGAATGGGGAGATCACTATTACTGCCAATATGCCTTCCAGTAAATGGTATGATATCAAAGACTGAAATCAATGCCTATGATGAATCCTTTGCCAAAAAGACTCGTGGCAAAAAGAAGCTCAATTGCTCTCATTTTTTGTATAATCATCAACTTAATCCTGAAAATTTGCAAGAGTTAATATTCTGTGGTTGTCCTAATGGCTTATTTCCTCCTGAAAAAATTTGAGTAAATAAGAATCTTTCTTTCCTTATTGATTTACTGTGGTGTGGAGGTGATATTGTTGGTCTAGTAGGATGGTCAAGGTAGCCTCACCTGTCCCCTTCCGGGTTTCAAGGTGTTCCAGGAGAATGTTTGGTTCTGGATTATACCAAACCATTTTTTACCTTGGCAGGGTTCTATCTACCCAATCAAATCTCAGGTGATTGATGATAATCTGACTGGGCATACCTATAGTTTAGGAGAGACTAAGCTATCTATCTGCGTTCATTCGTTCATTCGTTCATTCATTCATTCATAAGCCCTGTGTCAGAGATTCTCATCAGGTTCAATGGTACAAGATATGATTAGGTTGGGGTTTTTTTTTTATTTGCTTCTGGAGCTTGTTGCTTCTACTAGGAAAATATAGAAAAATCACTTCCAGCATGATTCACATGCTGTTAGCAACAACACTTCTTGTGAGCCCTTTCAATGTGCTTTCATAATGTTCCTGGACTGTTTCCTCCCTCTAAATCTTTATTCAGGTTAGTTCCATAGGAAATTAATTATTCTACTGCCATCTAGTGGTTAAGACCTGATTTCTGAACTTCTACCTTCCTAGAATGCTTTTCCTGTAAAAATCATGCTAATATGTTTTTTTTTTTATCAAAAGTGGTCATGGGTTTGCAAGTTTTTAATTCAAAAAATTTATATAGAGATTAAAGAAGCAGCACTCCCCATAGAACCAACCAAAGTAAAGCAAAAGCACTGTTTTATATAAACATGTTCTGTGGATCAAATTACAGTGCCTAGTTTATAAGTTTCTAGAGGGATCTGGAGGAGAGTAACATTAGTGACTCTGTATTACTCTGCTTCACTTAAATCCAATTCACTTGGAAGTCATGAAATTACCATACATAATGGTCGTCTTTGAGAACGAAGAAAAAACAATAATAGAAATAAATCTGGGGGCAGCTAGGTTGAGCAGTGGATAGTGCACTAGCCTTGGAGTCAGGAGGACTTGAGTTCAAATTTTACTTCAGACACTTAATTACCTAGCTGTGTGACCTTGGACAAGTCACTTAACCCCATTGCCTTAAATAAATAAAATAACAAGAAATCATTAATATTTCTAATATTATATACAATGTCCTTGTTCTGTCAGTTCACCTAACATCAATTTATATAAATCTGCTGATTGTTCTGACATCATCCTGCTTATCAATTTCTTATAGCACAATAATATAACATGACATTTATATCCCATAACTAGTTTCCATGCCTTTAATAAAACTAGTTTGGTGCAGTGAGAAGCAACCATTTCTCTAGCCTTTCTCTCATATGAATTCTATCATAATAATTAATTTCCTAAATTCTTTAAATATACTGACATTCCATGGGCTTGGTTGCAGATAACTGGTATCACTTTCTCAAAGTTTTAGTATGAAAAACCTAGAGGACCGGGGAAGGTAGAGTCCTGTTAGAAGCTTGGTTAGTAACTTGGGATGGGAGCTTCATTTGGTTGAATCAACTCAAAATATTCTCAGTGCCTTTGCTTACTTAATGAATATCCTTCTGTTACTGTGATTAAGTAAATCTTTTGTTCCTTGTAGAATGACCTTCAAGTTATGCTTTCTTTTCAGTATGGAACCCAAGCTAGCTGGGGATTAGTTTGAGTTTAGCCTAACACAGTACAAATGCCATAGTCTTGCAGACTGAAAGGTAATGAGCTTTTGCAATAGTGAGATGGGCAATGTAGAAGTTGAGCCCTCTTGACTTTCACATTACTGCTTTTGGGAACTGTCTCAAGAAGTGCTCATTCCTCACTTGGAAAGTGTACTGAAAAATTTAAGAGTTGAAAGAGGGCATTTTCAGTCATCTCTATATCTTGAAGAATTGTGCCCTGGAATTAAGTCTGCAAAAGCTATGACAAAATATATGTTAGGTTTCTCTAAGTTTGTTGTACCTTACATAGCAGTAATTCAAGACTTTTTAAAACTGTAGTAGGGGATCTCTTAAGGAGTTTTGTTTTCTTTTGTTTTGTTTTGACAAAGATTAAATTGTCAGTTGGAGAGGGTATTTTCCACTCCTTGGAAAAGAACAAATTTGGGAAAGTTAGCTGCTAGAGTGTATAGAACACTGACCCAGGGGTCAGGAAGACATGATATCAAATCTGACCTCAGATACTTACTGACTCTGTGGCCCTGGGCAAGTCACCTAGCCCAATTATATAAAGAAAAAGAAGAGAAAATGATAAATTCAGAAGTATTGGGTGTATTCTCTCCTTCCTGTCACTGGAGATTTTTGCAAAGTTAATAGTCACCAGCATTTATTTGCCTTATGGGAGGCCTTCCAACTTTACAGTTCTATCATTTTTCAGTTGTATCCAACACTCCACAACCTCATTTGGCATTTTCTTGGCAAAGATGCTTCAATGTTTGCCATTTCCTTTTCCAATTCATTTTACAAATGAGGAAACTGAGGTAAATAGGTCAAAGTAACATTCCCAGGTCACATGTTTGCAAGTGTCTGAAGTCTGTTTGACCTCAAGAAGATGTGGTTCCCTGCCTCAAAGCCTGGCACTCTATCCATGGCGCCAACTAGATACCACTTTCACATTTAAGAGAACCATAAGAGAACAGTGAAAACTCTGGTTTTGAATATTATTTTAGAAGAGGGAAATCAACTGAACCAGCAGCTCTCAATACTGTAATTGTATATGGAAATAGCAAGTCTCTGAAGGGTCTGCAGCAGAGAGTGAAAATCAATGCAGATTCCAAGAATTCTAACATTATATGGTGTTGAAGAAATTGAATTTTGATGTCGGTTTCTTTAAATTTGGATTTTGAAAGACTAAATATGATTTTACTCCAAGGATTTTGTCCTTCTTCTTTCACAAAAGCCATGTGAGTGAGAGATATTTGAAAAGCTAATGTTCAGTTTTCCCCCAGGAGTACAGAAAGCTGGGATGAGAATGTGCAGAAGTGAATCCTGATCTTAATAGTTTCCCACATGCTTATGGTTACTGTTTTAAAATAAGAGACCACTGACTTTATTCACCACCAAAACGTAATCCTTTGACCCAGGACTCAGTCCTTCTTAGGAATTTCTTAGATTCCACCACTCAGTAATTGTGGCCTGCTTTTGTTGGTTCCCCCCACACACTGTTTTTTTTCTCTTTCTCCCTTAGTAGTCCTCATTTCAGATATGTATTAACATTCATAGTTTATTTGATAAACAGAAAAACATTAACCTTCAGACTTTCGTCTTAAGAAATATGAAAAAGAATTAGTTTACCATATGCATCTATTAATATTTCTCAAAAAATTTAATAAAGATATGTTTGGGAGTCCAGACCACTAAAAATATAATTTTGAAAATTTTTTAACTACAATTTTATTATTAGAAGATGGGATTCAAAAAGTTCTTCTCCATTGAGGAAGGGAGTGAACCCCAATTTAGGATGGGTTTGAATAGCGGGCACACCTACTAGGAGATGCATCAATGAGGACTTCTGAGGAGAAATGGGTTCTCATAAACCCCACCTTCATTGTGTCTTACCAGTCATTCCAAGACCTAAATAAGGCAAATGTGAGTTATACTAAGACTTCCACAAAGTAAGTTGAATTTTCTCCCTCCAGGATGTGACCACCATGCAGTGAATTAATGGGGATTAGAAGTTGTGAACAATTATCTGTGTCAGTGTCTTATTTTTACTACTGCCCTTTCTTCATTAGAACATAACCTGCAAGACGGCAATGACATGTCTTTTCTAAACTGCTTATTTCCCCGGACCTAATGTATTGCTTGTCACAAGATAGGCACTGGATCAAAGTTTGTTGAATGCATACACTAATGAGAATTGACATTGCCATCTTTGGAAGTCTACAAGCAGAGTCTAGATGTCTACTCATCAAAGATGTTACAAAGGGAGATCCTCTGCAGACCTTGGTTGAACCATTGGAACTCTGAAAATTTTAGTGTTGAGATTCTGTGATTCTCCATGGAAGGAGGCTTTTCTGAGCCCTAAAATGGATCCTTTCTGAAACCTTGGTGGGGAGGTCACCTCCTTTAATGGGAGTCTGGGACATTCTCACTCTTCTGCTTATTTCTGCTGTATCTAGCATGTGAAAATCAGTTTACTCATAACTTAGTAACCATGAAATGTATCAGTTAAAGGAGAGGGATTTCCTCCTCCTTTTTCTCCCTCTTTTACTTCAACTTAGATAAAATAGCATAGAACTGTTTGTTTCTTGTCTATTTCATTTGTCCTTCTGAGTTATAGGTGCTGGAGGTGATCCCCACTGGGACTGAAAATTCCAGCCATGATCATCCTCCAGACAAGGTTCCAGGATTTATGTTGTAGCCAGTCTGGTAGGGAAACCCAGAGAAATTGGGTTGTTTGGGAATGGGTTCTCTGGGGTGGACTTAGAAATTGTGACTATGCTCTATAATGATTGAGCTAAACTGTAAACCTACTCCCCTTCTCCTTTCCAGACTATTAGGTAGTATGGGGCGGAAGAGGAGGATTTTGCGTTTCATGTGTAGGAGGGAGCATAAATTTATGATTATATCTTATGAAGGCATAATTACCCTGTAAAACTTGATTTGTCTGTTAATGGCTAAATGGAACGGGGATACAAGGAACCTCCATCCCTCTACACTTTTGGGGGAACTCCATCACCAAGGACTGGAGACATTTTCACAGAGTCTAGACATTCCGTATCTTCTTTTTTTTTTTCCCTTAGATTTTTCAAGGCAATGGGGTTAAGTGGCTTGCCCAAGGCCACATGGCTAGGTAATTATTAAGTGTCTGAGGTCAGCTTTGAACCCAGGTACTCTTGACTCCAAGGCCACTGCTCTATCCACTGCGCCACCTAGCAGCCCCATTCCTTATCTTCTTAAGGGTAGCAGGAAACCTTGGGGAAGGGTGAAATGTATTTTAGATCCCTCAGGCAATGAGGGCCAAGGTAGTATGTGATGAATGTCTTTCCTGAGACAAAATTGGTTTCTTTGTTTTTATGAAGGCAATGGGAAATATTATCTGACTAGTATTCTTATATACTCAAAACTATAAGATCCTATAGAAATTTGAAAATGATCTTATGTTTAGTTGATTGTTAAAAATTTTAGTCAATTCTATTGATATAATAAAATTTATAGTCAATTCTATTGGTATAATTTTTTAAAGTTTGTTTATTGGTTGATTTGTTGATAGCTTATATACTTATACTTTTTTTACATTGCTGAATTCTGTATTAAGTGTTGATATATTGATAATACTCCATATTATTCAGTCCTGTATAAAAATTGCTATACAGTGGAAAGTGTGAAATCTGGAATCATTAGACTGCTTCTATTTAGTAGAATATGAACATTTCCTCATTTCTTTCTTTGGTTTTTTTTGTATCTTTGTTTCTTTCTTCTCTCTCTCTCTCTCTCTCTCTCTCTCTCTCTCTCTCTCTTCCATCCTTCATTCATTTCTTTCTTCCTTCTCTCCTTCCTTCTTCTGGAACCAGACCTAGACTTCTTTTCTTTTATGAAAGCAAAAACACTTATAATACTCAGAGTAAGAATGCCAGGATCCATAATGTACACTTTTCTTGACATTATTTTCTGCTTCTCTGAAACTATTTCTTATCCTAATAAGTGAATTTATATTTTTTATTTCCCTGATAATAGCATGGATTACGGGTAAAAGTTGGGATATTCTTTGAGATAAGAGATCTCAGAAAAAAAATTCTTCATCTCTCTCAGGATTATTTATTCCATGAGGAACCCCTAAAGAATTGTGGTGAGCTTCGTATAGAAAGGGAAATTTTTTGTTCAAAAATCTAGTTGATCTTGTGCACTAAGGATTGAGTTTCTACCCTGGACAATTTTCTCATTTTGACAAAGGATGATGTGAACTGACCCAGGTCCAAAATCCTTGTGGGGAGTTTCTTTGTAGTTTAGGAATGTTAACATGGGCCAGACAACATCCAGTAATTTTGTTTTTGTTTGTTTTTGTTTGCTATTTCTTTTGCTGAGTTGAGAAATATCTTATAAAACAAAGGCTAAATAAGCAGATTTATTTGTTGAATTTTCTTGGGGCAGCTAAGTGGCACAGTGGATAGAGCAGCAGCCCTGGAGTCAGGAGTACCTGAGTCCAAATCCAGCCTCAGAAACGTGATAATTACCTAGCTGTGTAGCCTTGGTCAAGCCACTTAACCCCATTGCCTTGCAAAAAAATCTTTAAAAAAAAGAAAAAAAAAGAAGAAGAAAAGAATTTTCTTAAGGAATCTTTATATTATTGAATCTGTAAAACATTTTATTTGTTTATAATTGTGATTTTCATCCTTCCATATGGTTTTCATCCCCTCATTGTAATGTTAGATGTTTTGAGACATAATGGAATAGTACTGGGGAACTGTGAAAAAGAGATTTGGGGTAGGATGTAACTAATTCCATTTTGTTCTGTGTTTGTCACTTTTCTTTATATGACTCTCAGTAATCAAGTGAAATATTTGGTTCCCCTTATTGTCTTCTTTGCTGAATTCTAAATTGCTAAAGAAGAACTTCAATAGTCTTTGGAATACTTTTCTCTCTTGTCTACCCTTTGATTGAGTGAAACTAATTATATTGTCAAAAACACAACTCAGCTCATTTCAGTATATAAATTGATATGCATTTTCTTTAACAGCACATTTCTTTTTTTCTTTGTATGAGTAACTGAACTGTTATTATTCTTTATACATTGAATGGGTAAAGCAATCCCTGTCCTGTACAATCTGGAAAGTTTATGTAAATTTTTTTTTTCACTAATTTCATACCAGAGAAGATGTCTGAATTCCTTCTTTTTCTTTTATTGGGTGATTACAATTCCTTATTGTAAAATTTGACTTCATTATTTGGTCAGATTCTGTGACATCTGTCAATGTTTTTATGCTGTTCGCAACTTTTGTAAAACTCCAAAAATTCCCCTTTAATAAATTTTCCTGACATGATTATTGAATTCACAATGGGGAAAGTCATGATTGGAAGGAATAACTGTAAACTGACTAGTCAAGCATCTTTTTTTTATTTGGTTCTAATAATATTTATATATGGTGAGTTGACACAGAGTCCCATTAACTATTGATAAAATAATATCCTGTTTTTCTTATTTGTACTGGTTTTATTGTCTTACCTACTCAAACCACTAGAAAATTAATGTGATAAACATGGGAAAACACAAAGCTTGAACTACCCAAAATCTACTGAGAACTATTCTGAATCTGGAAAAAAAGGATTATGACTAAAAAATATCAATTTCAGACAATATGAAGGGATGATAAATCTCAAACAGAGGGGAATGTGTAGTGAGGTATGTCTGGGAATGTCCAGATCACCTAATATGGAAGTGTATTTTATTATCCATAGTGAGGATAGGAAACTATCCTTTGACTGACTGGACAGGTGGAAAGACTCTGACTTTAAAACTCACCAGACTGAAATACCCTTTCTTCATCTTGCATAGTTTTCTATCCATCATTCCTACTTTGTTATGTCAATGAAGATTACAGTTTACCTACAGATTGGTTGTCATGAACTGAAGTATGAGAGGGGAAGGACTTTTACCCTGTCTTACCAAAATGGGATTTTCATTTGTCTTTCTTAGATTTAGGTGCTAGAGGTGATCCCCACTGAATCTAGGGTTCTGAACCATGTTTATTGTTGAGGAAACATTCCAGATGAGATGTGGAAACTAGTTCAGCAGGGCATCAAGGAAAAGTCAGAATGTCTGGTTTCTGAGCCTCAAGTGGAGATGGGCTTAATCCATGGGTGGGTACTTTATAGGAAAGAGCTAAACTATATATGTAATCCACACCCTTTCCCAGAGTGTAAAATGGTACAAAGTGGAAACATTTTGTATTTGTGTGTGTGTGTCTTTGTGTGTGTGTGTGTGTGTGTGTGTGTGTGTGTGTGTGTGTGAGAGAGAGAGAGAGAGAGAGAGAGAGAGAAAGAGAATGTAATTTTATGCTGAATATTTATGATTTTGCCTCCAATGTAAATGTTCCTTTATCCAATTTATTTGCTAGTGGTTTCATGAACTGGGATTATATACTTGGGGAAAGCATCAAATTCCAAATGGTAGGAGCCATTTGTAGATCCTAGATATCCCTCACACTCTTAAGAGTACTGGAGAACAGGGGCGGGGGGGGGGGGGGGGGAATGTAACAAAGGTAAGAGTGAACTGTGCTAAATTTAAATGACTTTAATTCCCCAGGTACCACCTCCCCTGTGCCCTTCTTCTCTCTGTCATTCTCTTTATCTCTCTCTCTGTATTTGTTTTGTCTGTGTGTGTGTGTGTGTGTGTGTGTTTCTCTGCCTCTATTTCTTTCTGTCTCTGGCTGTCTGACTCTCTTTCATTTGAAGCCTGATCAAAATTTTCCTTCAAGAGGAACTTTCAATCTCAAATCTGGGGTCAATCTGTGAAGATTTTGGAAGAACTTAACTTGCTTGTAATATTAAATGCCTTCTTTTAGTTTAAATACAACATGTATAAGGACATAGTTCTCTTTCATCCCATTTCTTTGGCCTGTTTTATATGTGTGCTATGTCTGGGTGTGAAGGAACTGGGTAACTGAGATTGCATAGAGCATTTGAATAGGTTGGAGATGGACAGAGCTTTCTAAAGCAATTTCCTTAACTAGATATCAGGAATACTCACTTCACCCTTTGTCCTTTAGTAAAGACACATAGCAGATTTGATGCTCTCATTTAATAGTTTTGATTGATGCCAGTATATTATTAATGATTTCCTTTAAGGAATAATTCCTTCAGGTTCATGTATCTTCTTGTCTCAGCTGATATAGTGCAGCTTAATAAAGATGTATCTGAGTATTCTTTTTAATTAAGCTGAAAGATAAATGGAACAAGATGATGGCTCTGTTGTGAACTTGACATACCTCAAGGGTCACTTGGATCAACCAAGACCTTTCCCTTTTCTTGGGCCCACCCATCCTCCTGTACCACACTTAGCCCAGGGAGAGGGAGCAGAACTTCTGAAGAAAGATGCAGGCTGAACCTTCTGGAAGATGACATATCCTCCTTTTTTGCTGCTTAAATTCACAGAATCATTATAGAAAAGGAAGAGCCTTGGTCCACTCATTGTTCCTCCCCTTGTTCTTCCCCCTCCCATCTCTACTCCTCTGCACTTGCCCCTCCAGCCTAGAATGTTCTGCCCTCTTGTCTGCTCTCCTTCTGCACTCAGATTAAATCCCATCTCTTCCAGAGGGCTTTCCTGGTCTGCCCAATTCGTCTATTTTTCCAGATTGTTTTTGTAGTCTTTCTTTACATCTGTATTTATCTAGATAGTTATATGTTTTCCTCCATTAGAATACAGGCTCTTTCAGAGCAGAAACTGTAATCTTTTTCATTGTTTTTTAAGTGTCCAATACTCAGTCCAGCATATGACATGTGAAAACTGCTTAATAAATGTTTGTTGACCCACTGTCCCTGGGGATGGCTAAAATTTCAATGTAATGCATTGTTCAAAAATGAACAAACTTCACTAACCTCACCCTCAAAAGTAGCTTCAAAATTTCTGCTTAGATTTAGAGAATGCTCTTTTCATATTAGGAGATAGAAATAAGGGTTTCAGGGCTGGGAGAGGAAACATGTAGGGGTTCATTCTGGGCCTATCTTTGGTTAAGCTCAGTTATAAAATGGTCAGATATCATTCCATCACCTATAAAAATTCCTTGAATATAAAATTAGTTGGTGTTGTGTTAGTAGAGCTGTCCATTCAAGGATGGGGAAAGATCCCAAACCTTTTCCCAAAAATCCTACTTCCTTGAGGATCCACTGAAGCACAAACTGCTTAATGTTTACAAAGCCATTGATGAAAATGTAGATTTTTCATCTACTTTTCATCTATATCACTGTATATCCTCCCACACTCAAATCAAATTATTAAAATGATAAAACTATTTCCCAGAAATTATTAACTTCCTCAGTTTTACTCATTTATTATATTTGAAAACAGATTTCCAGTCTTCAAATTCAGTGAACATGCTACCTCATTGTTGCGACTTACAACCCAGGCATAAATCAGAAAAGAATCAGGAGTAATTGAATGTCCACCTATCCTGCCCTACCCCCCAATGATCATGTGTGGTTGTTTGTTAATGGTTCCCTATCTGGAGACAAATGAATAAAAGGCAATTCTTGGAACAGTTGGTTACTTACCATAATCTGCTGATTGTTGATCAATTGTTGTTGTCTTAGAAAAGACCTTTTCTACAAGCGATTGTGGGGTGGTTGTCTCTGCTGAGGCTATTGTCCTTGGGTCATTAGAATTCTATCCAGCTGGAGAGTCAAATTTTAAACTTTGAGATATTTCAATTCTCCCCACCTTGAGGGTGAAATGGGTAATTAAAAGCCTTCCCTAGGGTTTGAGTTTTAGGGACCTTCTCCAGGAGGAGAGGGAACTGCTTAAACAGAGAGGCAGCCTGTGCTTCTTGGGAAAGACTTGTCTCCTTTCTAGGATATCATCAGTGATATCAGTGAGTTCAGTTGCAGACCACCACAGAAAATTTTATCTAAATAAAGTGAATCACCTGCATTTTTGAAGGTTCATATGCATGCTATATTTGTACTATACTGGAGAATATTAAATGCTTTAGTATTGTTTAAAAATGTATATATCTTAATTAACAATATTGTTGTTCAGTTATCTCTAATTCTTTGTGTTGCCCACTTGCCCATTTTAAAATATGAAGAAACTGAGGCAGAGAAGGTTAAGTAACTTGCCCAGGGTCACACAGTTAGTGAGTGTCTGAGGCCAGATTTGAATTCAGAAAGGAGCCTGAATCCAGGCCTGACATTTTATCTGCCTAGCTCACCCATTTAAAAATTCTTTATGGCTAAAAAATTCTAACCATCATCTAAACCTTCAGTAACTTTTATTTTGTTTTGCTGATGGAAGGTCTTGTCTCCATCTTGTTGACTGCTGACTGAACAGGGTAATGTTTCCTAATGGTCGGGGAGACTGTGGCAACTTTTAGAAAAAGACGACAATGAAGTTTGTCACAGAGATTGACTGTTCTTTTCATTTGAATATTAGAGGCCATTGAAGAGTTTCTTATTGTTCTAATTTTTAATATTGTTGTGTCCCAGGAAAGGAAGAGAAATGGGGAATGTCTAGTTAGTAGAGCAATCAGTACCATGGTAACATTTAAGGATTAAGTTCCCTGATTTCTATGGGTGCAATTTTGTGACTCTCCAAAGCAATGACAATAGTACATCTGATCACAGATCATCATGACAGATAAAAAACTTTGATATTTCTTCCTTTCAAAGTCTGGCTCAGTATAGACAATCAACTTATCTAAAATATTCTTTATTCTAATATGCTTACAAGAGTAAATATAGGTATGTCACACCAAGAACCTTTAAGAAACAAAAAAAGAATTTTGCTTTTTTTATGTTAATATATAAAATGCCTAATATGTTTAATCAGCAGAAAGGAGGTCATTATAAAATCACTCTGGCATCAATTGAAATGTTTATATTTTAGCAAATGATATAATTAGATTCCAATAAATTAAATGCATAAAATTTAAAATATATTTTACTTTGAAACGCAATGCAGCTATTAAAAAACTTGTATGCTTAGACTTTTCACTAAAATGATCATTTTCCTTTTAAAAGTTTCTTCCTCCTAGCCTAACAGGTTTATTAAGGTCCCATTTAGCTCTTTAGGCAACTAGGTGGTATAGTAGTTAGAGAAGCAATTTTTGAATTAGAAAGAATTATCTTCTGTAATACAAATCTGAGTTCAGATACAAGCTATGTGGCTTTGGTCAAATCACTTAAATCTGGATGCCTCAGTTTCCTTAACTGAAAAAGAAACTAAATCAGTAAATGACATACCAGCTCAATATCTATGCCAAAAAAGAAAAATAAACCCAAATGGAACCCATAGTGAGTAAATCACAATGAAATAATGATTGAATAACATTTAAAGCTTGTTTTCTGTGTATCCGTGATTGATCTTCAGGAAGACTAACATGACCTCAGGAAGGCTGAACATTCTATTCTATAAGTGGCAGTGGGAATCATAGGACCCAGACCCTCTTAGGCATCATAGACCTTTGCTGAGGGAGGGAATAGGAAATGTTGCCACACTCACCAGCTCCAATAAGAACTCCAGCCAGAATGATCATGATGAGAATCACTGGGGATCTCATTTTGCTGATGGAATAAGGAAAGTTTTCTTGAGAAGTAAGAAGTATTGATGGAGCCAGCTCTCTGTTAAGATTTTATAAAGCTGGTAAATGCTAACAGATTTTGAAAAAAAAACTGTGTACTCTCTTTCCTTTGCAATCCTCTCCCCTTACTCCTGCCTTAAGCCATTTGCTAAATCAACAAGTGTTGCTGAGGTGCCTCATTTGCTGAAGTCATTGTCAGTTGTGCTAACAATTGTCATCTTTTTCACTAGGTGTCCTTTGCCTTTGTCCAACATTAGCCCATGGAGGAGGGTGTACCTGAGCAGCTAGGCTCAAGAGCACTGGAGGAGAGAGGCCTTTCTTTGGCATACTTAGGGTGCTAGAACCATGTCCCAAGTCATCTAGAATCATGGGGGTTATTGTAGAATGTGGTCTTTGAGAGTTCAATCTGTCCAACATTCTGATTTAGGACAGAATGATTTCTAATTCATGTCATTCTTTTAGAGATAGAACTGATAAATAGAAACAATTATAGGATGATTTACATATCTAACTATAAATATAACTAATTATATCGAACGTAGCCATCCCTAAAAAGAAAAAAAATGAAATTTTCCTTGTAACTATATCATATATTTAAAAGAATTGTACGTTAATGGCTATATATCTTTCATGCTATCATATTTTTATTATGCCTCGTTATGGATATGCTTTATCATCAGCAGGTATAAAATAACAGGTTTTATTTATTTTGTTTTGTTTTGGTTTTGGTTTGTTTCTCTTGCCTTGTGTTTACCCATTTTTAATCAGTGTGTTCTAATATCCCTTCAAACTCTGGCATTTAGAAGTACCTATTTACATTTTAGTTCAGAAGGAATATAAAGGAATTGAATGATCCAGGGGACTGTAAGGTAGACAGAGAGTCCTCATTCACCATTTGGTATAGGTAGTTCACAAAGTACATAAGTGAATGTCAGTTATAACCTGGGACCCTGAGAAGATGTCATGGGAAGGTCAGTGATATCAGATATGTTGAGAACATACAGATCACTTCAGATGTTCCTGGGGTTTTACCTTTTATCTATTGAATGCAATTAGTCAGTCAACTTTAAACGAGGATGTATTAAGAACTATATTCTGGACACTATGTTAAGTGCTAAGGATACAACTGAAAAAAAAAACCCTAAGCCTTGCTCAAGCAGCTCATATTTTATGATGGAACATGAAAGTAACTGTGTATATGCAAGATATATACATGGTAAAGGGATTGTGATACCAGAAAAAAGGCAAAGAGAAGAAGGAAAATTGAAAAAGTTTTATAGAGGGTGATGTTTAAACTGTCTTGCAAGAATCAAGAAAAATCAGGAGAGAGTTGTAGGACAGCTTGTATTTGAGGTATAATAGATAGCTGATAATGAGACTAGGCCATCTTTGACTGTAGCTGAGGAGGAGTGAAAGAATAGTTCAGGTTATTTGAGTTAATTGAAAAACTGTTTACCTGGGGTACTTAAGGGAATATCAGTGTTTATGAGCTGAAGTTCCTGAATATGGATAAAAAAACACATGAAGTCATTAGGGTTGGTAATAAACAGCTCAACAAACCTTGATGAGTAATGATAAATTAGGTTTAAATGAACCTCTAAAAAAGAAAGAGATTACTGATTGATATGATAAAGGAATGTTCTAGAAGGGTAAATAGGTAAATAGGGAACAAATTATATTCCTCCTTTTCTACCACAACTCTAATCAGGGAGTATAAATGAATACAACCAGAGAGGGAAGAAACATCCTTAAGAAGAAGCCAGTCTCATGGAGGGCCAGAACATGGAAAGAATGAAAAAGTTTAAAATGAGACCAACTTTACTACTTATGGAACAATTTATTCTAGAGAGCTTGGTGGAATACATAGAGCAGAGCAATGATGAGTTGCTTTGAGAAGGATAGGAATTAGTGAGTTGCCACTAAATAATGGAGAAAGGAGTTAGAAGAATGACAAATAGGCATTTCAAGTTATTGGTATGGAACTAGGCTCACCTCTGAGGAGGTTGTCCACGTTCATACATAGCATCAGTACTAGGAAGAGATATTTTGAGAAGAGTCCTTCGCTCATATCCTTCATCCAGGTCCAATCTTGTGGAAGGTAATAGTGATACTTTGCTAATACTTACAAATCTTGATGCCTTTCCCCCCACTACTTAACAGATAAATAATTTGTGTTTATTTATATTTTTCTATCAACCATATATGTGTGTGTGTGTTTACTTATTATATCACCCATTTAATACGGTTGTGAATAGGTAAGTTCTTTTTACTAAATTTATAATTTCATTGTCTAACACTGTGTCCAACCTTTAGCAAGGCTTGATAAATGTTTTTTGTGTATTGAGTGACTGATGTTATGAGACAATTGCTCATTCTCTTTGAGAAGTTCCCAATGTCTCCATTACATATTATTTTTCTTTGAAATTCATATTGGAATTTCCTTTACTGCTCATGAAATGACTCCAAACTTCATCCTATCAACAGTCTCTTGTGAATGTCACCAATGAACCTAAAGAGGATGAAGGGGAAAAAAAAGAGAAAGGGGCCTTTTGGTGGCATAAAAAGGGGCCTTTTGGTGGCATATGTCAGACCCCTCTGTTTTCCTGATAGATGGTGAAAAAAGGTTAACCTATTAACCTTTATGAAGCCTATGTACCAAATGTCTGGGCCAAGTGGTCAAAGAAGTTAATATAGAAACTCTCAATTTCAGTTAGAGAGGATTGTTAATGGAATAGAAAAATTTGAGTGGCCATCTACATCACCATCTACATCAGTCTATTTCATTAGTTCCCCATGCCTAAATTATAATATAGATTAATTGGAAATTGAAATTTTTCATATAATGTAGAGAATACAAAGAAATATTTTGAGGATCTGGTACAATGTGAAAAAAAGAAAAAATGGAAAAAATAACAAAAAGAATGTCTATAATTTAGAAATAGAATAAAGAAAACTAAACTAAATCAATTGTTTCTTGCTTCTCTGTGTGCAGGATCAGAGCTATTTCAATGTGACCTTGGTGATTGGGATTTGTTATCTGTTGATTTGTTCCAGGTTGGATCATTTGCCAGTGTTGTTCTTCTGGTTGAACTGAATCCTGATCACTTGGTTCTTATACTGTCTCATTTTGTTCGTCTGGTCCAAGAAGGGACATGTCCTGGTGATTAGTCCCACTGAGAGTTGTTTTCTGTTTATCATTGCTTTAGGAAGACAATGGTGCCCCATGGCCCTCCCCTATGGGATGCTGCTTTGCAGCAGGCTGTATTGTTTCATCATGTTCAAACTTGAGCAGCTGTGAATTCTGGTCATTAGGGTCTGGAATATCCTCAGCCTGGTGGTCAGGGCTGGCTAGGGATGCAGCACAGGGCTCAGGCTCATGCTAAGTTGTTTCCTCGTCATCAGCACCTAGAGGAGGTGTTGCCCCTTGGCCACCCTCAGTCGGATTTGGAGTCTGCAGTTCAGTTGCATTTGATATGATTTCACATGGAATTCATTCTGAGGTGAGCCGTGGGCCTCAGGGTCCCAGGATATCCTCAGGATGGTGGAAAGGTTTGACTTGAAGTGTTACTTGGTGTTTGGAGATGGGTAGATTTGAGTCTTCATTGTCACTAAAGTGAGATCCTGTTCTGTCAGAGCTGGGGCCCAGATTGTTAATTTTTATGGCATTGATTCCCTGTGATCTTGTTCAGCCTGAAGCAAGACCTGTGCAGACAGGTCTGGTGTAGTCACAGCTAGCTGTTTTTGAAGTATGGAAGGCACCCTGACCACAGTTTCCTTTTGGTTAGTACCAGGTAATTTTTTTTTTCTAGTCATCTGCATTTACAGGTTTCACAGTTGACCCTTGATTTGGGTCTGTTATTATTGTTGAATGATAATATAGTCTAGGTTGCCTTGTTTCAAGGCATTTTAGTTCTAGTTGGAGTAAAAAGTGTATATTCCGATCACATATAGCTTTAGTCTGAAATTCAGATCTGAAATTCAAATGGGGGCATGGTGTACAATTCAAATGCTGGTGAAATTTTTGCTTGGTTACCTGTGCTCTAGAGTGGAGAGATTGCCCCATCATCCCATACCAAAGACTGATCTTCTGGTATTCCATTACCTTTCTTTGTTGTCCATAATTCTGTCAACTGAGAATTAGGGTATGTAAATATCCCAGTCTTGTACTCAGAAGTGGGTGAACATGTGGTTGGGAGTATGATACCAAATCTTAGAAAATGAAAGGATATGTGGCCTGGGGTTGAACAAAGGTATTGAAGAATGGCAACTAGGTATTCCAAAACACTGAGATGGGGAGATTCTAGTGGAGTGGATGTATGCTCATCCTTGAGCAATGAATTGAGACAGAATATCAGTCGTGGAAATAGATAATTTGAAAGGAACTTTTGGATAGAATGTTCTTTCCTTTCATCAGAGTCCACACTTGTAGAAGGTGGTGGATTATGCCTTTCCTTAGATTTATACCTATTATTGCCCCATAACTACCTTTATTCATATATCCAGTGCCTTAAACCACGCACAGCCTATAACAGGTAGAGAAATACTTATTGATTATTGATTGATTGATTTATCATATAATGACTGATTTGCTTCGAGAAGTCCCCAAAATCATATTATAATGTGCTTTAGAATTCATATTAACATAGAAAGTGTTCCATCCCTCTCTGCTCATTTGTCAACCCATTCTCAACCTACCACCTGTCTCTTGTAAATACCAGTAGTGAACCCACAGAACAGACAGAAGAGAAAAAGCATGTAGGGTGGAACCTGCCAGATCACTCTGAGTGCTTTACTGACGGGATGTGACTGAAGTAGGTTTTTTCTTCACTGATTCATTAAATCAGTGGTAAAGTAATCAGTGAAGTTAATGTCTAAAATCCCATTTTTAAATAGGGAGGGTTATAATTTTTTATTTTAATGAATATTTTATTTATTTTTCCAACTGCATACAATGGTAGTTTTTGTCAGTTAATTTTTTTTACAAGACTTTGAACTATACAATTTTTCTCCTCCCCTCCCTTCCCTGCCTCCTGCCCCTGACAGAAAGCAATCTAATATAGGCTTTTCATTTGTATCTTGGTTAAACATAGAAAGAAATTAAAAATGTTGTGAGAAAAGAAATAAGACCCAAATGGAAGAAAATATACATTAGAGATAATTAAATTACATGATACATAAGACAATTTTAAAAAATTGAATACAATAAACTTTGGTCTACATTTAAACTCCACAGTTCCTTCTCTGGATATAAATGATATTTCCCATGACAGGTCTTTTAAAATTGTCTTTTATTATTGTAATGCTTAAATTAACATGTCCATCATGGTTGACATCATTCCATGTTGTCATTAGTGTGAATAATGTTGTTCTGGTTTTGCTCATCTCATTCAAAATCAATTCATACAAGTCCTTCCAGGTTTGTCTGAAATCTCTTCACTGATAATTTCTTATAGAACAATAGTGTTCCACCACTCATATATGCCATAGTTTATTCAGCCATTCTCCAATTGTTGGGCAATCCCTCAAATTCCATTTCTTTTCCCCTCAAAAAGAGCCGCTATGAACATTTTAGCATGTGTGGGATTTTTACCTTTATCCATGATCTCTTCGGGATACCAATCCAGTAGTGATATTACTGGATCAAAAGGCATACATATTTTAATTGCCCTTTGGGTATAATTTCAAATTACTTTCCAAAAAGTTTGGATCAGTTCACAACTCCACCAACAACATCTTAATGCCCAAGTTTTCCTACACCACTTCCAACATTGTTCATTATCCTTTCTATACATATTGGTTGATCTAAGAGGTATGAAGTGGTAACTCAGAAATACCTTAATTTGCATTTCTCTAATTAATAATGATTTAGAGAAATTTTTCATATAAATATATGTGTATACATATAATACTAGGTAAGAAATAGAAAATAGAAAATGGCAATAGAGTAGACTAAATAAATATGAATCAGCTGCATTAAAAAATAGTCCTGTGGACTTACAGCCAAGATGACTGAGAAGAGACAGCTAAAGTCTCCTGGTTTCTCCTCAGAAATAATATGAAACTAACCTCTTAACAGAAATCTGATCAACAAAACCCAGAAAAAGAAGCTAGGAGAAAAGCAGCTATCTCAATGTTTCTCTTCAGGTATCATGTGTGAGATAGCACCAGAGAGCAGAGATCCTGTGGGGGGGGGGGGGGGCGGTGAGAGCCACACTAACCAAGGATCAGCCACGAAGGAGTTGACTGTGGAAGTAGTAGTCTGGGAACCAACTTGGGCATGGAGGCATTGGCTGTAGGACTGACAGACTATGAACCTAATTGTCTGGGGCTTACTGGTGGGGCTGATGGGCAAGTTCCAGTGTGGGAGAGTTGCAGATATCGATCTGCAGGACTCCTTTGGTCTGGAAGATCTCAGACTCCATAGCATCATTTCAAATTCCCAGAAGCTGAACTCTTCCCAGAACAAGCACAGTGACAGCCCACTTCCTGGCCAGGCTCAGGTGTGGGCAGCAGAGCTCTCTCAGCTGTGAATAGAGAGAGTAATACCTTTCCCCAGGGAATAACCCATATTGTTCAAGGATAAAAGTATCTAGCAGCTTCACCCACACTCTCCAGGCCAAGAGAAAGGGCCTAAAATCAAGATCACAGACATTCCACAGAAAGCAAGCAGCACTCCCTACTGGTGGGCACACATGGAGTTATAAAACTCTATTCGCAAAGCCTCTAGCACCCCCTAAAGGCCAGACAAATTGGAGTCACTAAGGCAAGTGAGCAAAGCCTCTGGCACCCCCTACTGGCTGGTCCATTTGGAGTTATTAAACTCAGTGAGTAAAACCTCTAGGAATCCAAACATCAAAACTCTGTGAACCAGCCCCAAACAAAATGTATTATGAATATGAAGAAAGGCCAGTGAAAGCAGGGTCCATAGAAAAATTCCTAGAAGGAAAAGATGCTAACTCAGAGACACCTAAAGCCTCTGAGGAGAAAATCATTTGGTGTCCAGCACAGTAAGACTTCCTTGAAGAAATCAGGAAGGAGGTTAAAATCAATTGGAAAATTTGGGAAAAGAAATCCAAGAGAAGATTAACACCTTGCAACAAGAAAACAAATCCTTGGAAAATACAATTGGAGAAATGGAAAAAAAAATCAAAACATCAGTTGGACAAATGGAAAGCTCTTTCAAAAATAGAATTGACCAATTGGAAAAGAAGTTGCAAAAGGTAAATGAAGAAATTTTTTTCTCTAAAAAAATGGAATCTGTGGAAACTAATGACTTCATGAGACAACAAGAACAGAAGTTTAACAAAAGTTAAACAAAACCAAAACATCGAAAAAATAGAAGAAAATATAAAATATCTCATCAGCGTAAGCACTGATCTTGAGAATAGGTAACAGAGAGATAACCTAAGAATTATTGGTCTCCCTGAAAACATTGAAGAGATAAAAAGCCTGGACTTAATATTACAGGATTTAGTGATGGAAAACTGCCCTGCTATCATGAAAACAGAGAGCAAAATAGTCATTGAAAGAAAACATCAGTCAACTCTGGAAAGGGATCCTAAAAAGAAAACATGAAAGTATATCATGGCCAAATTCCAAAGCTATCAAATAAAAGATAAAATCCTTCAAGTAGCCAGAAAGAAACAATTCATATACCAAGGAGCCACAGTAAGGATTATGCAGGACCTGGCAGTAGCAACATTAAGGGGCTGAAGGGCCTGGATTGAGATATTCCAAAGAGCAAGGAAGGATGGAATGCAACCCCAATTCCATTATCCAACAAAACTGAGCCTTCTCTTCCAGGAGAAAAGTTGGACATTTAAGTGGGAGACTTCCAACATTTCCTGATGAAAAGGCCAGAGGTAAATAGAAAATTTGGACATCTAACAGGAGACTGGAGAGACACATGAAAAGGTAAATGAAAAAAAAACTGCTACTCAAGTTGAAACTGGCTATATCCCTACCTCGGAGAAAGATTCACATAACTCTTGGGAATTGTAACTAAACTAGAGAGAATATACTAAGCCAGAAGTGATGGACACTCACGACTTTTCTGTGACTGATAGAATGATTAAAACAATACCTCCTTAAGAAGGGGGGAAAGTAAGGAGATGAGAGGATGGGGAGATTCAGTGGGGAAAATGTCATTACATTAAGAGGTACAAAGGACCTGTTGCAATGGAGGGGTTGAATAGAGCAGGGAGAGAATTGCCTAAATCTTCTTCTCTTTGGATTTGGCTTAAAGGTAACATAGACACATTCAGTTAAGTTAAAAAACTTATCTTACTTTTCAAGTATTACAAGGGGAGAAAGGGAAGGGGTAGGGAAAGGGGAACCAACAAAGGAAGGGAAGGAAGAAGGCGCAAGGGGAAAGAAAGGGGGTGGGAAATTGGATATAAGAGGGAAAACATATTGAAGGCAGTAGTATTCAGAAACAAAATACCGGATATTATGATTAAAGTTAAAAAAGGAGGAAAATATAAACAAAAGGAAGATAGTATGGAGGGCAATAAAGATTTATTAATTATATCTTTGAATGTGAATGAGATGAACTTTGCCTTAAAATGTAAGCAAATAGAGTGGATTAATAACCAGAAGCCTACAATGTGCTCATACAAGAAACTCATTTGAAGCAGTGAGATATATATAGAGTAAAGGTAAAAGGTTGAAGCAAAATATATTTTGCTTCAGCTGAAGTGAAAAAAGCAGGGGTAGCAATCCTTATCTCAGGCAAAGCAGCTGCAAAAATAGATATACTTAAAAGAGATGAGGAAGGATACTATATCCTCCTAAATGTTACCCTAGACAATAAAGTGATTTCAATACTAAATATTTATGCACCCTATGAGATAGCATCCAAATTCTTAGAACAGTATTTGATGGAGTTACAGTAAGATATAGACAGCAAAACTCTACTAGTGGGAGACCTCAACCTTGACCCTCCGATTTAGATAAATCTAGCCAAAAAATAAACAAGAAGGAAGTTAAGTAGGTAAATACATGGTTAGAAAATGTAAACATAATAGATTTATGGAGGAAATTGAATGGGGAAAAAAGAAAGGAATGTGCACTTTTTCTGTACTACATGGTACTTACAGAAAAACTGATCATGTTCTAGTACATAAGCTCCTAATAATCAATTGCAGAAAGACAAAATTAGTGAATGCATCTTTCTCAGATCATAATGCCACAAAAATCACATGCAATACTGGGTCAGGGTGATATAGACCCAAAATTAATTGGAAACTAAATAACCTCATTTTTAAGAATGAGTGGATCAAACAACAAATTATAGAAAGTATTAATTATTTCATCCTAGATAATGGTGATAATCAAACAATATAGCAAAACCTATAGAATACATTCAAGGGGGCCGTCAGGAGACATATTATATCTTTAAATGGTCACATGAATAAATTATAAAAAGGATAAATCAATGAGCTAAATATGAAACTTAAAAAATTAGAGAAAAAACAAATTAAAAACCCAAAATTAAATACCAAATTAGAAATTCTAAAAATCAATGGAAAAATGAATAATATCAAAAGCAAGAAAAATGTTGAACTAATGAATAAAACCAAGAGTTGGATTTATGAAAAAGCCAATAAAATTGATAAACCTCTGGTCAATTTGGTTAAAAAAAAGAAAGAAGAAAACAAAATTGCTAGGATCATAAATGAAAAACATAAACTCACCACCAATGAGGAGGAAATTAAAGTAATAATTTGGAATTATTTAGCCAACTCTATGCCAATAAATTTGATAATCTAAGTGAAATGGTTGAATATTTACAAAAATATAAGTTGCCCAGATTAAATGAAGAGGAAATTCAATACCTAAACAATCCTATACTAGGAAAAGAAATCCAACAAGCCATCATTGAACTCCCTAAGAAAAAATACCCAGGACCAGATGGGTTCACAAGTGAATTCCTATAAAACATTTAAGCTACAGTTGCCTCCAATTCTATATAAAATCTTTTTTTAGGTTTTTGTAAGGCAAATGGGGTTAAGTGGCTTGCCCAAGGCCAGACAGCTAGGTAATTATTAAGTGTTTGAGACTGGATTTGAACCCAGGTACTCCTGACTCCAGGGCCAGTGCTTTTATCCACTATGCCACCTAGCCTCCCCCTATATAAAATCTTCAGGGAAAATAGGTGAAGGCAGAACTCTGACTACACCTATATGGTGCTGATCCATAAATCCAGAAGAGTTAAAACAGAGAAAGGAAATTATAGACCTATCTCCCTGAAGAATATAGATGAAAAAATCTTAAATAAAATCTTAACAAAATGATTACAAGCTTTCACTAGGATAACACATTATGATGAAGGAGGTTTTCTCCCAGGAATACAGGATTAGTTCAATATTAGGAAAATTGTTAGTATACTCAGATATATCAACAACAAACCTATCAGAAATTATATGATCATATAAATAGATGCTGAAAATGCTTTTAACAAAATACAGCACCGATTTCTACTAAAAACACTAGAGAGTGTAGGAATAAATGGATTGTTCCTTAGAATAATAAGCAGTATCATTCTGAAACTATCAACAAGCATTATATGCAATGGGGATATACTAGAGACATTCCCAAAAAGACCATAGGTGAAACAGGAATGCCCATTATCACCACTATTATTAAGTATTTTATTAGAAATATTAGATTGAACAATAAGAGAAGAAAAAAATTGATGGAATTAGAATTGGGAAGGAAGAGACAAAACTCTCACTCTTTGCAGATGACATAAAGTTATAACTAGAGAATCCAAAAAAATCATCTAAAAATCTACTGGAAATAATTAGCAACATTATAAGAGTTGCAGGATATAAAATAAGTCCTCCTAAATCCTCAACATTTCTATATATGTCTAGCAAGATGTAGCAGAAAGAGCTAGAAATAGAAATACCATTCAAAGTAACCAGACAATATAAAATACCTGAGTGTCTATTTGTCAAGGCAGACTCAGAAACTTTTTGAAAACAATTACAAAACACTTCTCATACAAATAAAATCAGATTTAAATAACTGGGAAAACATCAACTGCTCATGGAAATGTCCAACTAATATAATAAAAATGACAATTCTACCAAAGCTAAACTACCTGTTTAGTGCCCTACCAATCAAAATTCCAAAAACATACTTTAATGAGTTAGAAAAAGTGGCAAGTAAATTCATATGGAGAAATAAAAAGTCAAGATTTTCCAGGGATTCCAAGAAAAAAAAGTGCAAAAGAAGGTGGCTTAGCTCTACCTGACCTAAAATTATATTATAAAGCATCTATCATCAAAACTTTCTGTTATTGGCTAAGAAATAGAATGGTGGACTAGTGCAATAGATTAGGTGCAATAGCAGGAAACAATTAAGGCAATCTGCTGTTTGATAAACCCAAAGAGCCCAGCTATTGGATAAAAACCTCTCTCTTCGATAAAACTATTGAGAAAGCTGAAAGTTAGTATGGAAGAAACTAGGATTATAGGAACAGCTCACACCCTATAACAATATAAGATCAAAATGGATACAATATTTAGACTTAAAAACATTATTATAAGTAAGGTAGGAGATCAAGGAAAAATCTACCTGTCAGATTTATGGAAAGGGCAGCAGTTTTTAGTGAAAGAAGAGATGGAGAATATCATTAAAAACAAACTACACAATTTTTGTTGCATTACAATAAAAAGTTTTTTCACAGACAAATCCGCCCACTGTAACCAAGATCAAAAGAAATCTAGTATATTGGGAAACAATTTTTCCAACTAGTATTTCTGACAGTGCACTCATCTCTAAAATCTACAGAGCACTGAGTCAATTTAAAAAAAAATCAACAAGCCATTCCCCAATTCACAGATGGTCAAAGGATATGGAGAGTTGATTTACAGATGAGGAAATCAAAGTGATCTATAATCATACGAAAAATTACTCTAAATCACTACTTAATAGAGAAATGAAAATTAAAGAATCTCTGAAGTACCACTTCACTCCTTTCAGACTGGCCAACATGACTAGAAAGGTCAATGATCAATGTTGGAAGGGATGTGGGAAATCTGGGACACTAATATACTGTCAGTGGAGCTATGTACTCATCCAGCCTTTCTGGAGAGCAATGTGAAATTATGCCCAAAGGGCAACAAAAATGTGCATACCCTTTGATCCAGCAATACCACTACTGTGTCTATACCCTGAAGAGATTATGAAAAAAGGGTAAAAACATCACTTGTACAAAAATATTCATAGCAACCCTGTTTGTAATGACAAAGAAATTAAGTGAATGTCCTTCAATAGGGGAATGGCTTAACAAACTGTGGTAAATGTGTATGATGGAACACTATTATTTTATTAGAAACCAGGAATGATGGGAATTCAGTGAAGCCTGAGAGGATTTGCTTGAACTGATGCTCAGTGAGATGAGTGTAACCAGAAGAACATTGTACACCGTAACAGCAACATGGGGGGTGATGATCAACCTCAATTGATTTGCTTGTTCCTTCAGTGTAACAATCAGGCACAATTTTGTTATATCTGCGATGGAGAATATCATCTGTATCCAGAGAAAGAACTGTGGAGTTTAAACAAAGACCAAAGACTATGGATTAAAAAAAAACACCTTACCTTATTGTGTAATTTTGCTATCTCTTATACTTTATTTTTTTTCTTTATGGATATGATTTCTTTCTCATCAAATTCAACTTAGATCAATGTATAACATGTAAAGAATGTAAAGACTAACAGATTGCCTTCTGGGGGGAGGAGGAGGGAAATAAGATTAGGGGAAAATTGTAAAATTCAAAATAATAAAATCTTTCTTAAAATAGTCCTGTGGCAAACCTAAAAACTTAAATACTTAAAGCAAAGCTTCCCTACTTGATAAGAAATATCAAATATACTGGGAAATTTGGAAAGAACATTAGCATAAATTAGACTAATAAATTAGCTTTAGCATATATCTTATACCATAAAAGATTGCCTTTTACTCCTGATCAATCTAAGTCAATATGATAAAGGTATCATTGACAAAAATTAATTTAGTTATTCAGTACCATCCCAAGTTAAACTTCTTATGAATTACATTATAGAACTAGCAATAATAAAAACAAGGTTCATCTGGAGGATGAAGGTAAGGTTCAAGAATATCCTGTGAAGTAATGTTGAATAAAAGGCAAGTAGAGAGGTCTAACATACTAGGTCTTAAACTGTATTATTAAAGCTATAAATGTCAATACATTTTGGTACTAAGAATGAGATTGATCAGTGGAACAGATTGGATCTTTATTCTACATAAACAATTGAGCACAGTCAACCAGTGTTTGAGAATTCTTCAAATCTCAGATATTCGAAGCAATAAATTAATATTTTTAATAATTGAATAAATTAGTAGAGTAAAATAAAAAATAAATAAAATAGAAAGCAGACTAACATAGCTCAATTTCACACACTATATACTAGATAAGTTCAAAATGTGCACATGATTTAGACATAATAGAACTCACTATTGTTCTACAAAAAATCATGAGAAGTGGGATTTCAGAATAGCAGGAAAGACTTGCATGTGCTGATGTTGAATGAAGAGAGCAGAGTCAGAACAACATTATATAAGCACACTAAAAGCACCATTAGGTGATGGTCAACTATTTTGGACTTGTTCATTTTAGCAGTAAAAGAATCGTGGACAGTTCTAAAAGATTTATGACAGAAAATACCAGAGAAGAAAATATGGAGGTTTAAATGCAGTCTAAAGCTTTCTAACATCAATTTTTAAAATTTTATTTATTTATTTTTATTTATATGTACATTCATATTTCCAATTTAAAAAATTTCCCTCCACCCTACTTTCCCAGCCCTCTTCCCTCAGTAGGGAACATTCAGGTTATCATTTTACATACATATTTTGTTAAACCTGTTTAAAAATTAATGATTTTTGTCAAGAGGAATTAAGATTAAGGGAAAGAGATACATAAGAGAAAATTTTTATAGTGTTGATTAACACTATCTGATTAGATTCGGAAGGTTTTTTTTTCCCTGTGTGCTTTGTTTTGTTTCTCTTCCTTTGGTTGAGGATAATATAGTTCATAACTAGTAAAATGCAGTTGGCCAAGATCTCTGAACTGTTGAGAGTTGCTGCTTCCATCTAGGTTGTTCATCTCATAATGTTGTTCTATAATCAATTTTTTAAAGTTTTCTTATGTAAATTTTTTCTTATATATTTCCTGTTTCAATTGATTCTTCTTTCACAACATGATTAATATGGATTTATGTGTAGCAGAGTGATACATGTATAGCCTTTTTAAATTTTGCTTTCTGTCAATGAGAGGGTGAAGGAAGGAAAGGAAAAATGTGAAACCAAAAACCTTGCAAAAACATGATTGTTGAAAACTATTATTGCATGTAATGGGAAAAATAAATAAATAAAATTTAATTAACTGCAACAACAATAACAACAAAAAGAAATGTGGCCATACAAAGAAGATTTCACAGTTGTCTCAGTATCAGATGCCTCAAGGGCAGAGAGCAGAAAAGGGGAGGAGCCTTTAAGAATGCAGTCTATAGGAGGATGAGTAAGGGCAATGCTAAAGGAGTGATTAATGACACCAGAAACAAAGCAGTGCCAACTACCTGAAGTCCTGGCTTAAAAGCACCAGTCTGGATGCTTTACTATTGATAATAGAAAATACCTGAGTCTGGAATCAGCAGAGTTTTAGGGGTATATACCAGGGGAGTCTGGTGTCAGACTTATAGCTTACCATCCCCTAACAGTGCCCTGAAAACTAGGCAGTATGAAACGGAAAATACTTTAACAATACAGAAAAAAAGGAAAATAACATATGACTGGTTTAAAATATTTGTGTTTAATAAAGAAAGGGAAAGGCTACAATAATTGTCTCTGCCTAGAGTTTCCTTGCTTCAGTGGCATATGGAAAATCCATGCGAAATTTTTTGGCCCTTCCATCATAACAGAGATGAGATCTGAAGGTTTTCTTTGCCTTTTATGAGTTATTAATGGTATTTTATTGTAAAAATTAGGTTAAGGATTTGGTCTTTGACTCTGTGAAATAGATTGTATTTTGTGGTTTGTCTGATTCTTTTGAAAAACTCCAAAAATACTTATTCAATTTCTTATGCCACCTGATGAAACATTGAACACATTTTGGGGATAAACCAATAGTTGAACTGTTAATGATAAACATTTCCATCAAGTACTGATGAATTATTGTCATACTGTGAGCTCATACACCTGTTTTTCTTATTTGTGCTTACTTGTCATCACTGGGCAAACCAATAAAAAACATACATTAAGTGAAGCAAATGAAAGGACATTGCTTATGCTGTCACAGGACCACAGATACCTGTTCTGAATCTGGAACAAGGATTGCATTACTAAAAAGAAAAAAATGCACTCCAGTTTATTTGCAGGCAAATTACAAACTGAAGGAAATGGGTGTGGAAATTTGTCTGGGAATGTCTAGATCCCCAGTCTGTATAGGAATGATTGGGCAGCTGGAAAAGAATCTAACTTTATAATTTCCCAGATTGAAGAAGTCACTCTTTTTCATGTCTGCTCTTTCCAACCCATTCATGCCTTCCTTCTGTGTCCAGAAGGTGAAGACCACAGTTTACCTAGAGCATGGGTGCATAAACTGAACCGTTATAGGGGAAGGACTTTCATCTCCTGTTCTCCCTCTTTTACCTTCTTAGAAAAATGGGTTCGGGGGTGGTTTCTGATCTGTTCTACTTGTCCTTAGTTTTAGATGCTAGAGGTGACACCCACTGGTCTTGGGCATTTGAGCCATGATGATATTAGAGGCAAAATTCCAGGTGAAATGTTGCCAACTCAGTATTGAATACAGAAAAACAAAAATATCTAGGACTGAACCTCAAGTAGGGATAGGACTTCGATCTTGGGTCTTGGCCTCTAAAGGAATAGACCCAACCTATGTATCTAGTCATCTTCCTTTCCCCAGAGTCTGAAGTGGTACAAAATGGAGGGATGACTGTGGACTGTGTGTGTGTGTGTGTGTGTGTGTGTGTGTGTGTGTGTGTGTATTCATGTTTATGTGTGAAGATCATGTTCCTCATGCTGAGGGAGCCTCTCTGAATATTTGTATTTTACCATTTGATGCAAATACATATTACTTTGTAAAATGTAATTTAATTGTTAGTACTTAAATGGTACTGGTGTTTGGGGAAAATATATATTTTGGGGGTGACACAAAATTTTAAATGGTTGGAGTCATTTACAGCGAACCTAGATCTCCCTGACCCTATTAAGGGGATCTAGAGAAACCTGGAGATAAAATGTAGCCTACCTATCCTTTAAATAATAAGGGTAGTCTGTATTGTATGAAATGTCTATGGTTTCTCAACTTCCATTTGTTGCCAGTATTGCAAAATTTTCAGTATTTTCAAAACTTTTCCCTGTGTACTGACTCTCAGTTTCAATCTTTCTCTTCAGTTTCTGTGTCTCTCTTTCTTTTTCTCTGTCTTCCTCTGTCTGTCTGTCTATTTCTCAATGGGAGCCTGACCAAAACTATCTTGTTTGCTCTCCCCCAAAGCAATCATTCTATCTTAAATTGGTGGTGTCTTTTTCACATTTGTTTGCTTTCTGTCTATTCCATGAATTCCTTTTGGGGGTTAAAAAAAGAGCTAAGTGATTAAGATTGCAGACAGCATTTGAATATATTGGGGAAGTACAGGGATTTCTATAAAAAATTCCCTTCCTGGATACTAGGAATGACCATTTTACCATCTGTCTAAGGAACCCCCCCAAAGATTCTTTCAGTAAAAATACACAACAGGTTTAATGCTATGGTTTAATGGTTTAGATTTGTGGGAATATATTTGTAATGATTTCCTTTAAGGAATCCTTTTGAGGAATGATTCCTGCAGGTTCAAATCTTCTAGCCATTTGGAATAATGAGGCCAGAATTAAAAGGATTCAGAGGTTTCACATTATTTTCAATTGTATGAAGAATAAACGTAAATGAAATGAGATCAAGACTCTGAGGTAATTATGACCACTCAGTTCAACCCAGATCTTCCCTTTCCCTGATCCTCAAACCCTTTTGTTCCATAGAGCTTGGGAGTAGGGGCTAAGGTTTACTAGAGGCTGCTAGAGTGATGCTGGTTGGACAGGCTAAGAGATAGGGGACATGTCCTGCTTTGCAGTTTAAACTGAAGAAAGTATATAGATTCACAGAATCATTATTCAATTGGAAGGGACTTGATCTACTAGCAGCTCTCCCCATGTTCCTTTATCTCCCATCTCTATTCTTCTGCACTGGTCCCTCCAAGAGAAAACTCTGCCCTTTCCATAGCTTCCTTATGGACTCAATTTCAATTCTACCTCTACAGGAGGCCTTTCCTGGTAACCGCAGTTCCTTGTCCTCTCCTATTCATTTAGCTATTTATATATTGTTTTACCCATTGGAATATAGTTTTCTTAAGGGCAGGGACTGTGATTTTGTTTGCTAGTTTTTGCCTTTCAATGCCCAATGCTTATCCTAGTTTCTGAAATATAAGACTTCCTTAATAAATGTTTATTGACTAAATGATTTACCCTGGGGGTGTCTAAAAATTCAGTGTTATTCAATGTCCAAAAATTGAAAGGCTTAAGTTCATACTTTTTTTATTATGTTTGGAGAATGGAATATTCGTATTAGGGGATGGAAATGTAGGCTGATCTGGGGAAAGAATTTAAGGGTTCATGCTGGGGCCTATTTTTTGATATATTCACCCCAAACTTTCATTTTTTTCTTCCAAAATTCCTGCATCTGAAAATTAGTTGGTGTTGTGTTAATAGAACTTCTCAGTTCTGGATATGAAAAGTTGATAAAGCCTTCCCCTCCAATACCCATACCCATGAGGATCACTGAAGCTCAATCTCTTTAAAGTTTAAAAAGTCCTTTAGTCGGGCCGCTAGGTGGGGCAGTGGATAAAGCACCTGCCCTGGAGTCAGGGGTAACTGGGTTCAAATCTGGTCTCAGACACTTAATAATTACCTAGCTGTGTGGCCTTGGGCAAGCAAAAACCTAAAAAAAAAGTCCTTTAGAAAAAAAAATCACTGTGAATTCTCCACCCTCCAATCAAATTTTTAATAGGAAGAAATTGAGGTTCAGAGAAATTAAATGACTTCCCCAAATTCACTCAATATTAATGTGGCATTTGAAAACAGTTTTCCTAACTCTGAGTAGAGTGAACATACTGCCTCTTTGTCCCAAAAGATGACTCAGACATAAACAAATAAAGCATTAGGTTTAATGCAATGGACTGCTTCCTCTGTCCTATCCCCAGAGGTTATGAGTGAATTAATTTGTATAGAACCAAAACTAAAGGAAAATGAACAAGGGACACTGGCTTGGGACAGAGTGGATTCTTTATTTTTCTTTTTCAAAACAATTTTACTAAGCAAATTTTACTGTGTTTTAGGAAAGCCAGGACAAAGAACAGAAGGAGCCCTTACTTAAGAGAACATTTAGGTTCAAGTCTCAGATCTGTCACTTTACTAGTATGTGATACTAGGCAAGAAAACTTTGCTGGGTCTCAGTTTCCTTGTTTGTAAAATGGGAATAAAAAAATTCCTTAAGGCTGTTGAATTAAATGGAATAACTCTAAAGCACAACTCAAGCTTTATTAATCAATAGAATGAAGTGATATGAGTATTTTTTAAAACAAGCCACCCCCCCCACCTCAGCTTTTATGGGGGAAAATGTTCTGTATACTTTTAAAACCCATATAAATTTGAGCTATTGCTATTATTTTTATTATTATTGTTTATTATGTTTCTAAAACCAAGCAGAACAGAGTTCTCTGCCTGGATTTTGGACAATGGGGAATCTGCTGCCACCCTGGGTATGGTTTAATGGAGTAAGCCTCTGTAAATTAATAATTTGCATATCATTTGCAATGCCTCTGGGATGTTTCCCAGAAATTGCTCCAATATCCCTTGTCCCATTCCCCCAACAGTCTTGGAACTTTTTAATTCAGTATCAGTATAAAGCAAGGACTTTTTCAGTCAGACTGTACCAAAACCCCACTCCCCTTTCTCATACCCTACTCCCTGTCAGTTCAACTGAAGGACAACTAATAACCAGGAAAAGGGGGAACATCCGAATTCCACTGCATTACATAATCAGTTATCTTACAAGATAGCCCCATGATCAGGCCCTCACTTAGACTGGATGGAGATAGTGTGCTATTATTGTGGCCAATTATTCTGATTTAATCAACGGAGAAGCTTGATGCTGTTGAGATTCGGAGGAAAAGCAGACTTGATCCCCAGAAAAGCTGACCCTGCATGCTCAGATATCTCCAACAATGAAGCCAAGACTTGAACACTGGGGAATAGGGAGGGAGACCTCCTAACAACCCTCAGTTGTTGACCTCCATGAGGTCTCCAACCAAGAGGAAAGAATAGGTCAGCATGCTCACTGCAATCCCCATTACAAACTTAGTGTAACTCCGAACTATCAATGCCTGGCTGAAACTGTAGTCCACCAGGTAGGCATTGATGAAGTGAGACAGGAGGTTACAGCCCCACAAAAAAGACCACATCTCCCAGGAGGTGAGGGATCAAGCCCACAAAGAACCCCAGTAGCCCTTCTTTTCTGAAAATCTTCCCAATGGAGCTCAGTACACGGCTGTATTTGACCTCCCGCCCCACGAACTGGACCATACAGCGCATCGAGATGACATGCAGGGGGTGTGAGAGCACCCTAGACACACACTGCATCACCATCTCATGGGAAGTTTCTTTTACCACCTTCCCCAGTGATGTCTTCACATCATCCTTACTGGATACATGTTCTAACTCATCCAAAGGGAAGACCTTTTTCACGCTGCCCCGGGACAGAGTGGAGAGAGCACTAGACATAAGCCTCGGACTCAGGCCTCCGAACAGTCCCCTCTTCCCATCCATTTGTACAATGTTTTTGGCATAGGTGAAGAAATTGGGCAAGTAGAAGACCTTCCTCCCCCAGCACGTTGGTCCCTACAGTGGGAGGTAGTGGTTCATGCCCAACCTGGATGAGCAGCTTCACGTAGAAGAGCGGGAGGCTCAGCGCCGTCAAGCCAGCAACCAGGGCCAGGAACAGGGCCTCGGTGGTCGCGGAGCCATCCCCGGCTCCCAGGGCTGCCGCGGCTGCCGCCTCCACGCCCTGGGACGAGTACTGAGGGGGCCGCCGGCCCCAGCTCCCCAGACAGAGTGGATTCTTACATTTGTTATTGATTTTGTTGACTATTGGTTAGCTGACTTTGCAGGAGATTCTAGGGCAGAGGTCTGTGAATCAGTTGTTTGTCCAGAAGTCTCTGTATCAATAGTCTGGGAATTGTCTCTGCTGAGGCTGTAGAATGCTCTCCAACTGCAGATTCGAGTTTTAATCTTTGAGGAACTCAAATTTTCCCCACCTTGACGTATAGAGTGAAAGGCATCTTGGCAGTAGGCAAAAGTAATAAAGAGCATCTTCCTAGGACCTGGTTTGGAGGTCCTTCTCCAGTAAGAGAGGGAGCTGGTTGGACAGAGGACAGTCTAATTCTTCTAGGGAAAGGTTTGTTATCTTTGTAGAAAAGGGAAAAATAAACATGATTCAGCATACTGTGGGTTTGTTTGCAAGTGTGCAACATGAACTTTTGGTTTCCCAGTACATATAAAAGACTTTGATTACATTGTACTATAATCTATTAAGTGCAAAAGTATTATTTTTAAAATGTAAATATTTTAAATATCAATTTTGTCATTCAGTCATTTTTCAATCATATCATGTGAAGCTATTTGGATTTTTTTACAAAGTTATTGGAGTGACTTGTGATTTCCTTCTCAAGTCCACTTTACATATGAGGAAACCAAAGCAAACAAAGTTAAATATCTTGCTTGAGATGCCACAGTTAGCAAATGTATAAAGTCATATTTGAGCTCAAGAAGATGAATCTTCCTAACTCCAAAATCAGCACTCTATCTCTCTCCATCTATCTGTCTCTGTCTGTCTCTGTCTGTCTCTGTCTGTCTCTGTCTCTGTCTGTCTGTCTGTCTGTCTGTCTGTCTCTCTCTCTCTCTCTCTCTCTCTCTCTCTCTCTCTCTCTCTCTGCTTGTCTCTTTCTGTCTCATTCTCTGTGTCTCTCTCAATATGTCAGCATTTTCTAGGGAGAGATGGTGAAGGTACAGTACATAGATTCAGAGAGTTACCTAAAGCAACTTGATAAGTGAATTTCATAGCATTATCAGACTTCCTTATCAACCAGTATGTCAGGAAAGTTCAGCCAGGCCCAGAGTTGTCATGTCATAATCTTCTCTCCATCTCCTTGCTAAGGAGAGTTCTTATGAAGTGGGTGGGTTCCATCTCAATTTTTTGTCCCAGTTGTTGAACTTATTCAACATTTCTACATCTAACTCTCTCTTCTTGATGCCCTTCTTTATTTGTCTTTGAAGACTTCTATTTTTGGGGGTGGCCAGGTGGCACAGTGGCTAGAGCACTGGCCCTGAAGCCAGGAGTACCTGAGTTCAAGTCCAGCCTCAGACACTTAATAATTACCTAGCTGTGTGACCTTGGGCAAGCCACTTAACCCTATTTGCCTTGCAAAAAAATACCCTAAAAAATAGGACTTCTATTATTTTTGAAAGACTACCTTGGGGGGCATTTAGGTGGTGCATAGATAAAGCACCATTCCTGGAGTCAGGAGGACTTGAGTTCAAATCCATTTTCACACATTTAATTCCTAGCTGTGTGACTTTGGGTAAGTTACTTAATCCCTTTGCCTTGCAAAACATAAATAAATAAAAGGACTACCTTATCTAATAAAAGCTTTATTCTAATATGCTTATGAGGGTAGATATAGGAATGTCACATCAAGTACCTTCAGGAGACAAGGAATAATTTTGTTTTCCTTTTTTGATAGTAGTATTATTTCAGTATATAGACTCATAAAATGAGTAACGAATCAAAGAGGAGATTGATATAAAATCTCTCTAACATTAATTTGAATGTATACTTCAGTATATAATATAGTGAGTTATAATTAGGTGACAATAAATTATTTTCACATAATATTCTACTATGAAATGAAATGAAGTTCTTTAATAAGTCATATTCAGAGACTTTTCTTTTAAATGATTCACTTCATTTTAGAGGTTGCTACCTCCTAACCTAACATATTTATTTTTTTTAAAAGATTTTATTTATTTGGAGTTTTATACTTTTTCCCCTAATCTTACTTCCCTCCCCCCACTCCTCACAGAAGGCATTCTGTTAGTCTTTACATTGTTTTCATGGTATACATTGATCTCATTTGAATGTAACAACAGAGAAAACATATCCTTAATGAAGAAAAATAAAGTATGAGGTAGTAAAATTATATAATACAGTAACGGTTTTGTTTTTCTAATTTGAAGGTCTTGGGAATTTGTTCAAACTCCACAATTCTTTCTCTGGAGACAGATGGAGGCAGATAACCCCAAATTGTCCCAGGTTGTTGCACTGATGGAATGAGCAAGTCCATCAAGTTTGATCATCACCCACCCATCACCCACCTATCACCCATCATGCCACATTGCTGTTAGAGTGTACAATGTTTCTCTAATTCTGCTCATCTTGTTCAGCATCAGTTGATGCAAATCCTTCTAGGGTTCCCTGAATTCCCATCCCTCCTGGTTTCTAATACAACAATGGTATTCCATGACATACATATTTTACAATTTATTAAGCCACTGCCCAATTGAAGGACATTCACTTAATTTCCAATTCTTTGCCACTTCAAACAGGAATGCTATAAATATTTTTGTATAAGTGAAGTGTTTACTCTTTTTCCTTATCTCTTCAAGGTATAGACACAATAGTGGTATTGCTGGATCAAAAGGTATGCACATTTTTGTTTCCCTTTGGGCATAATTCCAAATTGCTCTCCAGAAAGTTTGGATAAGTTCACAGCTTCACCAACAATGTATTAGTGTCCCAGGTTTCCTGTATCCCTTCCAACATTGACCATTGTCCTTTCTGGTCAAATTGGCCAGTCTGAGAAGTGTGAGGTGGGATCTCAGAGATGCTTTAATTTGTATTTCCACTAATAAGTAATGATTTAGACCAACTTTTCATATGACTATGGATTACTTTGATTTCCGCTGTAAATTGCCTTTGCATATCCTTTGACCGTTTGTCAGTTGGGGAATGGCTTATTTTTTTGAAAATTTAATTCAGTTCTCTAGATATTTTAGAACTGAGTCTTTTGTCAGAAATAGTAGTTGCAAAAATTGATTCCCAATTTACTACATTTCTTTTGATCTTGGTTACGGTGGTTTTGCCTGTAAAGAAAATTATCTAGTTTGTTTTTAATGATGTTCTATTTCCTTGGTCATAAACTGCTTCCCTTTCCATAGCTCTGACAGGTAAACTACTCCTTCTAGTTTGCATATAATAATGTTTTTTATGTCTAAATCATATATCCATTTTGATCTTATCTTGGTATAAGGTGTGAAGTGTTGGTCTAACCTAAATTTCTTCCATACTAACTTCCTATTTTGCCAACAAGTTTTTACCAAAGAGAGTGTTTTTATCCCAATAGCTGGACTCTTTGGATTTATCAAACAACAGATTACCATAAACATTTCCTGCTATTGCAAATATTCTATTCCACTGCTCCACAACTCTATTTCTTAGCCCATTCCAGACAGTTTTGATGATTGATGCTTTATAATATAATTTTAGTTCTGGTAAGGCTAAGCCACCTTCTTTTACACTTTTTTTCATTGAATCCTTGGAAATTCTTGACTTTATATTTTTGCATATAAATTTACTTACAACTTCTTCTAACTCATTACATTTTTTGGAAGTTTTATTGGTAGGGAAATAAACAAGTAGTTTAATTTTGGTAGAATTGTCATTTTTATTATATTAGCTTAACCTATCAATGAAGAGTTGATGTTTGCCCAGGTATATAAAACTGATTTTATTTTGCATGAAAAGTGTCTTGTAATTGTTTTCAAAAAAGTTTTTGAGTCTGCCTTGGCAGGTAGACTCCTAGGTACTTTATTTTCTCTGAGGTTACTTTGAATGGAATTTCTCTTTCTAGCTCTTTCTGCTGTATCTTGATATATATATATATATATATATATATATATATATATATATATATATATATATACATATATATATATGTATATATATATATTTATTTATTTATTATATATTTTAATTTAATATATTTATATATATATAAATGTTGAAGATTTAAGATGGTTTATTTTATAGGCTCTTACTTTGCCAATGTTGCTAATTATTTCTAGTAGTTTTTAGATGATTTTTTGGTATTCTCTAGATATACAATCATGTCATATGCAAAGAGTGAGAGTTTTGTCTCCTCCTTTCTTATTCTAATTATTTCAATTTCTTTTTCTTCTGTTATTGCTTAGCTTAACGTTTCGAATATGATATTGAATAGGTGTGGTGACAATGGGCATCCTTTTTTCACTGACCTATTGGGAATGCCTCAAGGGTATCCTCATTGCATATAATGCTTGTTGATGGCTTCAGATAGATACTGCTTATTATTCTATGGAACAGAACATTTATTTCTACACTCTCTAATGTTTTTAGTAGGAATGGGTGCGTTTTCTGAAGCTTTTTCAGCATCTATTGATATAATCATATGATTTCTGATAGGTATGTTATTGATATAATTAATTATACTAACAGTTTTTTCTAATATTGACCACACCCTGCATTCCTGGGCTAAATCCTACTTGATCATAATGTATTATCCTAGCAATAATTTGTTGTAATTGTTTTGCTAAGATTTTAAGACTTTTGCCTCTATATTCATCAGAGAGATAGATCTATAATTTTCTTTCTCTGTTTTAACTCTTCCTAGTTTAGGTATCAACACCATACTGGTGTCATGGAAAGAATTAGGCAGAGTTCTGTATTCACCTATTTTTCCAACTACTTTATATAGAATTGGAACCAGCTGTTCCTTAAATGTATGCTAGAATTCACTTATGAATCCATCAGACCTTGGATACTTTTTCTTAGGGTGTTCAATAATGACTTGTTGAATTTCTTTTTCTTAGATACGATGGTTTAGGTTTTTAACTTCCTCTTCGTTTAATCTGGACAACTTATATTTTTGCAACTATTCATACATTTCACCTAGATTGTCATATTTCTTGGCTTAGAGTTGGGCAAAATATTTCAGAATTGTTACTTTTAATTTCCTCCTCTTTGTTGGGGAGTTCACCTTTTTCATTTTTGATACTAGCAATTTTGTTTCTTTCTTCCTTTTTTTTAATCAAATTGAATAGAAGTTTATCAATTTTATTGTGTTTTTAATAAAACTAGCTCTTGGTTTTATTTATTAGTTCAATAGCTTTCTTGCTTTCAAGTTTATTAATTTCTCTTTTAATTTTTAGAATTTCTAATTTGGTATATAATTGGGGGGGTTTAATTTGTCTTTTTCTAATTTTTTGATTGCATATTTAGTTTGTTGATTTCTTCTTTCCTTTATTTCTTCATATTAGCTCTTAAAGATATAATGTACTCCCTGACAGCTGCCTTGAGTGTATCCCATAGGTTTTAGTATGCCGTTCATTATTGTCAATATCTAGGATGAAATCATTAATTCTTTGTATAATTTGTTGCCTGGTCCACTCATTCTTTAAATGAGTTTATTAGTTCCCAATTAGTTCTGGTTCTGTGTCTCCCTGGCCCAGTATTGCATATGATTTTTATTGCATTATGATCTGAGAAAGATGTATTCACTTTTATGCTGCATTTGATCATTAGGATTTTATGTCCTAGTACATGGTCAGTTTTTCTGTAAGTCCCATGTACTGCAGGAAAAAAAATATATTCTTTTCTATCCCTACTCAATTTCTTCCATAGGTCTCTCATATCTAGCTTTTCTAAGAATCTGCTTACCTCCTTAACTTCCTTCTTGTTTATTTTATGATTAGATTTATCTAAATCTGAGAGCAGGAATATGAGGTCTCACAGTAGTAGAGTTTTGCTGCCTATGTCTTCCTATAGCTCTTTCAACTTCTCCTCTAAGAATTTGGATCCTATATGATTGGGTGCATACATTTAGTATTGAAATTGCTTTATTGTCTATGGTACCTTTTAGGAAGATATAATTTCCTTCCTTATCTCTTTTAACACTATCTAATTTTGCAGCTGCTTTGTCTAAGATAAGGATTGCTACCCCTGATTTTTTTCACTTCAGCTGAAGCAAAATATAATTTTCTCCAGCCTTTTACCTTTATTCTATATGTATCTCTCTGCTTCAAATGAATTTCTTGAAGGCAGCACATTTTACGATTCTAGTTTGTAATCCAGTCTGCTGTTCCCTTACGTTTTAAGGGAGAGTTCATCCCATTCACATTCAAAGTTATAATTACTAACTCTTTAATGCTCTCCATGCTGTCTTCTTTCTGTTTGTATTTTTCCTCCTTTTCCTTTTATCCATATTCCCCAGTGTTTTGTTTCTGAATACCCCCACCTTCAGTGTGTTTGCCCTTCTATATCAAATGCCACCCCCCTTTTATCCCCTTTCCCTTTTCCCATTCTTCCCTTCCTTCTGTTTGTTCACCTTTTACTCGCCCTCCCCTTTCCCCTCCCCTTTCCCCCTTTAATGCTTTCTTAACTTAACTGTGTCTAAGTTAACTTTAAGCAAAGTCTGATGAGATGGAGTTTCCAATGGTTCTCACCTCCTTTTTTCCCCTCAATTACATATGTCTTTTGTATCTCTTGATGTAATGAGATTTACCCCATTCCATCTTCCTCCATCTTCCCTTCCACTTGCTGTCCCCCTTTTTAAGGAAGTATTGTTTTTAAATCATTCTGTCTGAGTTGCAAAAATGTTATGAGTGTCCATCACTTCTGGCTATGTACATTCTCTCTCATAGAGTTACAATTCTCAAGAGTTATGAGACTCTTTCTCCTAAGTGGGTATATATATATAGCCAGTTTCATCTTATTGGATAGCAGTTTTTTTTTAATCTTTTCAAGTGTCTCTTGAACCTCTTATTTAATGTCCAAATTTTCTATTTAGCTCTGGTATTTTCATCATGAGATCTTGGACATTTCCTTAAATGTCCATCATTTCCCCTGGTACAGAAGGCTCAGCTTTGCAGGATAGTGGATTCTTGGCTGGATTCCAAGCTCCCTTACTCTTCGAAAGATCTTGTTCCAAGCCCTTTGATCTCTTAATGTTAATGCATCCAGGTCCTCCGTGATCCTTACTGTGGCTCCTTGATATTTAAATTGTTTCTTTCTGGTTGCTTGCAGGATTTTCTCTTTTATCTGATATTTCTGGAATATGGCCACAAAATTCCTTGGTGGTTCAATGATATCAGGACAATTTTCCATCATTAAATCTTGTAATATTAAGTCCAGACTTTTTTATCTTCAATAATTTCTGGAAGGCCTATAATTCTCAGGTTCTTCTGTCTTGATCTGTTCTCAAAGTCAGTGCTTTTGTTGATGAGGTATTTTACATTTTCTTCTTTTTTTTTTGACCTTTTGGTTTTGTTTAACATGATCTTGTTGACTCATGAAGTTATTAATTTCTGCCAATTCCATTCTTTTTTTATAGAATATTTTTCTTCATTTATCTTTTGCAACTCCTTTTCCAGTTGATCTTTTCTATTTTTGAAGGAGTTTTTCATTTGCCCCAGTATAGTTTTGAGAGAATCATTTTGTTTTGCATTTGACCAATTGAAAATCTGAGAATTATTCTCATTTTGTATTTGTCCAACTGTATTTTCCAATGATTTCTATTCTTGTTGCAAGATGTTAATTTTCTCTTGCATTGTGTTAATTTTCTCTTGAGTTTCTTTGCCCAATTTTTCCAACTGATTTTTAAACTCCTTCCTGATTTCTTCAAGGAAGTCTTTCTGGGCTGGAAATCAATTCATATTCTCCTCAACAGTGCTAGATCTCTTTGGGTTAGATTATGTCTCTTCTAAATATTTCTCCATGGGTCCTCCTTTTCTCTGGTCTTTTTTTTTTGTTGTTCCAGGATCTTGTGTTGCAGGGGGAGCTGGCTCTCAGAGGTTTGCTTTTGAACATCACAGAGGCTTTGTTCACTTAGCTTAGTAATTCCAAGGGCCAGCCAGTAGGAGGCACTGGTTGCTTTCTCTGGAGTGTTTGAAGTCCTCAGCAGCAGGGTCTGAGTTGACCTTGAACTCTGGACTGGGCCCTGGGGAAGGGGGTTAATCACTTTCTGTTGAGTGAATTTTGTCCCCCTGAGGGAATTGGGGGGGGGGTTGTTTATTGTTTGTTCTGGGCAAAGGGATCTGCTGAAAGTATGGAGATCAGATACCTGGGCCAGCTTGTTGTTCTCCAGGCATGTTCTGAGACTCTGTGCTGGAACTCACCCTCCTGTAGCCCCTCCCCCCCAGGCCAAAAACTCCACAGCTAAAGTTGGATCTCACACTTGCCACTCACAAAGTCTCTATAGCTGAGGCTGGCCCTCTGGCTTCCTCCGGCTGCTGTCCCAGCTCTTATCCTCTGCTTTCATCTCTGGTTCACCCATGGTACCCTGAGACAGACCTTCTTGGTAGGTATTCTTCTCCTAGCTTTGCTTTCTGGGTTTTGTTGATCCAATTTCTATTAAGAGGTTTCCCTCATGTTGTTTTTGAGGGGGAAAGAACAGCAGTTATCAATGTACCTGTCTTCTCTCCACCATCTTGGCTGGAAGTCTAACATATTTATTTATATTCCATACAGCTCTTTAGCCAACTAAGTTGCACAAAGTGATAATTTTGGACTTAGGAACATTTTTCTTCTAGAGTTCAAATCTGAACTCAGATATTTACTACCTATGCAATTCTGTTAAAGTTACTTAATTTGGTTTGCCTCACTTTTCATATCTCTAAAATAACTGGTAAAGGAAGTGACATAGTTTTTCAGGGAAACCCAAAATTGGGTCAGGGAGAGACAGACATTGCTGAGAATTGTCTGGAAAACATTTAGCTGTTACTATCTGTGGATCAAGAATTGGTCTTTCCAGAGACTTGAATAACCCCAGGAAGGCTTACTGTCCTATTGTGTGAAAAAAAGGATTCAGGCCCACTTGGTTGTTCTAGACCCTTGCTGAAGGAAGGAATGAGGAGTAGGACCATACTCACAGACTCCCATCAGAACTACAGTCAGAGAAGTCATGAGGAGAAACACTGGGAACTTCATTTTGCCGGGGAAATATAGAGATGTTTTTTGAGAAGGGGAAAGCATTGATAGAGTCACCTTTCTACCTGGGCCTGTATAAAGAGGCCAATAGTCAATGGGATTAGAGAGGAGTATAGCTACCTTGCTCTGCTAACTACCTAATCTCTGCCCCTTACTCCTGCCTAAAATCATTTACCAAGTCAACAAAGATTGGTGAGGGTCAGATGTCCAATGTTTTGGCAGGGAAGTCAAGCTCAGTAGTACTGGTAATTGTCAGACTATTTTTTTTGCCAGATGTCCAATTATGATTTTTGCCAATAACTTGACCATGGAAGAGAAACCTTCTCGAAAAGTTAGGTCCAAGAGCAATGGATGAGAGAGACCTCCTACTTATTTGAGATAATTATAATGGTAGAATTTTCTCCCTAGTTATCCAGAGACTTACTGGTTATTATTTGTCCATCTCCCTAAATCTGGATGAAATGATGTCCAATTCATGCCATACAAATGTAAGAATTCTAAAGAGTTTCAGAGATAGAACTGATAAAAGGAAATGAATATTGAAAATTATCTGGGAATGTCTAGATTCCCCCAATATTGAGGCACCCTTTGTCATCTATAGTGTGGATAATGATGACTGGGCAGCTGGAAAAGACTCTGATTTTATAATTTGCCAAATTGAAGCAGCTTCTCCTTTTCCTGTCTGCTTTTTCCTCTCTTTTCCTATCATAGACTTTCAGTTTTATGGGCAATGATCTTTTTAAAATTTCTCCATGTTTTGGAAATGCATGTTTTATTCCATGAATGAAAAATAATATAAAATAAAAATCTTCTGAATAAGTTCAGATCAGATTTAATGTAAGGTGAACAACTTTTCCATATTACCTTGCTAAGGAAGAATCTCAATATTTCCCTGAGCTCTGTTTTTTGCACACAAGAGACCTTGGTTATTCTTTGGGGAGTTAATTCTGTCCTTGGAATTCCTGCTATTTTACCCCATCCATGAACTGTACTCTAACCCTACATATCTCCCAACCCCTTAAGATATCCCAGTCATAGCCATCAGAGTTAGACATTCCCATGAAGATTAGCTCACCATGGAATTACAGGCACAGAATGGATAGATCAGTGGAATCAGGAAGGGATGAATTCAAATTTGGCTTCAGACTCACATTAGCTATATGACCCTGAGTAAGTCACTTGCCCATTGCATATATCAGTGTCCTAATCAATAAAATGAGAATAATAATAGCTTCTCCCTTTTGTGATTGTTGTGAGGATCTAATGAAATCCTGTTTGTAAAGTGTTTTGTAATCCTTCAAGTTCTCTCTCCATGATGACTATTATAGTTTTATAGGATCACACAATCACTTTTTAGAACACTTTAACCAAATATTACCAATAATATCCCCCTTAGATTATTGGATATTTGGTGAGCAAGCTCAGATAATTCTTTTCACTGTTTTTTAAGGCCATGTTTGCTCTCTGCAGGAGCAAGAGATGCTTATAAGGTGTAATGGGAAGGCATTAGATCCTGTGTTAGTTCTTACTCTATCACCTGCAGGTTTAAGTTAAAGGGTGTTATTTGCTTCTCTCGATCCCAATTTCTTTATCTTTGAAACAAGGGATTTGGACTAGATATAGACTAAAGTCTCTTTGGCCCTTAGGAGTCCTTGTTTACATTTTGATTCAGAAGGAAGTTACAGGGAGTGAATATCCTAGACATTGTGGGATAGAGATCTCACTTACCATATTGTAAAGGTATTTCATAAAATACATAATTGAATGATAGTTGCAATCTAGTGCCCTGAGAACACATCATGAGAATCTGCTTGTAGGGGTCAGAGATATTAGAGCTGCTGAGAGCACACAGATCACTTCACTGTGGTTCTAGGAATTAAGCTTTCTCCTCTATTGAATCCAATGAGTTAGTCAACCATCACCTTATTAGGCTCTAGGTGCTGGACACTGGATTAAGGGCTAGGGATACAATGAAGGACCAACGCCCAAGTTGGAACTTAAAAAATACCTATGTACATGCAAGATATATGCAGGATATATACAGGATTGATAGATAGGAATAACAGTGGAAAAGTAGGGGAAGGAAGGAAGGGTGGAACAGAGGTTGAGTTTTGAATTGTCCTGAAAGACCTTAGAGAAATCAGGAGGCAGAGGAAAGGAGGGCTTGAATTTCAGGGAATAGCAAAATGCTAGTGATAAAGTTAGATCAATGACACAACCATCTATCTGTGTGGGGCTAAGTTGGAGAGGAGGAATGAGTCAGGGGACTGAGCAGATTGAGCAACTGTTGAGTGAGGATACTTCAGGAAATGTCAATAGGGTGATGGCATTCTAAAGACAGAAACAGAAATAGAAAAAACATGGATTTATTGAAGCTGGAAGCAAAATGTCTTTAGGTTTGATAATGAATGGCTGGAAGAAACTTGATTGAGTGATATTTTAGGATTGAATGAAACTCTAAGAAGGAGATATTGCTGAATGATATAGCAGAGAAAGAGTATAGAAGGGGCAATGGGGAGCAAAAAGTATTCCTCCTACTCAACCAAGAAGCGTGATTCTTGACTTATGAATGAAAGCAACCAGACAGGAAGACAGAAGATGAATGGAATATAGAAGAAAAAAATAAAATATAACTAAGTTTATTATCTTTGGAACAAGAAATCCAAAGAACTTAGTGGAAGTGTTGGGTGCCTTTAGAATGGGAGATTGATAAATTTGGTTGGAGCTCCTCCAGGAGGAATTGGGGAACAGTATCAAAAGATGGAAAGAAGGCTTTGAAGACTGGCAGTGAGGCATTCCAAATCACTGAGAAGTAGAGAGCAGTAGTGAAAGTATTTTTTATCACCAAGGAATGATTTCAGAGTATCAGTGCTTGAAAAATATTTTGAGAAGAGCTTTGCATTTGGATAGATCATGCCCTTTCTTCCAGCTCCAGCCTTGTGGCAGTTAATACTTTTCTACTACTTCAATTATCATACAGATAACTACTTTGTATTTATTTTTATTTATTCTCCTTATACATAGTCTATAAATCCACATATATATGTGTGTATGCATTTATTATATCTCATATTTAATATGAGCTGTACATGAATAGGAACCGTTTCATTATATTTGTTTTTCTAGTTCACAGCATAGTATGCAGCCTTTAGCAAGCCATGATAAATATTTATGAGTTATTGATTGATTGATATTATGAAAAAATCATTGAATATCTTTCTGAAATTCACGATGATATCCTTACATATAAATTTTTTAGAACTCATATTTGACTCTCAGCAGTCCAGAGAGCTAGGACAACTGTATTTGACTGGCTATGGAAAATATTATCTAGAACCAGAGAAAGAAAAACAAAACAAAACATACACACATACACACACAGACACATGCACACACACACACACACACACACACACACACACACAAACAAACAACCCTTTCAAATCTGATGAACACTTTATAAAAATTGGCTCTTATGGGGCAGCTAGGTGGCGCAGTAGATAGAGTGCCCACCCTGGAGTTCTTGAGTACCTGAGTTCAAATCCAGGCCTAGGACAATTAATAATTACCTAGCTGTGTGGCCTTAGGCAAGCCACTTAACCCCATTGCCTTGCAAAAACCTACAAAAAAAATGGTTCTTATATATCTCTTCCCTTTAATCCTAATTTCTCAAACCAAAAATTATTAATTGGCAAACATGTTTATCAAAATATTTATGTACAATGCTGACCTGACTTTGCCACTGAGGGGAAGGAGGTGGAAAGGGAGGGTAGAAAGGAATTTTGTCACTTTAAAATATACATGTTCCTATGCATGAAAATGAATAAATAAATTTTTAAAAAAGAACTCATATTTCTATGTGAAAAATTCTGTTCTTCCCTCTATTTACTTACCAACAGTATCATGGGAATCTCAGCAGTATGACCATAGAACAGACAGAAGGGAAAGGAAACATAGAGTGGTACATGTCAGATCCTTCTGAGTGCTTTCCTGATATGTCTTTTTAGGTTTGTTTTTTTTTTTTTAGTTTTTGCAAGGGAGTGGGATTAAGTGGCTTGCCCAAGGCCACACAGCCAGATAATTTTTAAATGTCTGAGGTTGGATTTGAACTCAGGTGCTGCTGACTCCAGGACCGGCGCTCTTTCCACTGCACCACCTAGCTGCCCCTACTTTCCTGATATGTCAGTCCAGAATTAATTTCTTTCTTTGTTAGTTAACAGAATGTCTGGGTGTGGTAGTCAAAGGAATTTGTGTCTAAAGTATTATTTTCTCTTAGGGAGAACGGTTATTTATGAATTTCTCTGAAATGTGGTCAAGATAAGGTCTGTGGATATTCAGGTTCACTTAAGTGAGGTCATTTAGTTATATCTGGCCCTGAGAGAAAGAAGAAATGCTGAGTGTCAGTAGTTACACTAAAGATATGCAAAATGCTTAGCATTTCCAATATGGCAATCAGGGTGCTAAACTCTGAAAATACAAATATGAAAAGGAGCTTACAGTCTAATAGGGAAATAAAAGGCATAAAATGGGGGAGGAAAGATGAGGAAAACTACTGGGTTGAGAATGAGGGAGTAAAGCAGGTCAGAGGGGGAATTGAGTTGGAAGGAAAGTGAGAAGCCTGGTGAGAATCATCAGTTAGGTATTTTGAAGACAGTAGATGAGTAGATAACAATAAAGAGTCAGTGAGTATTCTGAAGATAATTCCTAAAGAGAATGGCAGATAGCATGTATTTTGAGGACAGGAAAGGCCAGAGATGACTAAGCCAATTACTGTCTGGAGAAAGGAAAAAGAGTTGAAAATACATATTTAACTTTCCTGAAGAACAGGAAATCTATCTCAGGAGAATTCATGTCAGCTGGCAAAATGATAAGTACAGATCTTGTTGGAACCATGAAATTCTGGACAAAGAAAATAAGAAATTTCCTTTGCCAAGAAAAACAAAAGGATATCTCAGGTGATTGAAAGAAACTCTGCTTCAACCTAGTTACTGAAGCTTTTGAACATGTTCAAAATGCTTCAGGAAACCAATAGATTGAAAAATCAATCTAGAAAATGATTAGCATTCTCACATGGTACTAAGAAAATGCAAGAAGGAAAAAGGGAGAAGATAAATTGTCTTAACAGACTTTAGTCTGTCAAGAGATAAGGAAATTCATGCAAACAAACTCAAAAGGAAATTTACACATATAAAGGAAGGCAAGTGAAAATGTATTCAGTTTGCCTTATTGGGGCCAAGCAATTTTATTTTTTTTTAGGGTTTTTTTTTTTTTTTGCAAGGAAATGGGGTTAAGTGGCTTGCCCAAGGCCACACAGCTAGGTAATTATTAAAGTGCCTGAGGCCAGATTTGCACTCAGGTACTCCTGACTCCAGGGCCAGTGCTCTATCCACTGCACCACCTAGCCACCCCTGGGGCCAAGCAAATTTAAATTAAAAGTGTAGATCCTCTAGATTTAATGCTATAACACTCACATTAAGTAGGTAATGCTTTAGAGAACTAGATAAGGCAGAAAGTTAATTGGAGGAAAGAAATGTAAAATATTGAAGAAAATACTGTGAAAAACATTAGGAATGATGTCTGACATAGATAATATTTAATACCTCTACATTATTAATGTACAATTATAAAAACTAGTTGATACTGGTTCAAAATTGAAAATAGAGCAATAGATGAAATGAATATGAATCTGATGAAATAATAAAGAACAGTAACCCTGTGAGTAGCTTAAAACATAAATATCTGGATCATAGGCCATCTGATTAGAACTTCTGGGAAAGAAGGCTGGCAAAAATTAGGATTGCGCTACTATCTTACACCATATCTCACTCAATATTCAACTAGATTTGTGATGTCATTGAATCAAAAGTCCCTTGCAAGAAGGCAGATCACAGCTAATGTCTGACTCTTGTCCTTGTTCTCCAATTAGCTTCCCATTGAAGTTTTCCAAAAGATGAGATTATATTTATTACTTTTCTAACATTGTGAGGGTAACTGTTGTCCCCAATCACATGACAAACTCATCTTCTCTTTATGCTATTCCTGGATGACATCTTTTATTCTAAGTTTTTTTTTTTGCAGCCTCTCATTGATTATTTGATGCAACTGACATTCCCATGGGCAGTAAGGTAGTGAAATGGAAGGGATACTTGACCTGAAATCAGGAAGATCTGAATTTAAATCTTCATAAGATATTTAAACTCAACATGTCCAAAACTGAGCCCATTACTTTCACTTCCCATTTCACCAACATAAACTTTCTTCTTTTCCTGACTTCCCCATTTCTAAGAAGGATACCACATCCTTCCAGTCATTCAGGATTGCAAATTAGGTATCACCTTTGATTCATCACTGTCTCTAACCCCCCCCCCAACTATAAGTAATTTATCTCTAAATTCTATCATTTTCTCATCCAGAGGAAGAAAAGCAGAACAAAACAAAGCCAAAAAAAACCAAAAAGAACAAAACAATGCTTCAGAATCTTTCACTTTACTTTTTTTGAGATTTTTCTGTTTTTGTGGGGGGAAGGAAAATTACTACAAGATTATTTTAGTATTGGGTAAATAAATGTATAAATTAAAATAATTAAAAATTTTAAAAGTCATTGACAATAAAAATAAAAATTGAGTAAGTATCCATGAATTAGTAGTCATTATGGTGAGAAACAGTGAGACTTTTTTAATTTGCTTCAGTTCAAATTTACTTTTATTCCCTGCTGTACACTTTTTACTTTATTCTACCCCCTTCCTCTCCACACCCCCACCTTCAACCCAACAAGGCTAACATTAAACATGGATATACACATATGAATAAATACAAAAATTTATACATACATATATACAAATATACACATTTAAATGCATACATACATAGACATTCATAGACATGTGAAAGAGCATACTATGCTTGTTACCATTTGTTTTCTGTTTCTCTGAATATGGATTAGTAACTTGCTTCCAAGGTTCAAGTTTTTCAATATTTTTCTAACTCCTCCAGTTCATTATTTCCTATACCATGGAATGATTTGAATCTTATACTGTATAGTTATTGCAAATTGTCTTAAAACGTATTGATTATTGTGGATGATATACAGTGCAGTTTCACTATTTTCTATTTGGATTAAATTAAATTGAGTTTAACTTTGTCTGAGGTCATGATTTACTACCCCCTTTTTTTAAAGAATAAATCTCCTTTTCTTTGTTTTAAAATTAGGTAAGTAAGAGATCATACTTAACTTTGGAGGAGGCTGATTCAGTTGAAGGATGAGAGAAGATTGCAGAGAATCAAGAAGAGAGTGAGAAGTCATGCTGTGAAACAGCTTAGAAGAGATTCTTGTTCAATTCTCTCCAATTCTTTGTGACCTCTTGGAACATATAATTCATGGAGTTTTCTTGGCCAAGGTATTAAGAGTATTTTGTCATTTCCTTCTCTTAATGGATAAGGGAAGCAGAACTCTAGTGACTTGCCCAGGGTCACAAAATTACTATACCAGATGAGGTTTTAACTCATGTCTTCCTTACACCAGGTCTAGTCATTTGTCATTTGACTGATCTAGCTTCCCCTGCCTAGAATAGATCTTTCTCAGTCTATCTGAGAAAAAAAGGAGAAATTGTGGATAATATCAGTCAAAGTGGCTAACATAATCTGGAATTCAATGGTTGGAGGGGGGGAGGTTGGACCAAGTAATTATTTTTCAGGGATGAGGGAGACTTGGACATATTTAGAAGCACCAGGGAAGGAATCAGTAGAAAGAGACTAAAATTAAAGAGACAGGAATTCTGACCAAGGTGGTGGAGAGAAACCAGGAACTTTGTTAAACTTGCCTGGATATCCCCCATTAATCAAGCTTCTTAACAGATTTTGGAATGACAGAACCCACAAAAGAATGGAGTGGAATATTTTCTAGCAAGGTCTGTTATGTGTCCAGGGCAGAAAAAGACTCAGTAGAGCAAGAAGGTGAGGTTGAGATTCTCAGTTGTGGGGAAGATCTCCAGCAGAGTCTTTTGCAGTGTGGGCTGCACAGTAGTCAGAATGAAAAAGATTCAGAATGCTGGCAAACTGCTAGCATGGGTGCCCAGGACCCCTATTGAGCTGGTGCCAGGTCTGCATAGCTGGAGTAAGATAATGAACCCATGGTGTTTCCAGCAGGATGGACCTGAAATTCCCTAGAGCAGACAGCCCAGAGACCGTCCAGGTGTTGCCATTTTTTCCAATGGCCCAGGGAATGAACAACTGAATTCCCCAGCCCTGAAAGTCCATAAAGAGAGCCTCTGGCATTTCTAGCCCAATCCATAAAGTAATCCAGTGAGTTCCTAACAATCAATAGCCCCAGGTCAGTAAGCAAACTTCTAGGGTTGTCAATGCCAACAGACTTTAAGCAAGCAGAAACTTGAACAGAAACTCTGGAATTATTTGATGAAGGAGAAAATCCTGCAAGCAGTTAGAAAGAAATAATCCAAATACTGTGAAGCCATGGCAAGAATTACAAAGAACCTGCCTGTATCATCATGAAAATCTACTATTTTATTTTTACTGGAAGAGAATAAAAGTTCTCTCAAGAATAAAGAAAAAATCGGGTCCACTTTTGTACTAAAGATTATATTCTAATAGGAGTGAACAAAATAATTTAAATGAATGGCTTGATAAGAAGGTTGAGATAACACTAATACTCATGTCTGTAGAAATCTCCCACAACATTTTGAGACTGTTAATGCACATATCATTATTCCTGGATAACCCAAGTAAGTTCATAAAGAAGTAATTTTTTGCCAGCCCCATGAACTGCAGTTCTAAACTGAGGAGGGAAAAAGCAATCAGTTCACTTACAAATTCAGAAGTCTTTTTTTATTTCTTTAAATTAGGAGTTCTTTATTTGTGGCTCAGAGACCTTGAAGTGATCTATGGATGGGTTTCATTGGACCCAAGGATTTGAATGAAGAAAAATTTTTAACTTTTATTTTTTCTAACTTTTAGCTTCCTTTCTAGTCATGCTTATTTTCTTTTAGACATTTGTAAACCAAAAGCAAAGAAGGGGCCAGTAGACTCCTCCAAACTACCAAAGGAATCCAGGACACAAAGAAGATTAATCACTCTTGTTGCTGATCTAAGATATAACTGGTTAGAGATGGTCCTATGGAAGACTGCATACTCCTGTTTTTGACTCCTACCACTCCAAAAAAAAGACAAAAGCAAGGCAGAATGCTGTTTGATGATCAGATATTAATATTTAAGATGCAGTTTGGAATGCTGGAAAAAGGCAGTAAGATATGGATTCAGATCTTGGCTTCGATACATGCTAGCTCTGTGACACTGGCAAAGTTGTTTGAGGACCTTCTTTTTGTTCAATTATTTCAGTTCTATCTGATTTTGTGATCCCATTTCGGCAAAAATACTGAAACTCTTGAGTGACTTTCATATATATATATATATATATATATATATATATATACCTTTATCATCTCAAAGTTGTCGTTATTTGCTTTGAAGTAAAAGCACCTAAGCAACATGGGAAAGAAAATAACGATAATAATAATTTGTGATTTTTTGGTGACAGTCGCTGGCTAATTGTTATGTGAGAATTCTTAGAATAATCTGCTAGACAAAGGAGGTGTTTATTTATTGCAATATAGCAGGCTAGCCAAGAGACTTCTAATACACCATCTTTGTCCAGAAATAGAACAGATATGATTTCAGACAAAGGGATGTGTCTGCAGATTAGAAGTTAGTGCCACCAGGAGGATAGACCTTCTAGTTGAATTATGAAACATATTTGTGAAGAGGTTTTTGTGTTTGTTTGTTTGTCAAGGAATACTCCAGATGCTGGGGGGATTTGACAGCTTTTTGAATGTTTAGAAAGTTACTTTATTTAATGTAATCTGATGACAGGGACAATCAGAGTAGATATAGGTGATACAGGTGTAGGGAAGGGACTGATTGATTTTGACCCACCCCCCAGATTAGAATTAGCATTTAGTCCTTAGATTCACTTGGAGATCTGATTAGATGGAATTAATATTTTAGATCATGGGACATTTAATTGGCTTTTGTTTTGTGTCTGATATCAGGTATGGTCAGTCAAGGAAGTGCTGTTGAGTCAATGCTTTCTTGAAGTCTGGAAGCCTGAAGGAGGTTTGGACCCTACACAGGTGATAGATGTATTGGGGGGGAAAAGCCAAAGGGACAACTTTTGAGTGTAACCTGAGGTTGGATCCTTTTGATTTGACTTCCACAAATGTTACATTGAAATAATGTCTCACCAGATAAATCGAAAATTTGAGTAAAGGCATTTGACTATCTACATGACCTCTGCCTGGAAACTGACACTCAGAATTAAATCTATAAAGGATTTTTCCTTTGCTGTCCTAGATATTTATAGTAAATTGATAAAAGTCAATCTGATATAGAAATTTTAGGTCAAGTGAAGTTTAATAGCTAGATAGGCCAACATATGGTTTTAACCTCTGCTGTTAGCTATATGTTTTGAGAAGAATTAAGTTTCTTTGATTTTATTTTGTTTTGTGCTAGGAAAGGATATTTAGGTAAGAAGAATAAAGAAGGTTTATACAATCTCAAGATATACTTCTGTCCAGTAGCAGTTTCAAGTTCTCCTCTGAGAAGGGAATGTAAGTCAATTGAGTATATCAGGAGAAGAATCACCTATAGTTTAGTTAAGAAATATTTGGGGAAGAAAGTAGAATTTATTTTGGTTAAGGGTACTTGACTTATTATTTTAATGAAGAGCAAGAAATTATGGCTATTTGTATGTCTCTTGCTGTACATTCTTTGTACAAAGATGGTCATCTAATGTAAATGCTATAAGCTCAAGTTAACCTGATAATTTTCAACATATTCACTTATGAAGTGAACAATTATGGAAGGTGTATTTTTGTTAAAGTAAAGTAGGTATATCAATGTGACAGTGAATAAGGCAAAATGTGGATTTTAATAGCTTTAGAATTTTATGATATGATGATGATGAAAATATGAATTTGTCTGATAAAATGTTGTGTGAAGAAGTTCCTTTACACTTCCGACCAACACAGCTGGGAGAAGACAGGCAAAGTTCTAAAAATCTCCTGATCTTTTCTCAGAGAAATGAAAGGAGAAAGAACATCTACCTCAGGATTCGTCTTCCACAATTCAGGCACAGAGGGCCGATCAGCTGGGCATCAGCCTGATTAGTGGCAGGACTGGAGCCTGGAACCCTGAGGGTCTGAGAAACAAACCTTCTTGATCAGCAGCAGGGCTAGAGCCTGGTCAACCGTGGGGACTTGGGTCAACTCGGGAGGAGAGGAACTGGTGTGAGTGCTGACTGTCTGGAGTTTGCTGACAGGCCTGGGGGGAGAGTTCCAGTGCCGGAGAGCTGTGGACATCACCCCTGGGCTCCTCTGGTCTGGAGAAAGTCTGAGTCCACGCCTCCAGTACAGGTGAAGCCTCTTCTCAGAACAAACACAATCACAGACCTTCTGCCCCAGGCACAGGCCTGTGAGCAGCAGTTTACTACCCCAGCTGACAATGGGGAGAGTGATGACATCACCCCAGGGTATAGCCCACCACTGATTGAAGACAAAAGTGATTAATAGCTTCAATCACTCCATTGAGGCCAAGGGAGAGGGCCTCAATCACGGTCACAGACACTCCAGGGAAAGCAACATCTCCCCCTACTGGTCAGCTAGATAAATTGCACTCAGTGAGCAAATCCTCTAGCAGCCCCTACTGGCCAGCAGGAGATATTACACACAGTGAGTAAGCCTCTAGGGGATACCAACACCAAACCTCTGTGAACCAGTCCCTCCACAACTCAAGGTCTTAGCAAAATGAAGAAAGGTCAGTGGAAAGGTGGATCCATAGAAAAATACTTGGAAGAAAAAGACCCTAACTCAGAGAGACCTAGGACCTCTGAGGAGAATATGATCTTGTTTCTAGCACAGAAAGATTTCCTTGAAGAAATAAGGAAGGAGTTTAAAAATCAGTTGGAAAATTTGGGAAAAGAAGCCCAAGAGAAGATTAAAGCCTTGCAACAAGAAAACATATCATTGGAAAAAATAATAGGACAAATTAAAAAAGAAAATAATTCTCTCTAAAACTCAATTTTTCAAATTGGAAAGCTCTTTCAAAAACACAAATTGACCAATTGGAAAAAGAGTTGCAAAAAGTAAATGAAGAAAACTACTCTCTAAAAAAAAGAATGGAGTCTACAGAAGCTAATGACTTCATGAGACAGCAAGAGCCTGTCAAACAAAACCAAAAAATAGAAAAATAAAGAAGAAAATGTAAAATACCTCATCAGCAAAACCACTGACTTCGAGAATAGATAGAGGAGGGACAACCTGAGAATTATTCGTCTTCCTGAAAACGTTGAAGAGAAAAAAAACCTAGCTTAACATTACAGAATTTAGTGATGGAAAATTGCCCTGATATCATGGAATCAGAGGGCAAAATTATTATTGAAAGAATACATTGGGGGCAGCTAGGTGGTGCAGTGGATAGAGCACCAGTCCTGGAGTCAGTAGGACCTGAATTCAAATCCGACCTCAGACACTTAATAATAATTACCTATCTGTGTGGCCTTGGGCAAGCCACTTAACCCCATTCCCTTGCAAAAAAAAAAAAAGAATAGATCAGTCCCCTCCAGAAAGGGATCCTAAAATGAAAATACCAAAGAATGTTGTGGCCAAATTCCACAACTATCAGATAAAAGAGAAAATCCTGCAAGTAGCCAGAAAGAAACAATTTAAATACTAAGAAGCCAGGACCTGGCTGCATCAGCATCAAAGGACTGAAGGAACCAGAACAAGATATTCTGAAGAGCAAGGGAGCTTGGAATGCAGCCAAGCATCCATTAGCCAGCAAAGCTGAGCCTTCTTTATCAGGGGAAAAGATGAACATTTCACAAAATTGACCCTCTGGTCAGTTCCATAAAAAAATGAAAGAAGAAAAGCAAGTATCATAAATGAAAAGGTGAACTCACTACCAATAAGGAGGAAATTAAAGTAATAATTCGAAATTATTTTGCCCAGCTCTATGCCAATAAATTTGACAATCTAAGTGAAATGGATGAATATTTACAAAAAATATAAGTTGCCCAGGTTAAATGAAGAGGAGATTAAATACCTAAACAACCCTATCTCAGAAAAAGAAATTCAACAAGCCATCATTGAACTCCCTAAGGAAAAAATCTCCAGGGCCTGATGAATTCACAAGTGAATTCTACCAAACATTTAAGGAACAACTGGTTTCTATTCTATTTAAACCCTTTGGAAAAATAGGGGAAGGTGGAACTCTGCCTAACTCTTTCTATGAAATCAATATGCTACTGATATCTAAACCAGTAAGATTTAAAACAGAAAAAGAAAATTATAGACCTATTTCCCTGATGAATCTAGATGCAAAAATCTTAAATAAAATCTTAGCAAAATGATTACATCAAGTTATCACTGAGATAATACATTACAATCAAGTAGGATTTATCCCCGGAATGCAGGTTTGTTTCAATATTAGGAAAACTGTTAGTATAATCAATTATATCAACAACAAACCCATCAGAAATTATATCATCATATCAATAGATGCAGAAAAACTTTTGACAAAATACAGCACCCATTCTTACTAAAAATACTAGAGAGTATAGGAATAAATTGACTGTTCATTAGAATAATAAGCAGTATCTATCTGAAACCATCAACAAGCATTATATTCAATGGGGAGAGGCTAGTGACATTCCCAATAAGATCAGGGGTAAAAAAGGATGCCCATTATCACAACTACTATTCAATATCATATTAAAAATGTTAGCTTCAGAAATTAGAGAAGAAAAAGAGATTTAAGGAATTAGAATTGGAAAGTAAGAGGCAAAACTCTCACTCTTTGCAGATGACATGATGGTATACCTAGAGAATTCTAAGAAATCATCCAAAAAATACTGGAAATAATTAGCAATTTTAGTAATGTTGCAGGACATAAAATAAACCTTCATAAATCCTCAAATTTTCTATATATGACTAACAAGATACAGTAGGAAGAACTAGAAAGAGAAATCCCATTCAAAGTAACCTCAGGGGCGGCTAAGTGGCTTAGGGGTGGCTAGGTGGCATAGTGAATAAAGCACCGGTACTGGAGTCAGGAGTACCTGGGTTCAAATCCGGCTCAGACACTTAATAATTACCTAGCTGCGTGGCCTTGGGCAAGCCACTTAACCCCATTTGCTTTGCAAAAACCTAAAAAAAAAAACAAAGTAAGCTCAGACAGTATAAAATACCTAGGAGGCTATTTGCCCAGGCAGACTCAGAAACTTTTTGAAAACAATTATAAAACACTTCTCACACAAATTTAAATGAGATTTAAACAACTGGGCAAATATCAATTTCTCATGGATATATAGGTCTAATATAACAAAAATTACAACTCTACCAAAACTAAACTACCTCTTTAGTGCCCTACCAATTAAAATTCCAAAAAAATTACTTTAATGAGTTAGAAAAAGTTGTAAGTAAATTGATATGGAGAAATAAAAAGTCAAGAATTTTCAGGGATGTAATGAAAAAAAAAGTGCAAAAGAAGGGGGCTTAGCCCTGCCTGATCTAAAATTATATTATAAAGCATCAGTCATCAAAACTGTCTGGTGTTGGCAGAGTGGTAGACCAGTGGAATAGACTAGGTGCCTTAGCAAGAAATGATTGTAGTAATCTGCTGTTTGATAAAGCCAAAGAGTCAATCAGTTGGAATAAACTTTCTCTTTGATAAAAACTGTTGGGAAAATTGGAAGTTAGTATGGAAGAAACTTAGATTAGACCAACACCTCACACCCTTTACCAAGATAAGATCCAAATGGATACAGGATTTAGACATAAAAAACACAATACTATAAGCAAATTAGAAAATCAAGGGCTAGTTTATCTGTCAGATCTGGTAAGGGGAGCAGTTTATGACTAAGGAAGAGATGGAGAACATCAATAAAAACAAAGTAGATTATTTTGATTATATTAAATTAAAAAGCTTTTGCACAGATAAAACCACTGTAACCAAGATCAAAAGAAATGTTTTAAACCAGGAAACAATCTTTACAATTATTGTTTCTGACAAAGGACTCATTTCTAAAATATAGCGAGAACTGCATTATATTTTTTTAAAAAGCCATTCATATCCAGATAAGGAGATTTGGAGTTTGAACAAAGTTCAAGGACTATTCCCTTTAATTTAGAAAAAAACAGATACCTTATTGTCTGAGCTTGTTACCTCTTAAACTTTTTGTCTCTTCTCTAAGGATATGATTTCTCTCTCATCACATCCAATTTATATCAAGGTAAAACATGGAAACAAAATAAAGACTGACAGATTGCTTTCTGGGCGGGGGTGGGAGGAGGGAAGTAAGATGGGGGGGGAATTGTAAAACTCAAATAATACCGTTAATATAAATAAATAAATAGATAGATAAATAGATAGATAGATAGATAGATAGGGAAAAAAGCAATTCCCCAGTTGATAAATGGTCAAAGCATATGCAAAGGCAATTTACAGATGAGGAGATCAAAGCAATCCATAGTCATATGAAAAATTGCTCTAAATCATTGCTCATTAGAGAAATGCAAATTAAAGCTTCACTGAGGTACCACCTCACACCTCTCAGACTGGCCAATATGACCAGAAAGTATACTTATCATTGTTGGTAGGGCTGTGGGAAATCTGGGACACTATTACACTGTTGGATCTGTGAACACATCCAACCTTTCTGGAGAGATATTTGCAACTATGCCCAAAAGAGCAACAAAAATGGGCATGCCCATTGATCCAGCAATACCACTACTGGGTTTATACCCTGAAGAGATGAAGAAAAAGGGTAAAAACATATCTTGTACAAAAATATTCATAGCAGCCTATTTGTGGTGGCAAAGTATTGAAAATCAAATAAATGCCCTTCAATTGGGGAATAGCTTAGCAAACTGTGGTATATGTATGTCATGGAACACCATTGTTCTATTTGAAACTGGGAGGGATGGGAATTCATGGAATTGGAGGGATTTGCATGAACTGATGCTGAGCGAAATGAGCAGAAACAGATAATGAGTGTACACCCTAACAGCAACATGGGGGTGATGATCAAACTTGATGTATTTGCTCATTCTATCAGTGCAACAATCATGGACAATTTGGGGCTGTCTGCAATGGGGAATATCATCTGTATCCACATAAAGAACCATGCAGTTTGCACAAAGTTCAAGGACTATTCCCTTTAATTTAAGAAAAAAACTGGTATCTATTGTCTGATCTTGTTGTCTCATACTATTTTGTTTCTTCCTTAAGGATATGATTTCTCTCTAATCACACTCAATTTGGATCAATGTACAACATGGAAACAAAGTAAAGACTGACAAATTGCTTTTTTGTGGGGTGGTGGGGGGAGGGAAGTAAGATTAGGGGAAATTGTAAAAATCAAAATAAATAAAATCTTTAAGAAAAAAAAGAATTTCCTTTAACAGGAGAGGAGATCTCAAAAAGTCATCTGAATTGGAGATTGGAATGAACTTTGCAGGTACAAAAAGATATTGAATGTGTCAGGGGAAAAGAGAGAATCTGAACAAGTTCATCATCCATATATATATATATATATATATATATATATATACAATAAAAGAGGAGGATTGAGTGGAATATTCCCTCTTAAGAGTTAATTTTCCAGGGTGGCTAGGTGGTGCAGTGGATAGAGCACCGACCCTGGAGTCAGGACTACCTGAACTCAAATCCAGCCTCAAAAACTTAATAATTACCTAGTTGTGTGGCATTGGGCAAGGCACTTAACTCCATTGACTTGCAAAAAAGAGTTAATATTCCAAGTGAAACCCTCTCAGGGTTAAAATAATTAAAACAAAGACTATTACTCCTAGACTATTCTAAGAAGAAAGAGGGAGAGAGGCCTTGCATTCCCAGTCCAACACCATTCTGATTCTGTCAGGTAGGTAAATAGTGGAATACTTCCAGAGAAGAGACCTTGTGTTCTTAGTTAGCCACCTATTTGATGATAGACTGGGAGAACAGTAGATTGCCTTTCCTTGTTTGATGACAAGTATTCAGAAGATCTTGCATACTCAGACATTAATTAATTTAGATAGATAACAAAAGGTCATTAGAAATCTTCTTCTGATATCCTCATCATCTGGATGGTGAGGTAATATACTATGGAAACATTTCATTCTTCTCTTTGTTACCAGGTAGATTTTTCATGTAAATATTATAACTCTGAAAACCTTAACCAATCAGGTTGAAAAAGTGTGGGCTAGGGAGGGGGGAATCACGCTAGGTCATATAATTTTTCTTGGCTGTCACTTCGGGCCAGCTCCTTGGTCTTCACTAACTTTGTGAGACTTGAAGTGTGCCCTTTTCTCAAGGAAAGCCAAAATAAACTTTCTTATTTTTGCTCAGGGGAATCTCTAAATTTTTTTTAAGTGGAATTTTTTCCCTACACACAAGAAATATATTTGTAGCAGGGCAAAGGTAAAAGATTGGAGCAAAATATATCATGCCTCATTAGAAGTAAAAAAAAATCTGTGGTAGTGATCCTAAACTTAGACAAAGTAAAAGCAAAAATCAATCTCAGTAAAAGGGATAAGGAAAGAAGCTACATCTTCTTAAAAGGCACCATTGGTAATGAAGCTATATCATTACTCAGCATGTATGCACCTAATGGTCTAGAATCCAGATTCCTAGAGGAAAACCCGAATGAATTACAATGAGAAATAGACAGCAAAGCTTTAACAATGGGAAACCTCAATCTCCTTCTCTTAGAACTAGATAAATCTAACAACAAAATAAATAAGAAGTTAGGAAGGTGAATAAAATCTTAGAAAACTTAGATAAGCTAGGCCTCTGAAGAAAACTTAATGGGAATAGAAAAGAATATACCTTTTTTTTTTAGCAGTACATGACACTTTCACCTAAATTCACGATGTACTAGGACACAAATCCTTAAAATCAAATGAAAAAAGGCAGAAATAATACACACTTCTCAGACCATGATGCAATAAAAATTACATGTAATAAAGGGTCAAGGAAAGACAAACTAAGAAATAACCAATAATTATATCCAAGAAAATGATAATAATGAGTCATCATACCAAAATGTATGGGGTGCAGCCAAGGCAGTTTTGAGGGGAAACTTTATATCTCTAAATGCCTATATGAATAAAATAGAGAAAGAGGAGATCAGTTAATTAGTATATAACTACAAAAGCTAGAAAAACAACAAATTAAGCATCCCCAATTAAGTAAGAAATTAGAAATTTTGAAAATCAAGGGAGAGATTAATAAAATGAAAAGCATTAAAATCATTGATCTCATAAATAAAACAGAGTTGGTTTCATGAAAATGTCTTAATCTAATTAGAAAAAAGAAAGAAGATAACCAATTAGCAGTATAAAATATAAAAAGTGTGAGCTAACCACCAATGAGGAGGAAGTCAAGGAGATAATTCAGAGTTACTTTGTCATACTATATGCCAATAAATTGGACAACTTGAGTGAAATGGATGAATATTTGCAAAAATACAAACTGCCCAGCTTAACAGAAGAGGAAATAGTTTACTTAAATAACCCCATTTCAGAAAAAGAAATTGAAGAAAACATCAACAAACTCACTAAGAATAATCTCCAGGTCCAAATGGATTCACAAGTGAATTCTACTAAACATTTAAGGAACAATTAATTCCTATACTAAATAAACTATTTTTAAAAATAGGAGAGGAAGGAGTTATGAAAAAGTCCTCTTATGACAACAACATGATGCTGATACCTAAAGCAGGAAGAACCAAAACATGCAAAGAGAATTATAAATCAATCTCCCTAATGAATATTGATGCTCTTGAGCTACAGAGGGTGATATCACAAGTTTATCCTGTTGGGAAAGAACTATGCTCATAGACTTTGCATTCCAGACTAGATAAATATTTCTGAGGGAAAGGTCAAATAACTCTGGGAAGTTCCCAGCTCAGCTTATCCATATAATGTTTTAAAATTAAAATCCTATTTCTTATAAACATTTCTTTTGTAGTTAAAAGAAACTCTCTGGAAGTCTCTAAGACTGCACAATGTTAATTACATAAACTAGTCAAGTTGAATGAGAGAAGGGTTAATCTTTTCTGAGATGTTGCAACATTGGCACATGTGATCACTCTGTCATTTCCCATTTGCACAATGAATGGCTTTGTTGACTTGGTTGGGTTCATTTCACAGGTCATTATGTCATGCAAGTCTTTCCAATACAATTCTTTTGCATGGTTTTTTTTTGCTCTGTATCACTTTATCAAAGAATTCAAATAAAATAATATTTGCAAAAGTCCTCAGCATTGTCTCTAACCCATCAGAGTTGCTCTATAGTAGATGCTTGATAATTTTTTCTTTTCTTTTTACCTTCTCTACTTCCCTTTTTCCCATGGTTCTGAATTCTTCATTTTTGTGAACTGTGGATTTTTAAAAGATGCTTTGTTAATTCCTTCATGTATGACCCTAGGGTAGTGAATAAGAAAAGAAGTTTTCTTATAAGTAAGTTCTCTCAAGCCTGTATGAGGACTTGCCTTCCTCAAGAATTTACCTTCCTCCCCCCCCCACCACATGCCATAGGTGATTTTGCTGCATTCCAAAGATTCCAGGAGCCAGCCACTCCTTGGAATACAGATAATACTGGGGAGAACTGGCTATTCTCACAGTATTGATTTTATTCAAAGTAAAATCCTCCAGCCCCCTATGGCATTTCTTTGAAATCTTCAAACTGGTAGACTTGTAGACTTTTCCCATATTTCTGTTAAAGGAACTAAATTAGCAACCAGCCTTCTTTGTTATCCACTGATAAATACTCTGAGGATCCAAGCATTGGTGGGAATCTCACCCTTGGAGAATATTTTCTGCCTGGGACTTTCTTTCTTTCTTTCTTTCTTTCTTTCTTTCTTTCTTTCTTTCTTTCTTTCTTTCTTTCTTTCTTTCTTTCTTTCTTTCTTTCTTTCTTCCTTTTTCTCCCAGTTGGGACTCAAAAGGCTGAAAAGAACAAGGGATTCCCCCAGTCATGGACTATTCAGAGTTGGTGTTCCCTCAAATTGGTGATTTTATCTTTATCTTTTTCTTCTACTTTGATCATAGTATTACTAACCCTTTGTCTTTAATGTGTTATTTGCTGTATTGGATGTTATTGTAATCAATCTATTCCTTGTCTTGTGTAATTAAAATACTTTCATTCTCATGTGTGTCAGCGAGAGTGTCATTTGCAGGAATGAATCCGAACCTCATTTAAAATCACAATACCGGTAGTCAACTCTATGGACTTTATTTTCTTTTGCAAAATGAAGAGGTAGTACAGTTAATTCCTATGATACAAACTTTACTACAAAAGGCAAGAAGATAAACTCCCTTCCTCCTTATTTTTTTAGATAAGCATTTTCTTAATTTCTAAAGGTTTCAAATATTCATATTTTGTGGCTGTCTTAGGAATTTTTTCTTCATGAAAATAATTTGGAAATATAGGAATGATTCTTTCTCTGTTGATTGATGATGGTTCTGGAGATGAGGGACCTGATAAAGCATGATGGATGTATTAACCTCCCATGTCCCCTTCTTGCTTCTCTTGCCTTCCCTTCCCACAGCCCTTCCCTCTTGCTTTCCCTAGTAAATCATTTGTGACTACATAGTGATAGTGTCAAGTCATCCTTTACCTTAGCAGAGGTTTATCTTCCCAATGAAATTCCAAGCAGTGACTAATTAGCGTCTGAGTGCATGTGCTAACAGTATAAGGGGAAAAGTCTTTATTCAACCTCCAAAGAGACTCAGATAACTATCTTTCCATATATCTATTCACTCATTCAATTATTCAGAAACTCTGTGTCAGAGATTCTCACCAGTTGCAAAGGGACAAGTTATACTTGTCTTTTCATTTCTTGAGCTTCATTCTTCTACCTAAATAATACTAAAACTTCATTTCTAACAAGATTCAATGTATTGTTGCAATAATCATTCTGAGTCTTTTAATGTGCTTTCATGATGACCTGGATTTAGGATCTTGCATCCTACTCTTGGTTCAGGTTGGATCCATACTACTGCCACATGGTAATTAGGACATGATATCTGAATTCTTATCTTTCATCTTTTATGAGAATTTCAGTAGCCATGGGCTTGTAGATTTACAATTCATAAAATTAATCCAGAGTTCACAAAAATAAGTTGATTGTTAAAAATACTAGTATGTGTCCCTTCATGAGTTCATTCTATTGATATAATTTTGAAATCTTTTCATTTGTTAATTGTTTTATCCTTTAAATAGTGATATTTTTGTCTAGTTGAATTATGTATTAAGTAATGATCTGCTGATCCTGATGCTACTCTATGTTACTCAGCCCTGTATAAGTATTAATATTAAGTTTAATATGAGGAATCTGGAACCAGTAGATTGCTTCTGTCTAGTATAATAGGAAAATTTCTTTCTTTTTTCTTTGCTTTCTTTGTTCCCCTCTTTCTGTTTCTTCCTTCCTTCCTTCCTTCCTTCCCTCTCTCCTTCCTTCCTGATCAGATCTAGAATTGCTTTCATTTTTGAAAGCAAAATGCCTTTTAACATCTACTCTATCCTTCTTTAACTTCTACTCTTTCTACTCTTAACTTATACTCTTTCCTTAGCATCCTCTTTATATTAAAAGAATGAAGATCACAGCTTACTTACAGCATGGGTGCCAGGAGTTGAACTGTGTGTTCTCCTGCTGGTGTTCTTTTACAGTATATTATACTAATAGGTTGGGGGAAGATGTTTATTTCTATTGTTTCCTTTGTCCTTAGTTTTTTTTAAATTATTTATTTTCATCTAAATGAATATGTATATTTTTAAGTTACAAAATTTCCTTCTGTCCTCCCTTCCCAACCCCCCTTCCCTTGGTGATGAACAGTCAATTTAGCTTTGCATATGCATATTTTGATAAACATGCTTACAGGTTAGTAATTTTATGTATGAGGAATTAGGATTAAGGGGAAGAGATACATAAAATGATTTTTATAAAGTGTTCATCAGATTCTGAAGGGTTGTTTAATTGTTTCATATATATATTTGTGTGTGTGTGTGTGTGTGTGTGTGTGTGTGTGTGTATGTTTTCTTTTCTTTTCTTTTTCTTCTTCTGAAAGGGTTGTTCTTAGTTTTAAGGGCTAGAGGTGATCTCCACTGGATTTAAGGGCTTGACACATGATGATTTGAGAGGCAAGAGTCTAGGTGGAATGTTGCAGCCATTCTGTTCAGCAGGGAAATTGGGACAAACTGAAGTGCTGGGACTGAATCTCAAGTGAGGATGAGACTTGGATCTTCACTCAAGGCTCTATAGAAACAGAGAAAAAATTCCCAACCCTTCCCTAGAGTCTGAAGTGATACAAAGAGGAAGATTATGTTATATTTGCATGTATGTATGTATATGTTTATGAATATCATGTTTCTAATGTTTGAGCAACCTGACTGATTTTTTGTGATTTGGCCTCCTCATGTAAATATAATTTTATGAAAGCTAATTTAACTATTGGTGGCTAAATAGGACTGAGATTCAGGCTTTTTTAGTGTGTAAGAAGAGATTATTAGTTGGAAATTGAAATTGGAAAGAGAAATGAGAGCAATGAAAGAAAATCATGAAACCCAAATCTGCAGCTAGGTCAAGGACATACAAAAAAAAAATACTGAAGACTATCAGACTGCCTTCTTTGGAGACTGGGGGGAGGGAAGTGAGATTGGGGGAAAATTGTAAAATTCAAAAAACAATAAAAAATACATTAAATATAAAAGATTGTGACCCCAACAATGATTAGCATAAAAGGCAGGAACCAACCTTGGAAAGAGCATATAATATCTAGTATTTTGGTTTTGGGGGCCTCTCTCCAAACTTGAGAGGCATGACAATGGTTAAGATGTCTTAATAATAAACCATTTTAATTACTCTGGACTAAGTATTCATGAATTTATAACAATTTTGGGGTTCACCTGTAATAATGTAAATCTCATTTTCTGGTAATTTCCTGCAAGAACACAAGAAAATAGTATCTGCAAATGGCTTGATTCCAAGTTGACTTTCTTGGTGTTCTGTGTGAGGAAATATCTCAGAGGATGCTGGAAAGTTTGGCCTGGGTTTTGAGCCAAGATTAAAATTTCTAGGGAAAAGAACTGAGATAAGGGGAAATATTCAGGGTGGTGGGGTGGTAGCCATAACTGCCTAGCTGAGAAGTCCTCCAGGTGGGAGATCTGTCCTGAAGGAAAGACCAGGAGATAATAGGATGCCCCAATGGGACAGAGTGGAATGTGGGGTTCCCTCTCTGGTATTTGCCTAAAAGAATCATAAAGCCCACCAAGGGAAAGACTTGGTGGGTAGGAGGCAAAGGAGCCTCATGGTTGGTAGCCAGAAGGCAGAAGCTGGGAGGAATGAGTCAATTGGATGCAGGATGCAGTCTGAGGAGTGAGTTTATATGTTCCTTCAGGGGTCTGTGTATTTCCTGTATGTCCTGTCTTGAGTAAATGATCTGAGTTAGGTATTTCTGGCTCTGGGGACTCAACTTAAGTTTTAAACTGTTGGAACTGGGAATTGGGTCCAGGAGTTTCAGAAGATGGGGGAGGAGGAAGTAAGTCTGCAGTGTCCCTCTCATGGAGCTCAGCCCCCCTCTCACTGTGCTGGTGGTAGCTGTGCTGCTGTATATAATTAAAGAGAGAAAGGGGTGGGGGACTCTTAAAAAGAAAAAAGCTGTGGTACAAGGAGAGTTTAAGAAAGAACTTTGAAGAGAAAGATTGAGAAATTATAGGAAGGAAGATTTCTTATTCTTATCAATGTCTGGGAAAGACTCCATGTTTTCTCCCTGGATTGGGGGAAGAGGGTGGTAGGCTGGACACTTGGTGATCTTTATCTCATCCACCATCTTGTTAAGACTTGAATAAGTCACCTGAGTTTGAGAGGACTTTTTAGAACTGATTCAGAAGATGCAGAGGGACATCAGATGTCTTCAGGGGAGAAGAAAAGAGAGAGACACTGGACCAATTTATCTCCACCATCTCTTGCTTATGTGTGTATTGTTTAGTCAGGTCATCTATCCCTTTTTAGAGTTGTAACTTCCCTTTATTTCTCTAAGTGTGACATCCCTACTTATGCCCCTCTCCTCATGGAAAGAAAAAGAGGCAGGGTGAAAATGTTCTCCATTGAGAGAAAAAAAGGTCGAGATTATTGGGTGGCATGATTATATCCTATATGAGTCTGTGTATCCTATCTAGGGAGAGTCCTATGTCTGATTTAAAGAATGGGGTATTAGTAACGGTGAGGGGAGAATCTAACATACATAAGTCATTGCCCAGCCTTTTGGTGTGGCTAACTTTTGGACTTGTGGTGGTCCACAGCAGTTTAAGAATTGTCTTTGGGTGCTAGTCCCCCTGGGTCCAGCTTAGATTCTCAGTTACTGGTTCAGAGAAGAGAAGCACCATGGTATATGACTGAGTCAGTTCAGAGTGACTATTGTTTATACCAGTCTGGTCAGGATATTTTCCTGGAGAATAATAAAAAGTTGTGGACTTATGTCCAGAAGCAGTATATATATAATATATATATATATATATATATATATATATATTCTGGTCTGTACAATTTACAGAGATAAGTTAACTGAGACTCCAATGTAATGTTTCTATGAGGACCCCTTGCCAGGATCCATTACAGTAAAGAAAATTTTGATTACCACTGCATATACCCATCTGCCAAGGACTGATCAGGGAGTTGTTATACAGATTTAAGGGATCTGGGGCTATGGAACCCCAATTTATATTTTGATTAAACTCTAAGCTATAGTGGAAACAATTACCAATTAGACAGATAGGCCCCCGAATTTGCCATGAAAATGAGAGAGAATTATTCAGTTGTAATCTATTGACAATCTATTGACTGGAGAAGGAAGAGTTTGTGGTAAATTGAATCTATCAAGTTGCTGACTAAAGGCAGATGACAATAGGCAAGTAACAAAATACATCAGAAAGTTAGCATGTGCTCTCACACAAACTTGGAAAATAGGATGGTTCATGTCTCTGATAATGAGGAAGTAAAAATCTTGAGAGAAGAAAAATTCAGTTGTCATGTCAATATCAAGGCTTGTGATTTAAGAAAGAAATCACTAATAAGGTGTGGAACCCAAATTCTTATTAAGAAAGAAAAGGGGGGGCTGCGGTCCCCAGGGAGCAGCCTGGCTGCTGGGCCACAGGGATGGCATGGGCAAAGCCCATGGGGCGGCTTGGGTGGCCCGGCTGGTGCTCGGAGCTGGGGCTGGCTACTGTGTTTATCAACTGGCCTGGGGGAGAGAAGAGGGCTGGTAGAAGACTGGGGCTGTGAGCGGGGAACCTAGGTCGCCCTGTGGGGCCCCCTGAGCTGTCCAGCTTGTCCTCCAGCAGAGAATGATTGTACCAAATCATCTAGTCTACTGGATGCTCAACATCTTAAAAAACTCATTTGCTTGCTAGAGTCTACTGAGGACCCTTTAATTCGTGAAAGAGCTTTGATTACACTGGGTAACAGTGCTTCTTTTTCAATCCATCGAGATATTATTCATAATTTGGATGGCCTCTTAGTTATTGGAAACCTATTGAAAGATCCCAACCCCAAAGTTAAAGAAAAGGCTTTAAATTCATTAAATAACTTAAGTATGAATATTCAGAATTAGAGGGAAATTAAGGTATATGTCAACCAAATCTGTGAGACCATCTCTTCTCCTTTGAATTCAGATGTACAGTTGGCTGGCCTAAGATTGTTAACAAATATGACTGTCATTAATGACTATCAGCACTTAATTGCCAATTCAGTTTCAGGCCTCTTTGATTTCTTATCTGTGGGAAATGAAAACATCAAGATTCAGACTTTAAAAGTGCTTTTGAATTTGTCAGCAAATCCAACTAAGACAAGAGAACTCCTCAGTGTGCAAGTGCAATCATCATTGATTTCCCTCCTTGATGACAATATGGAAAAGGAAATTTTCCTTCAGGTCCTTACATTCTTTGCAAATTTAAATGGCAATTATAAAGCAGAAAGAGAATGTGTTTGCCCAGCATCAATTTAATAATGGTTCTCTTTTCTCCTTACTCTATGGAGACACTACAGAGTGTACTGAGAAATTGCTATCCTTGGCATATTACCGTGATGATGATGTGAAAGAAAAAGTTGCAAAAATCCTAACCATACTTTAATTGACTGTGTATTAAAAAAAAATGAGGAATAACTAACTCAGTGTTGCAATCTGTGAATGAGACAAGTGATTATGATACTTTTATCATGTTCACATACTCTCACCATACAATGGTGAGTGCTTAGCCTTGGGGCAGAGAAAGAAAATTCAGTTAGGAATGTTATTTTGTTAAAAAAATAAAACTAAGGCTCTGATAAGCCATTTACTCATAAAATTTCTTTGTCATTTCCTATAACCAAGGGAAAAGAATAGAATCTATGAAGATTTCTAAGATTTCTTATTCCTTTGAGCTGTAAAATGAAGCAAGAAGGATGGGATCCACCAGTCAGAGTATGCACTGAAGCAAGGAACCTGAAGATATTTAGCAAATTCTTTGTGACTTTCTGGTCTAAGACTCTAATGGAGTGCTTGGGGGCTCCAGTCTTGGAGAGCTAATTCAGATTCATTTATTCTTGATAGTGTGGCATGAGATCATCATCCAAAGAGAAATTGGTTATGATTTTATACTTGAAGTCTTGAAATATTGAAAAAACTCATTGTGAACTAAAATGTCCTAGTTTGTTAAAATATCCTTAATTCAGATTATTAAGTATTTTCTGGTTGACTTTGAATTCAAGTGAATGCTACAGAAATTTTTAAGACTCTAGGAATTTTAAAGTGTAAAAGTTGTAATTTAAAAAATTTATCACAGTATTTAAAATTAAAATAGCTTTCATAAAACTGAACAGAATAAAGCTACTTAAACTAATTTTCATATGTGACTAGTAGTAATCTGTGTGATTTAAGGTTTATTCTCAAAATGAATACTCACCCTTTTGTTCTAGTCTCTTCAATATTTTGCTGTATTATAATATAGTTTAAGAATAATCTTATTCTATGTGGATTCTAGTATCTTCAAGGCAATTTATCAGAATTTGACACAATTTCTCTGACAAGACTCATTTGCAAAATAGGGATATATTTACTTCAATTTCCTCAGGGTTATTTCAAGGATCAATTCAATGAATAGATATGAGGATGCTTTAAAAAGTGCTGAACTAATTCATGAGACTTGAAAGAGCACAGATTGTAGTCAGAGGACCTGATTACCATTCCTGCTCTGTCATTTACTTCCTATATGATCTTGGGCAAGTCACTCAGGGCCTCAGTAACCTCTTTGGAAAAGTTGAATCTGTAGGGTCCCTTCCAGCTCCATTTCTAGGACCTAGGATCTAGGATAGGAAAATTGAGTTAGTTCTATGAACAGTGAGTCATCTTAGTTCTGTATTATAAATGAAATGAATTTTTCTAAGTATATTCCATGTGCTTTCATTTTAGGGCCATGCTATTTTATTGAATTGTATTTTTTAAGCAAAGAACAATATTTAAAATGAGAAATAGGGCGGCTAGGGGGCATAGTGGATAAAGCACTGGCTCTGGAGTCAGGAATACCTGGGTTCAAATCTGGCCTTAGACACTTAATAATTACCTAGGTGTGTGGCCTTGGGCAAGCCACTCAACCCTGTTTGCCTTGCAAAAACCTAAAAAAAAAACAAAACGAGAAATATTTTATCATTATTTTAAAATGATTATTATTATTAACATTTGTACTATGATTACACAACTCACTTTTTTATTTATAAAGATATTTTTGTTTAGTAAAGGTTATTTTATAAGTATGTTAAATGACACTCGGAAAATCTCCATCAAATAAATTTTTGGTGGTTCATGTGTCTAGACTTGATGTTGTCTATTTCATAAAATCAAGTTTTTTTTCCCATTGTAAAGATCTTAGTTATTCCAAGACCAAAAGAAATGTAGTAAACTGGGAAACAATCTTTACAACTACTATTTCTGAGAAAGGACTCATTTCTAAAATATACAGAGAACTGAGTCAAATTTTTTAAAAAAAGCCATTCCCCAATTGACAAATGGTCAAAGGATATGCAAAGGCAATTTACAGATGAGGAAATCAAAGCAATCCATAGTCATAAGAAAAATAGTTCTAAATCATTACTTATTAGAGAAATGCATATTAAAGCATCTCTGAGGTATCACTTCACACCTCTCAGACTGGCCAATATGACCAGAAAGGACAATGATCAATGTTGGAAGGGATGTGGGAAATCTGAGACATTAATGCATTATTAGTGAACTCATCCAACCTTTCTGGAGAGCAATTTGGAATTATGCTCAAAGGGCAACAAAAATGTGCACACACTTTGATATACTACTGGGTCTATACCCTGAAGAGATGGTGGAAAAGGGCAAAAACATCACTTGTACAAAAATATTCACAGCAACCTTGTTTGTGGTAGCAAAGAATTGGAAATCAAGTAAATGTCTTTCAAATGGGGGGGAATGGCTTAACAAACTGTGTTATATGTATGTCATAGAACACTATTATTCTATTAGAAACCAGGAGGGATGGGAATTCAGGGAAGCCCAGAAGGATTTGCATGAACTGATGCTGAGCAGGATGAGCAGAACCAGGGAAACATTGTGTACCCTAACAGCAACAGGGGAGTGATGATCAATCTTTTTTTTTTTTAGTTTTTGCAAGGCAAACGGGGTTAATTGGCTTGCCCAAGGCCACACAGCTAGGTAATTATTAAGTGTCTGAGGCCAGATTTGAACCCAGGTACTCCTGACTCCAGGGCCGGTGCTTTATCTACTGTGCCACCTAGCCGCCCCGATGATCAATCTTGATGGACTTGCTCATGCCATCAGTTCGACAAATCAGGTACAATTTTGGACTGTGATGGAGAGTGGCATCTGTATCCAGAGAGAGAATTGTGGAGTTTGAACAAAAGACCCAGGACTATTACTTTTAATTTAGGGGGAAAAAAACATATCTTATTATGTAATCTTGCTATCTCTTATACTTTATTTTTCTTCCTTGGGGATATGACTTCTCTCTCCTCACATTCAATTTGGATCAGTGTGTACCAAGGAAATAATGACTAGACTGGCAGATTGCCTTCTATGGGGGATGGGGGGAGGGAAGAAAGATTAGGGGAAGACTTGTAAAATTCAAAATTAATAAAATCTTTAAAAGAAAAAAGGGGGAATTGTGACTAATATGGGGGTGTTTGGGTTCAATAAGAATGTGAAGGGAGAATTGTTAGTTTACATTACAATGACTGGGATCTGAGTGCATTGTAGCCTATGGGCAGGTATGTGAATTTAAGACAAAAGATTTAGCCTCAATCTTATCAAAACCTGAGATTAGGCCAGGTCTTTCCCACCTAGTTCTAAGTTAACTAGGGTCTATATCCTTCTCAGGTAGCAGGCCTTGCTCCAGACAGGGAAAATGTATGGGGACAAATGTATCAATTAGATTTGTGACCCCAGTCAATAAGGGGCAGGAACAAAGCCTTTGAAAGTTCATAAAACATCTAGCATTTGGGATTTCAGGACCCCTCTTCCACCTTGAGAGAGGTGTGCCATTTATTAGGATGTCTTAATAAAAATTCATTTTAATCACTCTGGACTAAGTATTCACTTATTTACAACAAGAAGCATAAAAATTAGCTATTATACATGGTATAAGGACTGTAAGAAAATAATCTGGAAAGGACAAGGACCTGGAAGATCAGGTAAGGTTTCTGGGTTCAAGAGTGGTTAGAACTGAGACCATAAGGAAAGCAGGGAAGAAGGAAGTACATTATAGACTTAGAGGGGTCAGTGCAGAGGCAGAGAGATGGGAGGGGAAGGAATATGGGGAGGAATTGTGTGGGATAAAAATCCACTTTAAAAAATAGAGACTCCTCTAAGGAAAAAAAAGGGGTTATTTTGGCTTTTCTTGAGAAAAGGGCACACTCCAAGTCTTACAAAGGTAGTGAAGATCAAGGAACTGCCCAGAATTGAGTCAAGCAAGACTTTTATGGCCTAATGAGATCTCCTCCTCCTCCTCCCTGTCATCCCTCTCTGTCAACTCTTTGGTTAATCTTCAGAGTTACATTCTACTTGTGAAACTCTACCCCAGCAACAAAGAAAAGAATGAAAGGTTTTCATAAAATATTACCTCACCATCCAGATGGTGAGAATAACCTTCAGGATTATAATTATTTTATTGAAGTAATGTAACTTGTCTTGGAATGTAAGGTCTAGGAACAGTCTACTTATCATCAGACAAGAGAAGGCTTATGAGCTTCTTTGGAATGCAAGGATTTTTCTCATGGGAAAAAGTCTACTAACTTTCTAGTAGTCAGTAAAAGCAGTCGTATCAGAAGTTAGAGTGAGCCACTTGTTTAGAATACAAGGGGCTTTCTTCTAGAAATAGGTTAAAAATAATAATTTGTTCTTTCTTTTTAATATTTCTTAACCCTGAGAGGGACTCCACTGGTAATATCAACTCTAAGAAGGATTTATTGGGAATATTCTATGCAATCCCTTCTCTTTTGCATCTGAAGTCCTCTCACACTACCATTGATACCCCCTCAGTTTCTACTCTCTCTTCCTGTCCACTTGGGACCCATGTTCTTCTTGGAACTTCCTGACCAGACAACCCATACACACATATAGATACAATGGAGGAAGATGAACTCACCCATTCTCTCTCTCTTTTCCCCTGGAGACATTCAATATCTTTCTGTATCTGCAGAGTCCACTCCAATCTCCAATTCAGATGACTTGTTGAGATCTTCTCTTCTGGTAAAGGAACTTTCTTTTTGAAGAAAGATTTTATTTATTTTGAGTTTTACAATTTTTCTCCCATTCTTGCTTCCCTCCCTCCACTCATTTTGTTAGTCTTTACATTGATTCCATATTATACACTGATATCAGTTGAATGTGATGACAGAGAAATCATATCCTTAAGGAAGAAAAATAAAGTATGAGATAGTAAAATTTCATAATACAACTTTTTTTTCTAATTTGATGATAATAGTCTTTGGTCTTTGTTCAAAGTCCATAATTCTTTCTCTGGATACAATTGGTATTCTCCATTGCAGATAGCCCAAAATTGTCCCTGGTTGTTGCACTGATGGAATAAGCAAGTCCATCATGGTTGATCACCACCCCCAGGTTGCTGTTAGGGTGTACAATGTTTTTCTGGTTCTGCTCATCTCACTCAACATCAGTTCATGCAAATCTTTCCAGGCTTTCCTGAATTCCCATCCCTCTTGGTTTGTATTAGAACAATAGGGTCCCATGACATACATATACCACAGTGTGTTAAGCCATTCCCCAATTGAAGGACATTCATTCACTTAATTTCCATTTTTTTGCCATCACAAACAGGGCTGCTATGAATATTTTTGTACAAGTGAAGTTTTTCATAATATCTTCAGGGTATAGGCCCAGTAGAGTTATTGCTGGGTCAGAGTGTGCACATTTTTGCTGCCTTTTGAGCATAATCCCAAATTGCCCTACTGAAAGGTTGGATGAGTTCACAGCTCTGCCAACAATGTATTAGCGTCCCAGATTTCCTACATCCCTTCCAACATTGATCATTGTCCTTTCTGGTCATATTGGCCATTCTAAGAGGTATGAGGTGGTATCTCAGAGTCGCTTTAATTTGCATTTCTCTAATAAGTATTGATTTGGAGCAATTTTTCATGTGACTATGGATTGCTTTGATTTCCTCAGCTGTAAATCGCCTTTGCATATCCTAGTAAAGGAACTTCTTAACACACCATCTTATAAGACAGACTCATATTTTCATCATTTGACTATAAAATTCATGTTTTGACTTATTCACTGTCACATTGTTATACATACTTAAAAAAACACAGCTTCCATAATCGTTCACGAATGAATGTGTAGAAAATTAAGTTAAATTGAGCTTATAAAATTTACATTAGATGATCATCTTAGTACAAAGAGTATTCAGCAAGTTACATACAAATAGCCTTAATCTCTTCCTCTTCATTAAAATATTAACTAGGGGCTGCTAGGTGGCATAGTGGATAAAGCACTGGCCTTGGAGTCAGGAGTACCTAGGTTCAAATCCGGGCTCAGACACTTGATAATTACCTAGCTGTGTGGCCCTGGGCAAGCCACTTAACCCCATTTGCCTTGCAAAAACCTAAAAAAAAGAAAAATAAAATAAAATAAAATATTAACTCAAGCATCCTTAATTAAAATAAATTCTTCTTTCTTCCCAAAATGTGTCTAACTAAACTTTAGGGGATTCTTCACCTGATATACTCAACTGATTAATGTTCCCTTCTCAAAATAGAACTTGAAATTGTTACTGCACAGAAGTGTATCTTGAGGTTACATAAACCTTCTTTATTCTTTTTTTTTTTACTAAATATCGTTTTGTCCACAGCTTAAAATAAAATAAAATAAAATAATTTTAATTCTTCTCAAAACATATAGCTAATAGCTGAGGTTAAAACCACATGCTGGCCTAACTATTAAACTCCAATTGACCTAAAATTTCTATATCAGATTGACCTTTAGTGATCTGCTATAAAGATCCAGAAAAATTCTTAAGACCTGTTGGTGCAAAAAATCCATTTTTATAATTACAAGATTTTCCAAAAGTCAAATTCAAAAGAACCTTAAATCATTTTCTTTTCAAAGTCTAAAGAATTTGCAAATTCTTTTTATCTTTATCAGTGCAATTTAGCATCCCAATATTCTAACTTATAAGAGCTTTCTATTCTTACTGACCAACATTTCTTAATATTAGAACATTTTATGTTCTGAGAATTGGTGATTCCCCACAATTTGAGATATCACAGTAATATGTACTAATTCTTTACATTTACTTTTTATCATTACTTACTTACCCCAGATTTTTTTTTTCCAGACACACAAACTATACCCCAACCATATTTTGAATCAGTGTAAAATATTTCCATCCCTTGTTTTGTAATTCTAAAGCTTGATTAAGAGCACATAACTCGCAAGTCTGTCCTGACAATAGTTTTGGTAGACTCTCAACCTCCACCAGGGTTATTCTGTCCCTGTCTATTATAACATTTCCACTAATTCTTTTTCTTCTTATGTCTCTGGAAGAGTCATAAAACATTAGAATAAAAAAATCAAACTTTTTTTCATTACAAACACCTTAATTCAATTTACATGTATCTTCTGATTACTTTGTATAAAATATTAGCACATTATATGATTAATAATAACATACAAATTAACATTTACCAAGCAAATGCTTTCATATCAAACTTTTTATCTTATTGGGTTTATTCCTTTCCCAATCAATTCACTGCCAGATATTGTAAAAGTAGCAGTTTAATGCAATGTTCAGATTATCCCAACCACATTTAAACATATTTATCCATTGGAACTTTTAGTTTTCTATACTACCTTTTTCCCCCTTACATTTTTAAATCACCTCCCAAGGCTCCCCAAATCCCAAAATCAACCCTTTTACTTATACAGTGTCAAATCTTCTCAAACCTTCTCTCTACATGCTTTAACCAATTTGTATTTTGAATATGGAAATGTATAGAAAGGTTATGCATAGAAATTTTCCAGTTTTATATGTAAATTGGAATTATTGTTGAACACACATATATACACATATATAAACATACATACACATAAATATGTTTACATGTATATTGTTTGCTTTGGAGAAAAGCACTTAGTAATATGAAAAAATAAAATAATAGTGATAATTTGGAATATCTCTGTGGCAATCTCTAGCTAATTATTATGTGTGAAGTTTGGAGATGATGGGCAATTTCTTAGCCAAAGGAGATATTTAGTTATTTTAAACATAGTTAATAATAACTAAATAGGTTCATTGTAAAAGGTTGCTTTTATAAAAATTAGGATGATTGTATTTCTATATCTCAAATTCTTCTTATTGTATATCATGTACAGAACTGTTCTTAGGTACACGAGCAACAATTGAATTATAATTTTTCTCTCGATTTCTTATACCAGATTACATCCCGACACACTCTGATTCCTTAGTGCTCAAGTCACCTGGAGCTCTTGGTTAGAGATAATTGCTATATTAAAATATAGATAATTGATCTGTCTGACATCAGTAATGTTAAAATAGAGAGACAACATGTCTGTGAAGTCATTAAACCTATGAGGTTTGACTTTAATACTACAGATGGAGTGAATGGACTTTTAGAAAATGATCTCAACCTCAACTGAAATAGGATTTTCCTCAAGGAAGCACTATCCTGGCAGACCTGGCTCATTGAAAAGAGATTGCAAAGAATTTCTGTTCGTAAAAGACATTTAATACACAAGGAAACATGTCCTCTTGTCCCTAAGTGTTCTTTAATAGAAAATCCTCATAATCATGCCAGGTGTAACATAATTAAGTATGAGAGTAAGCCATTGAAACTCTAAACTCCAAATTTTAAATAATTGGCAAGTATTTATTCTTGACCTTTTTTTAACTCTTCTAATTTGTTTATTTATTTTTGAATTTTACAATTTTCCCCTAATCTCATTTCCCTCCCCCCCCACAGAAAGCAGTTTGATAGTCTTTACATTCTTTCCATGCTATACATTGATCAAAATTGAATGTGCTGAGAGAGAAATCAAAACATTAAGGAAATATATATATACATATATATATGTATATATATATATACATATATGATAGCAAAATTGCGTATTAAAATATTTTTTAACATTTAAATTAAAGCTAAGTCTTTGTTTAAATTCCACAATTCTTTCTTTGGATATAGATGGTATTCTCCATCACAGAAACCCTAAAATTGCCCCTGTTGCCCTGATGAAATAATCAAGTTCATTAAGGTTGATCATCACCCCCCATTTAGTTGTTAGGGTGTACAATGTTCTTCTGGTTCTTATCTCTCTCAGCAAATACTTCCAGGCTTCTCTGAATTCCCATCCTTCCTGGTTCCTATTGGAACTTTCTACTAGAACAATAGTGTTCCATAACATACATGTATCACAATTTGTTCAGCCATTGCTGAATTGATAAACATTCAATCAATTTCCAATTTTTTGCCACCACAAACAGGATTGCTATGAATATTTTTGTACAGGTGAGATGTTGTACCCTTTTTATTAATCTCTTTAGGGTATATAGCCTGTAGTGGTATTGTTGGATTAAAGGGTATGAACATTTTTGGTGCCCTTTGGGCATAATTCCAAACTGCTCTTCCAGAAGGGCTGGATAGCTTCAGAGCTCCACAAACAATGCATCAGTGGCCCAGATTTTCCATATCCCTTCCAACATTGATCACTATCCATTCTGGTCATATTAGCCAGTTTGAGAGGTGTGAGGTGGTACCTCAGAAATGCTTTAATTTGCATTGCTTTAATCAGGAATGATTTAGAGCAATTTTTCTTATGACTATAGATCATTTTGATTGTCTGGTTACTTTGAATGGGATATCTCTTTCTAGCTCTTTCTGCTGTGTCTTGATAGTCATAAATAGAAATGTTGAGGATTTATTATGGTTTATTTTATATCCTGCAACTTTGTTGAAGTGAATAATTGTTTATAGTAATTTTCAGATGATTTTTTCAGATTCTCCAGGTATACCATCATGTCATCTGCAAAGAATGAGAGTTTTGTTTCTTCCTTCCCAATTGTAATTCCTTCAATTTCTTTTTCTTCTCTTATTGCTGAAGTTAACATTTCTAATACAACGTTGAATAGTACTGGCAATAATGGGCATCCTTGTTTCATCCCTGATCTTACTGGGAGTGCCTCTAGCTTATCCCCATTGCATATGATACTTGTTGATGGTTTCAGATAGATACTGTTTATTATTCTAAGGAACAATCTATTTATTCCTATGCTCTCTAGGGTTCTTAGTGGGAATGGGTTCTGTATTTTATCAAAGGCTTTTTCAGTATCTATTGATCCAATAATACAGTTTCTGATAGGTTTGTTATTGATACAGTTAATTAAACTAACAGTTTACCTAATATTGAACCAACCCTGCATTCCTGGGATAAATACTGTTTGGTCATAGTGTTACCCTCTTGTAATTGTTTGCTAAGATTTTTATTTAGGATTTTTGCATCTATAATTATCAAGAAGATAGGTCTATAATTTTCTTTCTTTTTTTTGACTCTTCCTGGTTTAGGTATCAGCAGCATATTGGTGTTATAGAAAGAGTTAGGCAGAATTCCATCCTCACCTATTTTGCCAGAGTTTATATAGAATTTAAAGCAATTATTCCTTAAGTGTTTAATATAATTCACTTGTGAATCCATCAGGCCCTGGAGATTTTTTATTAGGGAGTTTAATAATGGCTTGTTGAATTTCTTTTTCTCAGATAGGGTTATTTAGGTATTTAATTTCATCTTCATTTCAAAATATATTTTGCTCCAAGCTTTGTGCTTTACTCTATATGTATCTCTCTGATTCAAGTGAGTTTCTTGTGAGCAGCATATTGTAGGATTCTGGTTTTTAATCCAATCTACTATCTGCTTATGTTTTATGGGAGAGTAGATACAATTCACATTCACAGTTATAATTACTACTTCCTTATGGTCCTCCATGCTATCTTCCCTCTGTTTTCACTTTATCCATATTCCCCAGTGTTTTGTTTCTGACTACCAACACCTTCAATGTATTTTCTTCCTTGTATCTAACCCCCTCCACTATCTTTTCCCTTTTCTTTTGTCCCTTCTCCCTTCAGTTAGTTCCTCTTTTCTTTCCCCTTCCCCCTTTCCCCTTTTAATATCTGAATTGTAAGATAAATTTCTCAAATTAATTGAGTGTGTATATGTTTACTTCAAGCCTAATCAGATGAAAGTAACATTCAGGCAGTTCTCACCACCTCCTTTCTTCCACTCTATTGCAATATGTCCTTTTGCCCCTTTATGTAAAGTGATACACCCCATTCACTACCCTCCATGCTCCCATCTCTTTACTGTCCCTCTTTTGTAAGGAGATATTATTTTTAAATCATTCTGTCAGAGTCAAGGATAAGTCATGAGTGTCCACTTCTGGCTAAGTATATTTTTCCAGTTGAGTGTTAAACCCCTTCCTTATTTCTTCTAGGAATTCTTTCTGGTCTGGAGACCAATTCATATTCTCCTCAGAAGTCCTAGATCTATTTTGGTTAGAATCTATGTCTTCATCATAGTTTTCAGTGGGGCCCCCCTTTTTTGATGGCCTTTCTTCATTTTCCTAGGATCTTGTGTTGGGGGAGGGGTCGGTTCACAGAATTTTGATTTTGAAAACCCTAGAGGTTTTGCTGATTGGATTTAGTAATTCCAAGTGGGCTGGCCACTAGGAGGTGCTACAGGTTTTGTTCACTGGGTTAAGTAACTCTAAGTGGGCTGACCAGTAGGGGGTGTTGGTTACTTTCTTTTTTTTTAATTTATTTTTATTAAAGATATTATTTGAGCTTTACAATTTTCCCCCAATCTTGCTTCCCTCCCCCCCACCCCACCCCACAGATAGCACTCTGTCAGTCTTTACTTTGTTTCCATGTTGTACCTTGATCCAAATTGGGTGTGATGAGAGAGAAATAATATCCTTAAAAGAACAGAATTCTCAGAGGTAACAAGATCAGACAATAAGCTATCTGTTTTTTTTCTAAATTAAAGGGAATCATCCTTGTACTTTGTTCAAACTCCACAGCTCCTTATCTGGATACAGATTGTACTCTCCTTTGCAGACAGCCCAAAATTGTTCCCAATTATTGCACTGATGGAATGAGCAAGTCCTTCAAGGTTAAACATCACTACCATGTTGCTGTTAGGGTGTACAGTGTTTTTCTGGTTCTGCTCATCTCACTCAGCATCAGTTCATGCAGATCCCTCCAGGTTTCCCTGAAATCCCATCCCTCCTGATTTCTAATAGAACAATAGTGTTCCATGACATACATATACCACGGTTTGCTAAGCCATTCCCCAATTGAAGGATATTTACTGGATTTCCAATTCTTTGCCACCACAAACAGGGCTGCTATAAATATTTTTGTACAAATAATGTTTTTACCCTTTTTCCTCATCTCTTCAGGGTATATACCCAGTAGTGGTATTGCTGGGTCAAAGGGTATGTACATTTTTGTTGCCCTTTGGACACAGTTCCAAATAGCTCTCCAGAAGGGTTGGATGAGTTCACAGCTCCACCAACAGTGTAATAGTGTCCCAGATTTCCCACATCCTTTCCAACAGTGATCAATATCCTTCCTGGTCATACTGGCCAATCTGAGAAGTGTGAGGTGGTACCTCAGAGAAGCTTTAATTTGCATTTCTCTAATAATTAATGATTTAGAGCATTTTTTCCTATGGCTATGGATTGCTTTGATCTCCTCATCTGTAAATTGCCTTTGCTTATCCTTTGACCATTTGGCAATTGGGGAATGGCTTTTTGTTTTAAAAATATGACTCAGTTCTCTGTATATTTTAGAAATGAGTCCTTTGTCAGAATCATTAGTTGTAAAGATTGTTTCCCAATTTATTACATTTCTTTTGATCTTGATTACATTGGTTTTATCTGTGCAAAAGCTTTTTAATTTAATTTAATCGAAATCATCTAATTGGTTTTTGGTGATGTTCTCCAACTCTTCCTTAGTCATAAACTGTTCCCCTTTCCATAGATCTGACAGGTAGACTAGTCCTTGATCTTCTAATTTGCTTATAGTATTGGTTTTTTATGTCTATGTCCTGTAACCATTTGGATCTTATCTTGGTAAAAGGTGTGAGGTGTTGGTCTAATCTAAGTTTCTTCCATACTAACTTCCATTTATCCCAGCAGTTTTTATCAAAGAGGGAGTTTTTATCCCAATGGCTGGACTCTTTGGGTTTATCAAACAGCAGATTACTATAATCCTCTCTTGCTTTTACACCTAGTTTATTCCACTGGTCCACCACTCTATTTCTTAGGCAATACCAAACAGTTTTGATGACTGATGCTTTATAATATAATTTTAGATCGGGTAGTGCTAAGCCACCTTTGTTTGCACTTTTTTTCATTAAGCTCCTGGCAATTCTTGACTTTTTATTTCTCCATATGAATTTACTTACAATTTTTTCTAACTCATTAAAGTAATTTTTTGGAATTTTGATTGGTAGGGCACTAAACAGATAGTTTAGTTTTGGTAGGATTGTCATTTTTATTATATTAGCTCTACCTATCCATGAGCAGTTGATATTTGCCCAGTTATTTAAATCTGATTTAATTTGTGTGAGAAGTGTTGGTTACTTTCCCTGGAGTGTCTGTTACCTTGATTCCGGGCCCTCTCTTTGGGCCTGGAGGGGGTAGATGGTTCTCTGGATACTATTATCTTTGAACAATGAATGCTAGACCCAGGAGAGAGGTAGTTAATCTCTTCATTCAACTAAGGGAGCTCTCCTGCCTATGTCTGAGCCTGGGGAGTTGGAGGGACTGTGACTGTGTTTGTTCTATGAACAGGGCTCATCTGAAGCGTTCATGGCCCAGAGCTGAGCAGATTGATATCTAGCCATACTCTGTGCTGGAACTCACCCTCCAGCCCAACTGGGGCTTCCCAGATCATTGCTCCCATAGCCAAAGCCTCCATAGCTAAGGCCAGACCTCTGGATTCATCCCACCACTGCCTCTGGGCTGCCTCTCTGCTCTGCATTCTCAGTTCACCCAAGGTTCTGTGAGACAGACATTGTTGGTTCATGTTCTCCTCCTAGCTTCTCTTTCTAGGTACTGTCAATTGAATATCTCTTAAGAAGTTTCTTTTTTTTTTTAGGTTTTTTTTTTTGAAAGGCAAATGGGGTTAAGTGGCTTGCCCAAGGCCACACAGCTAGGTAATTATTAAGTGTCTGAGATCAGATTTGAACCCAAGTACTCCTGACTCCAAGGCCAGTGCTTTATCCACTACACCACCTAGCTGCCCCAAGAAGTTCCTTTTATATTATTTCTGAGAGGAAACCAGGAGACCTTAGCACAATGCCTGTCTTCTCTCCACCATCTTGCCCAAAAGTCCCTGGGGTCACAATATAATTGACACATTGGTCCTCATATGGTTTTTCCCACCTGCTCATTATGTTAATAAGCAAGTACAGCTACCTCTTTGAGTTTGTACAAAGAAGGACACAGACCCTAGTTAATTTAGAACTAAGTAGGGCAGACCTGCCCCAATCTGAGGTTTTGATAAGATTGAGACTGTCTTTGGTCTTACATTCACATACCTGTCCAATATAGGCAGACCCCAGTCTTTGTAATGTAAATTAACAATTCTCCCTTCACATTCTTGTGGAACCCCAAAATCCCCATACTCTTCACACTCCCTTCAGGACAGGAACTGTGATTGTTTTATTGTTTTTGCCTTTCATGTAATGTACAGAGTTTAGCCCAGTGTCTGACATGTAAGACCTGTGTAATTAATGATTGTTGACTATAATTAATGATTAAAATTTTATTTCTACAGTTTTTTTTAGAAATAAATCAAAGCAAGATGTTTTACTGATAAATAGCAGAAGACTAGAGAAATATGTGGATAAGAGTGTGAGAAAAGAAAGCTAGTAATCTATTGTAAACTGAAAGGAATTTGTATCTATAGGATGGGAAATCAGCAATATGCAGTTGACTGAAAGGTATTTGGGTCTTACACAATGGGAAATCAGCAATTTGCATTTGACTTTGGGAAACCCAGACTGACTGGATGAGAGATACATTGATATACAATTGACTGTGAACAAAAAAGGAAACTATCCTAATATATAAAACATTATGTAAGTCAATAAAGGGAATCCAAATTTTTAAATAAAATTATTAAATAAAATTTTACAATATCTAAATATTCTGGGGAAATTAAATTAGTTTAGAAAGAATGATATTTGTTTAGGACCAATGGGGAAGAATATAATTTGTGTATCAGATAGAGTTGTAACCTCTGGACCACCCAGCCAATGGAGAAACAGGGTAGGGACTTTTGTTCAGGATAGGAATAAAAGATATGGACCTGTGGGTCCCAAGGTATATCTGTCCTTGGATAGATACACTCTCTTGCAAGATCATAACAATAAACCATCTTCCTGACTTCACCTGTGAGCATGTGATCATTTTAGCAAGAAATAGCTCCTTTGTCTTGATTTTTTGTAACATTGACTGACTAACCTTGGTGATGTCTGTTATTCCTTGTTATTCCTTGTCCAAAAGAGAAAAGGCTTTGCTAACCTCAGTCTCAAAAATAAATTCATTTCTTTTACTTAGATTTAGAGAATGGACTATTAGGGAATGGGAATGAACACTGTAGACATAGGAAAGGAATTGTAGTAATTCTGGAAGTTACCTTTGGATATATTCACCCTTCTTAATATACTCTCCCAGAATTCCAGGCTCTGAGGATTAGTTGGGATGGTGTTAATTGTGTTTCCCATTCATGGATTAGAGAATTTCCCAATCCTTTCTCTCCAGTGACACTCCTCACTGAAGATCCACTGAAGCACATTCTTTTAAGGTATGCAAAGTCATTTATGAAAATGATCACTGTTACCCCCCCCCAATGGATTTTTATGAAAAGAAAACAGTTTCAGAGAAATTCAATAACTTCCCAAGATCACTCAATTATTATGAGTAGAACAAAGTATCAGGAGTAATGTAAAGTATTGCTTCCCTGCCTCAACCCAATTACAATGTGTGACTGTTTGTAGGACCGTATCACCAGGTAAGAGAATGAAGGAAAGTGGCTTGGGTTAGAACTGGATACTCACTTTTAGTGGTTGGCTTTATTGAATTTTGTACTTTCAACTTTTTAATCTGTGATTATGGAGCAGTGGTCTGTGGGTCATCTGTCTGGGCTTCAGCTTTTGCCTTTTGGACTGTCGAAGTAGAATACTGTCCAGCAACAGAGTCCAGTTTTAAACTGAGGCAATCACAGTCTCACTACCTTGAGACACTAAAGGGTAACTGAAATCCTCTAGCTCTGAGTTTTAGAGACCTTCTCCAACAGAGAGGGAACTGCTTAGGCAGAGCAGCACCCTGCCTTTCTGAGGAAAGAGTTGTCTCTTTTGTATTAAAGGGATCGTAGGCAAACCTTACTGATATTATGGGTTTGCTCCCAGAGCATCCTAATAAAGTGATACAACATGGTGAGCCACTTTTTTTCCCAGTAAATATGAAAATTATGTTTATACTGTACTATAGTCAATAACATTTACAATAGCATTAAAGTCTAAAAAGACAATGTACATGTATCAATTAAAAATTTTGTTGTTCAGTCATTTTCAGTGATAAATAACTGTGTGAACCCCTTTAGATTTTTTTGTTTATTTTTTTTGTTTGTTTTGTTTTTTGGTAATGGGTTTTCCTTCTCTAGAACATTTTGCAGATGAGGAAACTAAGACAAACAAGTTTAATGTTTTGCCTAGGGTACAGTCTAGAAAATGTCTGAGGATGGATTTTAATTCAGGAAGATGAGTCTTCTTGACTCCAAGCCTGGATTTTTCTCCACTCTGTCACCTAATTGCCCTGTTGTCAAAAAACAAAATGCTAACATTTTCAGAACCTTTTACACAACTGCTATAGTTGAATGATCAGGGTAGTAGTTGCTCCAGTTTGGGAAGGCTTTGGCAATTTATTGAAAAAATAATATTGCAATGAATTTTCAACAAAGATTGACTTTATCACTTAAAAACTTAGAGGTTTTTATAAGGTTAAAAATTCACCCAATTTTAATATGGTTGTTTCTCAGATAAAAGGGGAGACCAAAGAAAAGTTAAAAAGATGGGGAAAAGAGATAGTAGATCAGTCAGAACACCAACAACATTTATAAATTGTCTTCTGTGGGTGCAATTTATGGCTGCCAAAGCAATTGCAGCAATAACTCAAAGATTACTGATAACAGATCACTTTAACAGATAAAATAATGATGAAAAATGATGAAATATTGCGGGAATTACCAAATTATGACACAGAGACATCATGTGATCCCATAGTAGTGCAAAAAATGGTGCCAATAGATTTGCTTGATGCAGAGCTGCCATAAACCTTCACTTTGTTAAAAGAAAGAAAGAAAGAAGATAGAAGGAAAGAAAGAAAGAAAGAAAGAAAGAAAGAAAGAAGAAAGAAAGAAAGAAAGAAAGAAAGAAAGAAAGAAAGAAAGAAAGAAAGAAAGAAAGAAAGAAAGAAACCAGCAATATCTGAAAAGATCAATAAAGCAATTCAAGATATTTGACATTGTCTGCCTGGCATAGTAGTGAGTTTCCCTGCCTAGTCTCAAGATCCTGTCATATTCATTCTTTAATTAATTGATCAATTTAGGAAATTTGCATATTGATTCCAGAGACTAACTGCTTTTTTTGTTTTGTTGTGGTATTTTTAGGTTTTTGCAAGGCAAATGAGGTTAAGTGGCTTGGCCAAGGCCACACAGCTAGGTAATTATTAAGGGTCTGAGACCAGATTTGAAGCCAGGTACTCCTGACTACAAGGCCAGTGCTTTATCCACTACACCACCTAGCCACCCCTGAGACTGTACCTTCTTAACCTTTCAATTCAGAATTCTTATTTAGTTTAGGACCTAGAGTGAAGATAATTTGAGGACTAGGAAAAACTTTTAAGGACTTAGTTGTAATCAACAAATGTTCTAACCCCCCAAAATACTACCCTCCCAATTAAGTTTTGAAACTAGTGGACAAGAAAATGTGAACAACAAGGAAGAGGAAAGGATATGTTAAACATTTTCTGGAATAAGAAAGTGACTGTAGGATGAGGGGAAGGAGATTTGGATGCTGCTACCTAGAATACTAATGTTCCCTTTCTTTCTTTTAATCTTGAAAGACTTCCAGTCTGCCACTTGGGGTGCTGGACACAGAAGTCATTTCATTCATATAGTTGATCTCTGTGTAAAGGAGGGGATCCCGAAGTACTTGGGGAGAATTCTGTGTTCCCAGACACTGTGATCTTGGTCTTTATTTCTAGTAACAGGGTCTGATTTTGGCACAGTTGACTTCAGAATGGGGGCCATGCTCTGCAAGCCTGTGTGTCCTGAACATCTGCCTGGAGCAACTGAGCAGAGCAAGTGATGAGACTGGGAGCAGAGGGCCGGACCACAGAAAGAACAAGTCCTGATAGCTGGAGACTCGCAGCTGCTGGAAGCCATTGTTCTGGTAAACGCAGGAAAACAGACACACACACACACACACACACACACACACACACACACACACAAAGACAGCAATATTTATGCTATATGTCCCATCACCCTGTAAGCTAAACTCAGAGAACTAACACCCTGGGCAGGCAGAGCACTGGGGCTCTCCCTCAGACCTGGTAGACTGTGGGAGGCCACTTTTTGGTGACTTGAGTACACCTCCCCTTGGAGGCAACAATGATATTCTTTTTCTCCTTTGAGCTCTGGTTGAATATTTAGAAGCTGTTTCATTTTTGTTTTTTCTTAGTACAACTTAAAAACTCTCCTTGGTTACCTAGGAAAACACAGTGAGGAACAGGTGTCTAGGCATGTAAACAAACATTCATTGAAAATCTAGAGGAAATATATAGTCTTAGAGAGTTGCTTAGGCAATTTGTTAAGTGACTTGCTAGGGTTACTTTTTCTAGTTATATTGATTTCCGCATTTCCCTAACATTAGAAAATAAAATTAAAAAAGAAAAAATCAATCCGATGAACACTTTATTAAAATTATCTCTTATGTATCTCTTTCCCTTAATTCTAATTCCTCATACCAAAACTGACAACATGTAAACATGTTTATCAAAAAATATGTATGTACAATGCTAACTTGAATGTTTGCCTCTGAAGAGAGGGGTATGGGAAGGGACAGTGGAAGGAAATTTTGTAACTTAAAAATATATGTATATATGGATGAAAAAATAAATAAAGAAAATTTAAAAAGAGAAAATCCACTAGTGTATTTCTACTATGAGAGAATAAAAGTTCTCTCAAGTGTAAAGAAAAATTCTGGTAAATTTTTGTCTGTCAATTTACATTTCAACAAGGATTAAAAGATAATATAAAAAATGAAATCAAAGGCAGATTGAGATGATTAACACCACTGGCTCTCATCCTTATAATTTCCCCCCACCCAATGACATTCTGAGATTGATCTTGCAAGCCTCATAATTTCTAAAGCATCAAAAGAAAGTTGATAAAAATGGTATTTTTCACATCTGCCTTTCTAATTTGATGATGCAAAAGTCTCAGACTCAGGGATATGGATGAAGAGAGAGCCCCTAGGATTCTTTTTCACAGTCATTTTTCTCTCATGGACTTCTTTCTGATGTTGAATTGCAATGCCTCTACTGACATGTTGAGAATTATTTTCTCCAAATCAGCATTTCTTCATTAGGGTCGCACACACCCCCAACAGACCAATCAATGGATTTCATAGGACTCATGAATTTGAATGAGAAAAGTTTCACATCTTTTATTTTTACTAATTTTTTTCTTTCTTTGTCTTGTGTATTTTATTTTTTATATTTATAAGTATATTCAGTGAAAGTAACTAGGTTTCTCCAAACTACCAAAGGAATCCATGATACAAAAATGTTTAACAATTCTTAGTTTATCCAATATATACTTTTTATAGATGATCCTTTTGAAAACTAAATTCTTCTGTTTCGAGCTCCTACCACTCCTCTCCCTCACACCCCTCCCCCCAAAAAACCAATCTACTACCTGGGTGAATCAGGGCAAATCCCTTCATTTGTGATGGCTTCCTTTGCAAAGATGTTTTCTTTGCAAAGATATTTGAGCTTTTTTCCATTTTCTTCCTCAAAAGGAAACAGAGGTAAATAGGATTATGTGATTTGACCAGGGTCGTCACACAGCTAATGAGTATCAAAGATTGCATTTACACTCAGGTCTTCCTGACTCCTGACCTCTTAATGGCTTTGGGATAGCTCTGTGAGAATAAGTTTCAGAGAAAGAAATTTCCACATTCAATGAGTTTTCTTTCAAGCATAACCATTTCATTCATGGTAGTGTTAGGACATATCTTCATTATCACTCATTACAGAATCCAGATTTCCCCTGGTGGCATTGAGGATGTATCAGAATTGGAAAAATATGCGAATATATGTTTAATCATGTTATCTTAGAAAGAGCTGAGGATAATTCATATAGGTATTATGGTAGAAAAAAAAATTTTCCTCATTGTCTATTTCATTCTTGCTTCTTCTAGGAGAGAGAGAGAGACTCCTGCCTCTGGATCAGGGACTTTTGATGCAGGGATCTCCTTGTTAAGGAAATTCTTTATCTCATTCTGTTTCTCCCTGTCCTTTTTTTCTTCCTCTCAATATCTCTTTCTTCATTTTTCTCTTTCCCTTTCCCTTTCTTTTTTTCTCTCTTTAATCTCCTCTTATCTCTTTTTCTTTCTCTATTTTCTTTTCCCTCTCTCTTCTTTCTTTCACTTGTTCTCCCTCTCTCCCTCTCTCTTTTTCTTTCCCTTTTACTCTCTTTATTTCTCTCCCTTCTGTATGTATGCCTATCTGTCTTTCTCAATATGGCTCAGCATTTTTTAGGAGTGGAGGGTTTAGAGGCAATATATAGTTTTAGGGAGTTGGTTAGGCAATTTGTTAAGTGACTTGCTAGGGTTTTTCTAGTTATATTGATTTCCGCATTTCCCTAATTATTGTCAGGAGAGGTCAGCCTGGCCTAGAAGTGCCATATATATAGTCTTCTCTCTATCTCTCTGCCAAGGAGAGAACTCTAGAGAAGTGGGTGGGTCCCTTTTCAACTCTTTGTCCCAGTTGTTGAGTTCATTCAACATTTTTATCCATCTACCTCTTTCCTCTTGATGCCTGTCTTGACAAACATTACTGTGTTTTAAAACTTGGCTAGACATTTATTTTTTTTTCAAATGACTATCTTAGCTGGAGCAATAAGACAAGAAAAAGAAATTGAAGGAATCACAATTGGCAATGAGGAAGCAAAGCTTTCATTCATTGAAGATGATATGATGGTAAACTTAGAAAATCTGAGAAAATGATCTTAAAAAAACTCCTTGAAACAATTTTAAAAATCAACAAAATAGCAGGATATAAAATAAACCCACATAAATCATCAGCATTTCTATATATGAACAGCAAAGTCCAAGAACAAGAGATAGAGAAATTCCATTTAAAATAACTCTAGACAAAATTGAATACTTGGGAATCTACTTATTTACTAAGCTAGAAAAATTAGTAACAAAATTCATCTGGAACTACAAAAGGTCAAGAATAGCAAGGAAACTAGTGAAAAAAAATGTAAAGGAAAGTAGCCTAGCTTTACTAGATCTAAAACTATATTATAAAGCAGCAGTCATCAAAACTGCCTGGTACTGGTTAAGAAATAGAGTGATAGGGGTGGCTAGGTGGCAGTGGATAAAGCATTGGCCCTGGAGTCAGGAGTAGCTGGGTTCAAATCTGGTCTCAGGCACTTAATAATTACCTAGCCGTGTGGCCTTGGGCAAGACACTTAAGCCTATTTGCCTTGCCAAAATCTTAAAAAAAAATAGAGTGATAGATCAGTGGATTAGGTTAGGTTCAAAAGAAACCACAGTAAATGACTGCAGCAATGTACTATTTGACTAACCCAAAGATAAAAGCTCCTGGAAAAAGAACTCACTATTTTAAAAAACTGTGAACAAAAATTAGGCAAAGAGTCACATCTCACACCCTGTTCCCAAATAAGAACAAAATGGGTACAGGATTTAGACAAGAAGAGCAACCTCACAGATAAATTAATAGACCAAGAAATACTCTATCAGATCTATGAAAAGGGGACACATTTATGACCAAACAAGAATTAGAGCACATTATAAACTGCAAAATGAATGATTTTGATTATATTAAATTTAAAAGTTTTTACAAAATTAACGCTGCTAAAATCAGAAGGAAAGCAGAGCCTGGGAAACAATCTTTATGATGAGGAGTTCTGATAAAGGTCTCATATCTAAAATATTAGAGAATTGCAGCAAATCTATTAACTTGCAAGTCATTCCCCAATTGATAAATAGTTAAAGGATATGAATAGACAGTTTTCAAATGAAGAAATTAAAGCTGTATATAATCATATGGAAAAAAATGTTCCAAATCATTTTTGACTAGAGAAATGGAAATTAAAACGAGTATCACCTCACATTATGAGATTGACCAAGATGAGAAAAAGGGAAAATGATCAATGTTGGAGAGATTGTGGGAGGATTGGGACATTAATGCATTGCTGGTGGAGTCGTGGATGTATCCAAACTTTCTGGAGAGCAATATGGAACTATACCCAAAGAGCAATAAAACTGTTCATACCCTTTCTCTCAGCAATTCCAATTCTAGGTCTATATCCAGAAGAAATTATATACAAAGGGAAAAGTCCTATGTGTTCCAAATTATTCAGAGCAGCTCTTTTTGTAGTGACAAAGAATTGGAAATTGAAGGGATGCCCATCATTTAGGGAATGGCTAAGCAAGCAATGGTACATAAATAGTGTTAAATATTATTGTTCTATAAAAACCTATAAATGGTCAGACTCTAGAAATGCATGGAATGACTTAAGGAATCTGATGCTGAGTAAAGGGAGTAGAAGCCAGGAAACAATGTTCACATTAACAACAACATTGTGGAATGAACAACCTTGATGGAAGCAGTTCCTCTCAACAATTCAGAAAACTAGTACAACTGTATTTGACTAGCTATGGACAATCCCCATCCAAAGGAAAAGAACAAAACAAAACAAAGCACATTCAAAAAACCCAACTCTTCAGAATCCTATGAACACTCTATAAAAATTATCTCTTATGTATCTCTTTCCCTTAATCCCAATTCCTCATATCAAAAATATAATCTCTAAACATATTTATCAAAAATATGCATGTACAATGCTAACCTGACTGTTTGCTGCTGAGGGGAGGGAGGTTGGAAAAGAGGATGGAAGGAAATTTGGTAACTTAAAAATATACATGTGTATATTGGATGAAAATAAATGAATAAGTAAGATTGTTTTATCTAATAAAATTTTTTTCTATTATGATTTTAAGCATACATATAGGAATTTCTCACCAAAGGTCTTCAGAAGACAAGGAATAATTGCGTGGATTTTTTGATAGTAGTATGTCAATACAGAAACTCAAAAAAGAGTAACCCAGTGGAAAGGAGGTTGTTATAAATTCTCTCTGACATGAATAGAAATGTATATGTCAGTATATAATAAAGTCAAATATAATTAGATTCCATTAAATTATATGCATATAATTAAAAACATATTCTGTTGTGAATTGTAATACAGATCTTTAAAAATTCATATTCTAAGGCTAATGTTTAAAATGATTCTTTTCTTTTAGCGGTCATTGCCTCCTGACTAACACATCTATTAAGGTCCCATAGAGCTCTTTAGGCAGCTAGGTGACACAGTAAATAGAATGACAGTTTTAGAGTGAGGAGGATTCATCTTCTGTAATTCAAATCTGATCTCAGATACTTGCTATGTAATCTTGGGCCAGTCACTTTACTCTGTTTACTTCTGTTTTCTCATTTATAAAAAGACTTGGAAAATCAAATGACTTAGTTCTTCAAGAAAGCCCTAAATGGGTTCAGGAAGAACAAGACCTGACTGAAAAATGACAGGAAACATTTAGGTATTGCAATCTATTCATCAGGGATTAGTCAGGTAGGTTTATCTGACCCCAGAAAGGTATTCTGTCCTATTCTATAAGGAGATGTGGGAGGGAAAAAAAAGTATTCAGATCAGTATGGTAATTCTAAAGCCTTGCTGAGGAAGGGCCTGGGAACTGGGACCATACTTATAAACTCCCAACTGTACTCCAGCCAGAGGAAAGAAAAGTTTTTCCAGTAGAGTGAAAGGGAGGAAAATGAAGGGAATGAATGAGCCTTCATTCTCAATGGAAGTGATTCAGAGAGGAAATGGCATACAGTCAAGAGGGTATAGAAACTTATTTTACTCAATAGGAAAAAGGAGTGGAAAAGAATGGGAGAAAGGGGCATGGAGGTAGAGGGGGATGTAGGTGATAGATGAGAGAGAATATTGGGGAAAGTGTAGTCAGATACAACACACTTTTGAGGAGGGAGAGGGTGAAAGGAGAGAGCGAGAGAGAGAATGGAATAAATAGGGGTGAAAATGAAAAGGATGGAAGGATATTCAGTTTGCAATAGCAATTATGGGAAACAGTACTGAAGCAACTTCTCTGATGAACTTATGATGAAGAATGTGATTCATTCCAGAGACAGAACTGAACACAGATTGAAGTACATTTTTTTTAACTCTCTCACCTTATTTTTCTTGATGTTTCTCTGTCTTTGTGGGGGAGGGGGAGGAGATTATGTTTGCTTTTATAACAAGGCTATTGTAGTATTATGAAAATAAAAAAAGAAACTAGTGAACAAGAAATCATGAACAAGAGCAGAGGTGTAATGTTGTTTTGTATATTTTCTTGAACAATAAATTAACAATGAGATGACAGAATGAAGATCTGGATGCTGGCACCTAGAATTACTAATTCTTTCCTTCTTTTAACTCCTAAAGACTTCCTGTCTGCTACTTGGGGTGCTGAACACAGAGGCAATTTTCAGTCATACATATGATCTCTGCCTATCATGGAGGGAAGCACTATGAGCTTGGGGAGTCTGAGTCATGGACTGAGTCACCTGCTTTGACTTTGGACTGTATCACTAGTGAAGTGGCCTGACTGGTAGAACTGAGGCCAGAACAGAGGTCATATTGTGCAAGTCAGTGTTTCCTGAGCATCTGCCTGGGGTGACTGGGCAGTGAAACTAATGAGATTGGAAGCAGAATCAGGGACCCCAGCTAGACCAGGTCCTGCAAGATGGAGACTCTCAGTTATTGGAAGATCCACTGGTCTAGTAAACCAGGGAAACCAACCTCTCTCCTAAACATGGATCTTCTCTAGTTTTACTCTGAGGTTTAAGGTGAGGACTAGTCACAGGGACAACTTGTCTTTGAAGGAAAAGTATGGAGTTATAGATTAAAAATAGCTATACAACAATTTTTAATCTATACATCCCATTTCCCCATAAGCTAAACACAGAACACTGAATGAGCCAACAAGAGCAGACAGAGGGGCTCTCCTTCCAGCCAGGTAGACTGTCAGGGAGGCCACCTGCTTGGTTGCTTGAGTATTTACTCTCTATTGGCAGCAATGGTAATGAACTCCTCCTTTGAACTCTGTTTGAGTCTGTAGGATTTGCTTCATTTTTGTTATTTGTTCATCCAAACTTTTGGCACAGTGCTTAACCCATAGTAGGTAATGTAAATACATGATGATTAATAAACAATATGATGATGCATCCTGCGTTACCTGGGGCACTCACAGAGAGTCACAGGCATCATTGCACGTAAACAAACATTTCTAGAAAATCTGTTGTTGTAGATTGTATTTCTACTAGGAGAGAATAAAAGTTCTCTCAAATATTAAAGAAAAAAAGTCAGGCCCATTTCAGTCCTCAAGATGATATTTTATACACAGAAAAAAAAAATAACACCCCTACCAAATCTGATGAACACTTTATAAAAATTATCTCTTTCCTTTAATCCTAACTCCTCATGCCATAAACTAATAATCTGTAAATATGTTTAACAAAATATGCATGGAAAATGCTAATCTGACTGTTCCCAACTGAGGGGAGGGGGGTAGGAAGGGAGGGTGGAGGGAAACTTTGTAACTTGGAAATATACATGAACAAATGGATGAAATTAAGTAAAAAAAGAAAGAAAAAAAGATGATAGTAGGGGGGATAACTGAAATCAAATACTTGATGAGATGATTGAAAGAATTAACAACACCACTCTCACATCTGTAGAATTTTCCCCACATCAAACTTGTGGGGCTGGTAGTGAAATCTCATTATTCCTGGAGAACCAAAAGCAAGTTAACAAAGAAAATCATTATGTGCTATTGTTCCAGACTGAGTAGGGAAACTTCTCAGACCCAAGGATGGGGATGCAGAGAGAGCTGTCTTTCACAGGCATCTTTCTGCCATTAAGTTTATTCCAGTGTCTAATTGCACTCCTTCCACTTACATATTGAGAAGTATTTCCATGAAACTAGACATTCTTTATATGGGGCCTCCAGAGTCCCAGAGAGTTCAGGGATAGACTTCATGGGGCCCATGATTTTGAATTAGAAAAAATTCACATCTTTTTTTTTATTAAGTTTTGACTTCCTTTGTATTCTTGTATATTTTATGTTTTTATATTTTAAAAATCATACCCAGTTTTCCAAACTACTAAAGGAGTCCAGCACACTATTTTTGATATACATATAACTGGTCAGAGATTGCCACTTTAAAAACAGCATTCTCCTATTTCTGACTCATATCACCCAAAAAAAAGCCACAGAAAAATACAGCTTTGATTTCAAGTTATGAATGTTTGAGAGGGAGCTTGGCTCTTTGGTAGAGAAAGTAAGACCTGGATTCAGATCTTGCCTCTGACACATACTAGCTGTGTAGTCCTGGGCAATTTACTTAACCTTCGAGGACTTTGATTTTGTTCGGTTATGTTAGTAACATCTGACTTTGTGACCTACATTTAGGGTTTTCTTTGCAAAGATACTGGAGCAATTTGACATTTCCTTATTCAATTCATTGTACAGATGAGGAAATTGATACAAATAGGGTTAAAAGATTTGCTCAAGGTCATCTAATTTGAGATTAAGTTTGAACTCAGGTCTTCTTGACTTCAGACCTAACGATATATTTTGTAAGCATATTTGACAGCTTTGGGGCATCTCTTTAAGTCTAAGTTTCAGAGAAAGTGCTATCAATCTTCATTGGTAGAAGAAATTTCCATGTCCAATAGGATACCTTTCAAACATCACCTTTTCATGGCAGTATTAACCTAGATACATACAGTCTTCATTACCATTTATTGGAGAAACTGAATTTCTCCTGCTAGCATGGAGGATGATGCATCAGAACCTGAGCATTTAAAAACTTAATTTTATATGTTTAGTTGTGCTGTGTTGGAAGCCATCAGGTTGGAAGAGTAACAGTAAGTTAGTAGAAATATTTTCTTTCTTGCTTTTTACATTTCATTTATCTGTTTTCTGGGGGATAGAGATCTTATCTTAGAATCTGTGACTCTTGACGTAGAGAATTTCCTACTGAGGAAATTTTTTTTCCATATATTTTTTCTCTCCCTTTCTCTTTTGTACCCATTCCTCTCTCTCTCTCTTCTCTCTCTCTCTCTCTCTCTCTCTCTCTCTCTCTCTCTCTCTCTCTCTTTCTCATTCTCTCTTTCTTTTTAATCTCCAGTGTAGGTCAGCATCTTTTGGGGGAATGAAAGGGGAACCCATATTCTTAGATAGTTGCCTAGAGCATTGAGAAGTTAAGTAACTTGCATAAGGTCACTTTCCCTGGTCTTCCTCACTTTCCTATCACTCAACTAGAACCTGGAAAGCTCAACTAGACCTAGAATTGCCGGTCTTCTTGCTATTGCCCCACCCAGGAGAGAAGTAGGTTGGTCTCAACTTATTAACGCAGCTATTGTGCTCATTCACCATCTCAACCCACCTACCTCTCTCCTCTTTCTGCTCTTCTTTTCAAATATTTCTTCCTTTCATGGTCTTGGTTAATTCTCTTTCAAAAGGACAAGTAAGTTATCTAATAAGTTCTTTTTCTAATATTCTTATAGGAGTAGATAAAAGGATGTCACACCAAGGGCTGTCAAAAGAAAAGGAATAATTATTCAATTTGTGATTATATAAACTCATAAAATGAATGGCTCAACAGAGAGGATGTTGTTAAAGAATCTCTCAGGCATTAATTGTGATTTATATTTCAATGTATCATATAGTCAATTATAACTACATAATAAACTACTGACATATAAGATAAAGAATTTACCATGGAATGCAATACAGCTTTTAAAAAGGGTTATATTGGGAGTGGCTAGGTGGCGCAGTGGATAAAGCACCAGCCCTGGAGTCAGGAGTACCTGGGTTCAAATCCGGTCTCAGACACTTAATAATTACCTAGCTGTCTGTCCTTGGGCAAGCCACTTAACCCCATTGCCTTGCAAATAAATAAATAAATAAATAAATAAATAAATAAATAAATAAATAGATAGATAGATAAATAAATAAATGGGTTATAGTTTAAGATTCTTCTCTAAAATGCTCTTAATCTAACAGGTTTATTTCAGGTACCATTAAGCTTTTTAGGTAGTTAGGTGGTACAAATGGTTAGGGTGCCAGTTTTGGACTCAGATGTGGAGTTCAAATCTGACCTCAGGTATTTATTAACTGAAGAAGTTATTTAATTCTATTTGTCACAGTTTCCTTATCTGGAAAATCAACTGAGAAAGAAAATGGCAAACTACTTTAGTACCTATCCCCAGAAAACAGCAAATTGTGTCATGAAGAGTCAAACATGACTGAAAAATAACTGAACTTTCTAAGTGTCAGTGTCTGGTCTTCAGGAAAGCTAATGTGACCACAGAAAGCTTAACTTTCCTATCCTGTATATATGAGGTTGGGAAAAATAGAACTCAGACATTTTTGAGTGTACTAAACATTTGCTGAGGAAGGGACTAGGGAATTGGATCATACTCACTTGCTCCTATCTGAAATGCAGTCAGAGCTGTCATAAAAAGAAGCACTTGGAATTTCATTTAGCTGAGGAAATAGTGTTTTCTTGAGAAGAGGGAAGTGTTGATGGAATCATCTGTCTGCAAAGGCCCTTATAATGATGTCAATGCAAATGAAAATTGAGAGATGTGTACTTTCCTTCTTCTGCAATTTATTTAATCATGCTTTTTCTCCAGCCAAAAGCCATTTGCTAGGTCAACAAGGATTGATTAGTGGTAGATACCTAATATTTTTGGCAGGGAGTTCATGGCCAGCAGTGCTGACAACTACCATTATTTGCACTAGGTGTCTAATTATGACTTTGTCCAAAAGTATCCCAAAGGGGCAGACTAACTAGAATACCTAGGCCCAAGGCCCCTGGACAAGAGAGATCTACTCATTTGTCATGATTTCAATCATAGACCTCTCTCAGCTATTTGAAAATATACTAGTTATTGTCCAGAAAGTGGGCTTTGGGAGTTCACTTTATCCAGCTCCCTGACTCTAGATAGGATGCTTTCCAAATTATGCTGTACTAAGGTAAATCTTCTGGAATATTTCAGAGAAAGAGTTGATAAATAGAATAATTTTAGGATAATTTATCTATCTATGTAGATATAAATATATAGATTTATATAAATACATATGTCTAATGGGGGCCATCTCTAGGGTGGATGTGGGAAGGAAGAATAAAAAGGAATAGAAAGAAAAAATAACATAGAAAAACTATTATATATTGAAAAGTAATAACAAATTGTATATATAATAGATTTGCAGTTGAATGTGCAACAATCTTTTTATACAATATTATGGAAATGCTTGTTTTATTTCATAAATTTAAAATAAAATTTAAAAAAGACTCCCATGGAAGTAAGGTTGAGGTTTAAGGATCAGGAGATGCTCAGTTATTCCATGGTCCTGCCTTCCTAGAAAAGGGCCTCAATGTTCCCTGAGCTCTGTTCCTTGCCTATATGAAGCCTTGAGTATTCTTTGTGGGGTGAGTCCTCTTCTAAGAATTCCTTCTCCGTTACCCCATATACCAATTCTATTTTATCCTCCCTGTCTCCCAGTCCCATGAATATACCAGTCATAGTCATGAGAATCATATATACTTACTTATATCATTTTACCAAAGAGCATGGTGAATATATGGAATCAGAGGGACTGAGTTCAAATCTTGCTCCAGACTTTTTTTTGGCAAGGCAATGGGGTTAAATGACTTGCCCAAGGTCACACAACTAAGTAATTATACAAAGCTGCTGTTCTATCCACTGCACCATCTAGCTCTCCTTTGCTACAGACTCTTACTAGCTATGTGATCCTGGGTGAGTCATTTGTCATCTGTCTGCATCAGGGTCCTAGTGTACAAAATGAGTATTATAATAATAGCTCCTCCCTCCCGTGGTTATTGTGAGGATTAAATAAGATACTGTTTGTCAAGTCCTTTGTAGTCCTTAAAGTGCTCCATCAATATTATTCTTATATAAAGTGACACTATACATATTTTTAGAGCACTTTAATAAAATTTTACCAAGTAATGTCCTTCTTAGAAGATAGCATCTTTGGGAACGAAGTTCAGATCATTTTTTTTTTATTCTGCCACCTAAGGTCTTATTTGCTTTTTTTACAGTAACAAGAGAAGTAGGACCATATAACGGGAAGCCCTAAAGTTCTGTATTTTCTCTGACTCTATCACCACCAGGTAGAAATAATGGGTGTGCTTTGTTTCTCTGATCTTCAATTTTCTCATTTTTGAAAAAAGGGTTTGGTCCAGATTTGTCCTTATGTCCATTCTTACTTTGACCCTTAGGAGCCCTGATTTACATTCTGGTCTAGAAGGAAGCTATAGGAAGGTAGATAGATAGAGAGACTTCATTTGATCATTCACTATAGTGGTTTACAAAGTATATAATTGAACATCTGTTGTAAACTTTCACCTTTAAGAAGCTATCATGGGAAATTGCTGTACACCTATAGGGGCTATTGATATCAGAGATGCTGAGTTCATATACATCACTTTAGATGGACTGTAGTTCTAGGGTTTACACCTTCTCATCTTTTTGATCCAGTTGACAAACATTTATTAGACTCTACATCCTGAGCATGGATTAAGGACTAAGGATACTATGAAGGATAATCACTCAGGTAAAGGTACAGTGACCCCAGAGGGAAGGCAGGTGAAGGGAGGAAGGAAGGATAGACAAGTTCTAAAGAGGGTGGGATTTGTACTATGCTGAAAGTATTCAGAGAAATCAGGAGACAGAGGAGAGGAGGGCTAGCATTTAAGGAATAGAAGATGGTTCGGGATAAGTCTAGATCAATAGCATGACTCTGTGTAACTGAGGGGCAGTGGTGGATTAGGTGAGAGAAATTGAGTAGTTTGAGAAACTATGGAATTGGGGTACTTGTGTTTTGAAGCCCACTAGTATGAGGACAGAAACAAGAATAGAAAGACCTGGAGCCACACTCAGAATTTTTTGAAGCAGGCAGCAGAATGAGATTAGGATTGAATGAATCTCAGTGACAGAGAAATTACTAAATGATGGTGGTAGAAGAAGAGTCTGAATGGGGTGATGGAGAGCAAGAAGTATTCCTCCTTTTCTACTCTTGACAGGGACTACTGATGAATGCAACCAGAGAGGGTGATCAATGATGCAATATCTTTAAAAGTAAATGAGTCTTAGGGAGGGTCAGAAATTGGAGTTAATTTAAGAGGAACAAAGTTTAAGATGAAAGCACGTTTATTATCTATAGGACAAGTTTCTTGCATGTGCAGGGGAAAAGATGTGTAACTTTAGAGTGGGGGGATTGAAAGATTTGCATCAAGAATCATAGGGATTAGGAAGGGATTACTGGAAGATGGGAAAAAAGAGATTTAAAGAATGGCAAGGAAGCATTTCAAATCACTAGGTTGGGGAAATCATGATGGTCTGAGCTTATTGAGGAATGACTTCAAACAGAGTATCACCACTGAGAAGAGATATTTTGAGAAGAGCTTTTAGTTCTACTGATCATGCTCTTTATTTCAGGTCCAACATTATGACAAGTGGTTAGTGATGTCTTTCTGATATCTACACCCATTAGTTACCTCCCCAACCACCTTACAGATAATTACTTTGTATTTTTTCTCCTTATATTTATTCCATATATCCATATATACATATACTATATATTATATCTATCAGTTTTGTTTTATATAGGAAACCATGTATTATATCTCAGTTTTGTATATAGGGATTGTTTCATTAATTTGTATTTCCAATGCCTAATACTGTGCCCCACCTATAGCAAGCCTTGATTAATATTTATTTATTATTGATTTATTGACATCATAAGATACTTACTGGATTTCTTGGAGAAGTCCACAATGTGATTCTTACATATTATAACTTCTTTCAATTCATATTTTTTTATCAGGGAAACCTCTCTTTCTTTGTCTGTTAACTGGCCAACTCCATCTTCACCCTACCAACACCCTTTTGTGAATCCCATCTATAAGCCCACAGAACAAACAAACCAGATAGGGGACATAGAGTATAATGCCTCTGATTTCCTGTCAGGTAGTGGCTTAAGTATGGCTTTTGTTAATCAGTTAATTGAATGTCTAGATCAAATAATTAAAGAAGTTAGCATCTAAAGAGAGAGAACTGTTATGGATGAAGACTTCTGGAATGTAGCCAAAAGAGGGGGTGTGGGTATTAGGATAATTTCAACAGAGTCATTCAATAATACTTATTGGGGTGGAGGGAGAGTGAATGTTTAAAAACAGTAGTCAAAAGACTTTCTTGAAAGTGGTGATTGAGATGGATTCCTTGAAATATTCTTTGGAGAAGGGCTAGGTAAAATATTTCTTAAGCACTACCAATATGGAAGGCATGTTGCTAAATACTGAAAATGCAATTATAAGAAAAGGAACAAATTGCTTATATTTTAATAGAGAAAGAAAAAAAGGGACACGTGAAGCATGGGACAGGAACAAAGGAAAAATGAATTGATGGAGAAGACTCGAATATAACTTGAGTTTGGAGGAATGCAAGGGACCTCTCATGAGAAACTTATTCTGTGATTTTGCTCTGATACTCTGAAAACAAGACTTAAGAAGAAAGAGGCAATGGGTATCTTGAAGATAATGCTAAAGGTACTGCCAGAGAGAGCTACAAATAATAAGCATACCTGATTTTGAGTCAAGAAGGGATCAGAGATGACTTTAGGTCAATTCTTGCTTGGGGAGAAGGGCAAGGAGATAAAAATTTATATTACAATTCCCTCAAACCCTGAATGGCTCTAGCTCAAGCTGGAACCAGAACATACTGAACAAGGAGAACCAGAAACTCCTTCTTTGCCAAGAAAACCAAAAGTATGCCTCAGGAGATTGAAATATACACACACACACACACACACACACATATATATATATATATATATATATATATATATATATATATATATATATATGTATGAAAAAAGTTCTCCCACACACTTTAGATATGGATACAACTGAATATCTTTGAGTGATAAGAAAGGAATATAATAATTCAGAAAACTTGGGAGGAAATTAACATTCAGTGATGCATTGTGAAATAAGCAACTTTAAAATAAGTAACTTTAAATGAATAAGTATGCCGAATAAATATAAAAGGGTAAATATGAAGATCACTAAGAGAAAGGTCAACTCTAGTAACTGAGATGCCAGCAATGTTCCCAGAAAGCAAATAATTTAACATAGCTCTTATCTCTAAGACTGAGAAGCAGGGAATTACAAGGGCAGAATGCTGAATATATTGGCACATGAGTTTACTGGATTGGGTGATTTTTCTTAGATGTTTTTCTTTATTATAAGGAATGGTTTAATTTGGAGGGTTCAGTATTTGCAGAAGTGCCTATGTTGTAAAATAAAAGACATCCATGAAGCATTAAAAATATAAAAATAGTGGGAGCAATTAGAAGGAAGCTGATGAAGAAAAGCTCAGACTGGTAGCCCCGTAAACTCAAAATGTCCAAAACTGAGCTTATGATCTTCCTTACACATTCCACCCATTCAATTGTCTTCTTTTTCAAATTTCCTTATTATTATTGTTGTTATTATTATTATTATTATTATTATTATTAAAGGCAGCATCATCCTCCCAGTCATACAGTTGGCAAATTGATTTCATCCTTTAATGACTCTCTCTGAAGCCCAACAAATTGGTAATTTATTTCCAAATTATATCATTTTTACCTTAATAAAATAGTTTTTTTAAATGTTTTTCCTTCCACCAGTACCATCATCCTAGTTCAGACTCTCATTATGTCACATTTAATCTATTGTTGGTTTCCCTGCCTCATCTCTCTCCAATCCAGTCCATCTTTCATTCAAAAAATATGTTCCTAAAGCACCGGTCTGAAAAATCATGCACTGTTCCATCCTATTAACTACAGTAACTCCTTACCATCCCCAAGATCAAATGTAAATTCCACTAAGTGCTAAAGCTCTTCTTAATTTGGTCCATCTATTTTTCAAGGTTTCTTATATCTTTCTCCTTTCCACTTGTTCTGTGATCTAGTGACACTGACTTCCTTGCTCATTCTCAGACACTGCATTATATCTCCTGATTCTGGGCATTTTCACCAACTTGACTTCCATGCTTGGAATGCTCTTCCTCTTCATCTACACCTCTTGAATTTTTTGGGTTGCTTCAAGTCCCATATGAATTCCAAACTTGTGCAAGAAACTTTTCTTTAACTTCCTTAATATTTATATCTTCCTTCTGTAACTACCAATTTGTCTTTTCCTGAATGTCTTTTTTTATACATAGAGGTATCCATTTGTTTTCTTCATTAGACTAGATCAAGAGAGAAGATAAGAAGCAAAAAATAGTATGAGACTATGAGGTTAGATCCCAGAACCACTTTGTTTTCAAATGTATCAAATGTTAACCTTGTCCTGGATCTCACTCCACATAGTCCTGGTTGACACAAGCTGAACGTTACAAATCAACCATATCAACAACATTGCTATTTGTTCACATTTTTTTTTTACTCTGAGGAATTTGATTTTCAGGGCTCTTGATACTGGACAGATGTACAATAGACCTGTCCAATATATTCTACCTGTTTCCAATCTTCAACTCGGAATTGCCATGTGTCTTCATTAAGTTAGAATGGGGAATCACCAGAGGCTCAGTTTCTTTATCTATGGAATCTGAATGATAATATTTGTAATAAAGAGTTGTCATGTGGAATATGCTTTTAAAATACATTTTTCTTTTCTGTTCTTTTAAAAATTTTGATTTTTTAAATAATTTTATTGATCTATTATCCATTTGTCATCATATTTCTCTATTTTCTTTTCCTTTCCCTTTCAAAGAGCTATCCCTCATGACCAACAATACTTTTAAAGTGCAGAAAGAAAACTAAATACAACTTACAAGTATAGTGAAAAAAGGTAGAAAAATGCATATGATGTATAGTACCTGTGGACCTCCTACTTCTGATTGGATTGAATTTGTTATTTATAGTATCTTTGCATTAGAATCATCTTTAATATTAACTTCATTTTGTATCAATTAAGATATTTCTTTGTTTTCTATGCTTCTCCTTATTCATCACACTTGATATATCTTAGAGAATATTCAATTGTATTTATGTACCATAATTTATATAATCAATCAGTGTGCATCTATTTTTTCTAATTCTTTGTCATAACAACATTGATGCCATAAATAAAAATTTTGATATATGTACATTTTTGTTCTTATTCTTATCAATAGGTTCCCCATGGTATAAGTTGAAAAATGGCACAAAGTATATAGACAACTCAGTCACCTTATTTGAATAAGTCCAAATTGCTTCTCAACATGATTATATACTTTCATAGTTCCACCAATAATATATAAGTGAATCTATACTTGAAAAATTAACATCCTTCCAATTGTTTTGACCTGTCTGTATTTGTGTGAAAAGTGTTTTGTGACCATGTTCATTTAACTTCTGGGTTTGTTTTGAAAGATAGATTCCCATGTATTTTATGTTACCAATAGTTCCTTCAAATGGAATTTCTCTTTCTATCTCTTGTTGCTGGAAATTGTTGGTAATATGTAGAAGTGCTGAAGAATAATGTGTTTGCCACTTTGAATAATAACACTGTTAAAATTATCAATTATTTCCAGTAGTTTTTAGCTGACATTTTAGTATCCTTTAAGTAGACCATCATTTCATCTGTGAAAAGTAAGTTTTCTTTCCTTATTGCCTTTTCTAATTCGTTCAATTTTTTTTTCTCTTATTGCTAAAGCTGACTTTCTTCTATACTATTTTCTAGTTTTCCTTGCAGTTTTAACCAAATGTTGAGTTCTTGACCCAGAATATAGTCTTTGGATTTATCAAACAGATTTCTATTTTCATTTACTACACTTTCTTTTGTTGTACACCTGCCTGCAATTTTTATTGATATGATATTTGCTTTCATTTGTTATTCCTTTTTTATGTGAGGCATTCAGGGTTGTGACATGTCCAGAGTCACACAGTTAATACATTTCTGGGGCCTGATTTGGACTCCACTTCTTCTGACTCCATGAATGGTACTCTATCCACTACACCATCTATTGACCCCTCTACTACAGTATTTAATAAAAATATCAATGATGCATGTCCTTGTTTTACCACTGATCTGATTGGGAATGTTTATAGCTTATCCCCATTACAGAAATTGCTTGTAGATGGTTTGAGATATATACTGATAATCATTTTAAGGAAAACACAACTTTTTCCAATGCTTTTTAGTGTTTTTGATAGAAATGGGTGTTATATTTTGTCAAAAGATTTTCAGGATCCATTATGATAATCACATTTCTCTTAGTTTTGTTACTGATAGGGTCAATTGTACTGATGGCTTTTACTAGTATTTAACTATCTCTTTATTATTGGTGTAACTCCTACCTGATCATAGCATATCCCCAATATATCTTGCTGTAATATTTTTGCTATTTTTTATTGAAATTTTTGCATCAATATTCATTAAGGAAATAGTTCTATAGTTTTGTCCTCTGTTTTAATTCTTCTGGGTTACATTCTTCTTTGCCTATTTTTCAAATAGCTTATATTGCAGTGGACTTACCTGTTCTTTAAATGTTTGGTAGAATTCATTTGTCAATCCATTTAGCCCTGTAGGTTTTTTTCCCTTAGGAAGTTCATTGATGGCTTATCTAATTTCTTTTTTTTCTGTAATGGGGTTAATTATTGTGTTTATACTTCTGTTAATCCAGGAAATTCATATTGTTGTAGATATTGATCCATATCATTTAGATTGTCAGATTCATTGACATACATTTCAGTAAAGTAATTTCAAATATGTTCTTTTTCTAGCTTTTTTTTAGTTGGATGCCACATTCATTGACCTTGTCTTTCTCTGATTCATTCTTATAAGCATGCAGAGCTAAAAAGTTTTCCCCAATGACTGCTTTGATTGTATCCTACAAATTTTGGTATGTTGTCTCATTATTGTCACTGTCAAGGATCAAATTATTGATTATTTCTATGAATTGTTGTTTGGCCAATTCATAATGCAAAATTAGCTTTTTTAAATTTCCAATTAATGTTTAGTCTATCTTTTCATAACTTTTATTATACATTTTATTGCACCATGATTTGAAAAGCTTGAATTTAATATTTTTCCTTTTATGCATTTGATTGTGAAGTTTTTCTACACTAATACATGGTCAATTTTTGTTTTGGAGTTATGTACCACTGAGAAAAAAGTATAGTCCTTTCTATCCCATTCAATTTTCTCCAGAGTTCTACCACATCTATTTTTTTAAATTCTCTTCATATCCTTATCTTCTTTCTTATTTATTTTTTGTTTGGGTGTTTAGGTCAATCTAATTCTAAGAAAGGGAGGCTGTGTTCCTCAGCTAGTATAGTTTTACTGCATATGACTTTTTTTGCTATTCATTTAGCTTCTTTAAGAATAGGGATATTAGAACATTTGGTTCATATATGCTCAGTATTAATATTACTTCAATGTCTCTGCCACCTTTTAGGAAGATATAGTTTCCTTCCTTCTCTCTCTAATTAGTTCTTTTTTTGCTTTGTCTGAGATCAACATTGCTACTACTTCTTTTCTTTTTTTTCCAGGTAGAGCATAATAAATTCTTCTCCAGTCTTTCTGTGTGTATCTCTCTGTTTCATATGTGTTTCTTGTAAAAAACATAATGTCAAATTCTGTTTTTTTTAATTCACTCTGCTACCTGCTTCTGTTTTATTTAAAAGTTCATCATGTTCACATTCACTGTCATTCACTAACTCTGCATTAATCTGTCTCCCCACATTTATACTTCTTTCTATCCTTTCACTTAATCTGTCCTCACTAGTGTTTTGTTTTGTTTCTACTGTCACTTCCCTCAATTGGCCCTCCTTACTTTCTTTTCTTTCTTTTTGAATTTGAGCCAATTCTGAAGAATTATTGAAATAATCCTCAACCCTCCCTTTTTTCTCTTTTCTGTAATATATTCCTTATGACTCAATGTGATATAATTTACCCTACTCTGCCTTCTCCTCTCCTTTTCTCATGAACTATAAGTACCATCATGACATATAGGGACTCAATCAGTTCACTTTTATTGAATAATATTCTTTTGTCCCCCTCTGTTTATTTCTTCATTCTCATGTTTGAAGACCTCATTTTTTTTCCATTTCTGGTTTTTTTATTCAGGAAAATTAGAAAGTTACTGATTTAAATCATTGAATGTCCCTCCTTTCCCCTAAAAGAGTAAGCTCAATTTTGTTAGATGATTGATTCTTGGTTGTAAACCAAGTTCTTTTGCTCTTTGGAATTTCAGACCCTTTGATCCTTTAATGTCGATGCTGTCAAGCCTTGCATAATTCTGACTGTGGCTCCTTGGTATTTGAATTGTTTCTTTGTATCTGCCTACCATAATTTCTCTATGATATGATAATTCTGAAATTTGACTATAATATTTGTTGGCATTTCACTGAGTTTCTAGGTGGATGCATTCAATGACTATTTTGCCTTCAGGTTCTAGAATATCAAGGCATTTTTTCTTGGTGATTTATTGAAAGATTGTTGTCCAGGATCTATGATTTCATCAAAACTTTCAGGAAATTCAATAATTCTTAAATGATCTCTCCAAGGATATAATTTCTAGGTCAGTTCCTTTTTCAGTGGCATAATTTACATTTTCCTCTGTTTTATTTAAAATCATCAACTTCCACTTCACCAATTCCAGTTTTGAGGAATAATTTTCTTCAGTTAACATTCACACCTCCTTTTTTTATTTGGTCAGTTGTATTATTTTTAAAAGTTTGCTTTTTTTCTAATTTGCCAAAATATTTTCAGAAGCCTTGTTTTCTACATGAAATATTTTTCTTTCCCTTTCCAAGTTGTTGAATTTCTCTTGCATTTTTCTCTGATTTTTTCTACTTAATTTTTAAACTCCTTTTTGAACTCTTCCATAAAGGCTTTTGGAGGAGCAGCTAGGTGGCATACTGGTTGGAGCACTGACCCTAAAGTCAGAATGACCTGAGTTCAAATCTAGCCTCAAAGACTTAATAATTACCTAGATGTGTGACCTTGGGGAAGTCACTCAACCCCATTGGCTTGCAAAACAAACAAACAAGACAAGACATTTTGGACTTAAGACAAATTCACATTCTCCAAGAGTTTCACATCTAGTCCTTTTTCTGCAATTCTCTTCTAAGATGGAGTTGTGACGTTTCTTATCACCATGGTAGCTTTCTATGCTCAGGACTTTTATCTGATTTTTCTTGCTTATTTTGAATTCTGCTCCTAGGAAACATGGAGTTCTGTCCCAAACTTATTGTATTAGGGTAGGGGCATGTTCAGAGACTTTCAATTCAAGGCTTGATTTATGTTTCTGAGGGAAACTCAGAACAGCTCTGGGAAGTTCCAGTTTCTTTCCACCATATTCATTTAGCTTCTCCATATAATTTTATTTTTTTAATTTTCATCCATGTATATTTCCAAGTTACAAAATTTCTCTTCACCCTCCTTTCCCACTCCCCTCCCCTCAACAAAGACCAGTCAGATTAGTTTTTCACATACATATTTTGTTAAACATATTTACACATTTGTAACTATTGGCATAAAGAATTAGGATTAAGAGAAAGTGATAAATAAGAAATAATTTTTTATAGTGTTCATCAGATTTGTAAGAGTTGTTTTATTCTGTGTGTTTTGTTTTGTTTTTCTTCCTGTGGTTGGGGATAATGTAGCCTATAACCACTCAAATACAGTTGTCCTAACACACTGCTCTGTTGAAAGGAGTTGCTTCCATCAAAGTTGTTCATCTCATAATTTTTTTTTAGGTTTTTGCAAGGCAAATGGGGTTAAGTGGCTTGCCCAAGGCCACACACCTAGGTAATTATTAAGTGTCTGAGACTAGATTTGAACCCAGGTACTCCTGACTCCAGGGGCAGTGCTTTATCCACTGTGCCACCTAGCCGCTCCTCATAATCATTTGGTGTGTACATTGTTATCTTGGCTCTACTCCATTTGCTCAGCATCAGATCCCATAAGACATGCCATATTTCTCTAGTCGAACCATTTATGGTCTCTTATAGAACAATAGTCCGTAGTATTCATGTACTTGTTTAGCCATTCCCTAATTGAAGGGCATACCCTCAAGTTCCAATTCTTTACCATTAAAAAACAGCTGCTATGAATATTTTGGAACAAGGAGGATTTTTCCCCCATTTTTTACAATTTCTTCTGGATAGGGGCAGAGCCAAGATGGTGAAAAGAGTGGATCTTTTCTTAGGCACTCTCTCTCATAAATCTTTGAAACTAAGGACTTTAGCTAAATTTTTGAGAGACAGAACCCACAGAGGGTCCCAGTAAGGCAGTTCTCCTACTCAAAGTAACCTAGAAAAGATCAGAAAGACTCTGCTCCCTGGGGTTGGAGGGGCAGCCCACCAGAGTGAAAGAACTTCAGCCTCCCGGAGACAGTCCCAGGGTGCTGGGAGACATGACTCAAAGCAGTGGGGGAGTTTCCTGAGCTACACCCCGAGGAGCACCTGGCACAAATTGTGGGAAAAGTGTGGGGGGGGACCTCTACTAGACCGAGAATGAAAAGCCCACCCCTCAGGGCACACAAAGAACAGCATGGCTGCAGCCTCCCAGATCCAGGAACAGAAGCAGGTGGAGCTGGTAAGCAGGAGCCCCCAGGGCATGAGCCCACTGAACCTAGGATGGGGACTGGAGAGACTGCAGAGCTCTGCCCCTGGAACAGAACACTGGGGCTCTGAACACATTCAAATCCTGATCGCAGTCTAGGCCCCCCCATAGAACAGCAGGGACTCCCTCCACCTCAGCCCCATAGCAGAGGGGGACACTGTATTGTGATTTTAAATGAGGTTCGAATTCGTTACTGCAAATGACACTCTCGCTGACACTCCTGAGAATGAAAGTATTTTAATTACACAACACAAGGAATAGATTGATTACAATAATATCCAACACAGCAAATAATACATTAAAGACAAAGGGTTAGTAATACTATCAAAGTAGAAGAAAAAGATAAAGATAACATCACCAATTAAGGGGAGCACCAACTCTGAACAGTCCGTGGCTGGGGGAATCCCATGTTCTTTTCAGCCTTTTGAGTCCTGACTGGGAGAGAAAGGAAGAAAGAAAGAAAGAAAGAAAGAAAGAAAGAAAGAAAGAAAGAAAGAAAGAAAGAAAGAAAGAAAGAAAGAAAGAAAGAAAGAAAGAAAGAAAGAAAGAAAGAAAATCCCAGGCAGAAAATATTCTCCATGGGTGAGATTCCCACCAATGCATGGAGCCTCAGCGTATTTATCAGTGGAGAACAAAGAATTCTAGTTGCTAATTTAGTTGGGAGGGATTCCCGAGTTCCTTTAAATGAAAAATGGGAAAAGTCTACAAGTCTATCAGTTTGAAGACTTCAAAGAAATGCCATAGTGGGGCGGAAGATAATAAAGTCAGTAATGTGAGAATAGCCAGTTCTCCCCAGTATTATCTGTATTCCAAGGAGTGGCTGGCTCGTAGAATCTTCGGAATGCAGCCAAATCACCTATGGCATGTCTGGAGTGGGGGGTAGGTAAATTCCTGAGAAAGGCACATCCTCATACAGGCTCCAGAGAACTTACTTATAAGAAAATTTCATTTTCTTATTCAGGCACATATGGTCATTCACAGACCAGGAGAGAGGACAGAGCTTGAGTGTCCCAAAAGCTCAGAAAGCACCTCCAAAACTGGATTAGGCTGGGAAAATGAGCAAGCAGAGAAACAAGAGGAACACCATTGAGAAATGCATTATGTATGATCCCAAGAAGTATCAATATACTCAGTCTGAATATGAGGAAGCACACGCTCCTGCATCTAAAGACTCCAAAAAAAAATAGAAATTGGGCTCAGGCTATGAGAGAGCTCAAAAAAGACTTTGAAAATGAAATGAGGGAGTTAGAAGAAAAACTGGAAAAAGAAATGAGAGAGATGCAGGAAAAACATGAAAATGAAGTCAGCAGCCTAATCAAAGAAATCAAAAAAAAAAAGCTGAAGAAAATAGCATGCTAAAAACCAGATTAGGTCAAATGGATAAAATAGTTCAAAAAGTTATTGAGGAGAAGAATGCTTTAAAAAGCAAAATTGGCCAGATGGAAAAAGAGATAAGAAAACTCTCTGAGGAAAACAAATCCTTCAGACAAAGAATAGAACTCAGGGAGATTGATGAATTTATGAGAAATCAGGACTCAATACTTTGAAACCCAAAAATTGAAAAATTAGAAGGAAATGTGAAACATCTCATTGAAAAAACAACTGATATGGAAAACAATTTTAGGAAAGATAATTTAAAAATCATTGGAATACCTGAAAGTCATGATCAGGAAAAGAGCCTTGACATCATTTTCAAAGAATTACTACAGGAAAATTGCCCTGATATCCTAGAAGCAGAGGGCAAAGTAGAAATGGAGAAAATCCACCAATCTCCCTGAGAAAGAGATCCCAAAAAACTAACCCCTAGGAATATTATAGCCAAGTTCCAGAACTCCCAAGTGAAAGAGAAAATATTACAAGCAGCCAGAAGGGCACAATTCAAATATCATGGAGCTGCAGTCAGGATCACACAGGACTTAGCAGCAACTACATTAAAAGCTCATAGGGCTTGGAATACAATATACCGGAAGGCAAAAGAGCTTAGAATGCAACTGAGAATCAACTGCCCAGCAAAAATGAATGTCCTATTCCAGGGGAAAATATGGACTTTCAATGAACCAGGGGAATTTCGAATGTTCTTGTTAGAATGGCCAGAGCTGAACAGACATTTTGATCTTCAAATACAGGACTCAGGTGAAGCACAGAGATTGGAGGAGAAGGGCAAAAAATGAGGGACTTAATGATGATGAACTGCATGTATTCCTGCATAGAAAAATGACACTGATAATACTCATATGAACCTTCTCAGTTAATAGAGCAAGGAGAAGGAGCTTTTATAGTTGAAGCACAGGAGAAAGCTGAATTTGAAGACAAAATAGGGTGTAAAAATGGAGTCATTAGAAAAAAAGGAAATGTAATGGGAGAAAGAAAAAGGAGAGGGAGAATAAGCCAAGATATCTCATATAATAAGATTTTTCTTTATTACAATGAGCTATTGCAATGATATGGAAGGGGGGAAGGCATGGGGGCATGAGGGAATCTTCACTCTCATCAGAGATGGCTAGGAGAGGAAACAGCATATATACTCAATGGGGTATAAGCATCTGGAGTAAAAAGAAAAGGGAGGACAGGGGGAAGGGGGGATATGAGTGATGGAGGAAAGGATGGACCATGGGGGGAAAGTGGTCAGATATAACACATTTTCTTTTTACTTCTTGCAAGGGGCTAGGATTGAATGGCCTGTCTGGGACCATAGGGCCAGGTGGATGCTGGGCCTAAGGGGTGGTAGGGGGCCTCAGGGCCTCTTGGACCAGGGATCCATCTGCTGCACCACTCAGATACCCTACAGCAGAGTCAGAGTGAAAGGAGAGAGAAAATATAGTACATGGTAGAGGAAAAATACGAAAGGAAGGAGTTGCGATCAGCAATGGCAACGGCGGAAAAATATGGAAGTAACTTTTGCTATGGACTTATCATAGAGAATGTGATCCACTCGTGACAGAGATGGTGGTGTTGGAATAAAGACTGAAGCACATTTTTTATTATTATTATTTTGGGGGGGGCAGGACAAATGGGGCTGGGTGACCTGCCTGGGGCCACATAGCAGGGTAATCGTTGAGTGTCTGTGGCCAGATTTGGACCCTGGTGCTCCTAGCTCAAGGGCCAATGCTCTGTCCACCACCCAGCCACCCCTACTATTATTATTACTATTTTATTTTATTTGGTGTATTTTTTCTTTTTTTTTTGGTTTTTGCAGGGCAGTGGGGTTGGGGTGGCTTGCATGTAAACCTGCTGGGTGATTGTTGGATGTATGGGGCCAGATATTGACTCAGGTGCTCCTGGTTCCAGGGCTGGTGCTCCATCCATTGAGCCACCTGGACATACCTACAATTATTACTATTTCTTTTTAATTTTAAATTTTTTCTCTCCTCTTTAATTTATCACTCAAGCGAGTCTATATTTTTGGGGGGAGGGGTATTCTGTTTACTCTTAAACAAGAATATTCTATTAATGTATAAAAAACATTATTTGTACAAAATGAGAATAAAGAAATATTAAATATTTTAAAAAAAGAAAGGAATATACTTAGAGGCTGTGGGTAGAATGGCTGTGTTTATATTGGGATGGTTGTAATGAGGGTACCTGACAAGGCTATGTGGGTATAAATTAATTGTGATATGATCAAAAAAAGAAAAACTTCTGAGAATTTGCATGAAATGATGCTGAGTGAGATAAGCAGAACCAGAAAAACGTTGTACACCCTAACAGCAACATGGGGGTGATGATCAACCTTGATGGACTTACTAATCCCTTCAATGCAACAACCACGGAGAATTTGGTGGGAATCTATGATTTCTCTGTATCCAGAGGAAGAATTGTGGAGTTTGAACAAAGACCAAAGACCTTCAATTTAGGGGAAAAACCCCATTATCTTATTATGTAATGCTGCTATCTCTTATACTTTATTTTTCTTCCTTAAGCCTATGATTTCTCCCTCATCACATTCAACTGAGATCAATGTATACCAAGGAAACAATGTAAAGACTAACAGAATGCCTTCTGTGGGGGGTGGGGGAGGGAAGTAAGATTGGGGGGAAAATTGTAAAACTCAAAATAAATAAAATCTTTCATTAAAAAAATTTCTTCTGGATAGAGTCCTAGAATTGGAATTGCTGGGTCAAAGGGTATGAACAGTTTTATTACTCTTTGTGCATAATTCCATAATGCTCTCCAGAAAGGTTGGATACATTTACAACTCCACCAGCAATGCATCAATGTTCCAATATTCCCACACCCTCTCCAACATTGATCATCTTCCCTTTTTCTTTTCTGAGTTAATCTAATAGATATAAAATGATACCACATTTTTGTTTAATTTGCATTTCTCTCAACAATAGTGATTTGGATGATATTTTTCATATGATTATACATAACTTTAATTTCTTCATTTGAAAACTGTTGATACCCTTTGACCAATTATCAATTGGGGAATGACTTGTGATCTTATAATTTGATGCAATTCTCTATATATTTTAGAAATGAGTCCTTTATCTGAACTCCTAGTAATGAAGATTGTTTCCAAGTTTCTGCTTTCCTTCTAATTTTAACAGTATTTATTCTATTAGTGCAAAAACTTTTTGATTTAATATAGTTGAAATCATTCATTTTGCCATTTATAATATGCTCTAATTCTTGTTTGGTTAGAAATTTATCCCTGTTCCATTGATCAGATAGACAGAGTATTTTTTTGGTCTAATAATGTATGTATGGTATCGCTCTTTGTGTCTAAATCCTGTACCCATTTTGACCTTATTTTTGGTATAGGGTGTGAGATTTACATCTATGCCTAATTTTTGCCAAAGTATTTTCCAGTTTTCACAAAAAAATTTGTCACATAATGAGTTCTTATCCCAGAGGCTGATGTCTTTGAGTTTGTCAAATAGTAGATTACTCTAATCATTTACTGCAGTTTCTTTTGAACCTATGCTAATCCACTGATCCATTACTCTGTTTCTTAACCAGTACCAGGCAGTTTTGATGACTGCTGCATAATAGTATAGATTTAGATCTGTTAGAGTTAGGCTACCTTCCTTTAATTTTTTTCATCAGTTCCCTTGTTGTTCTTGCCCTTTTGATGCTCCAGATGAATTTTGTTATTATTTTTTTAGGTCCGTAAAGTAGTTATTTGGTAGTTTCACTGGTATTACATGGAATAAGTAATTTAATTTGGGTAGAGTTGTTAATGTTATAATATTAGCTCAAGCTAACCATGAGCATGTGACATTTTTCTTATTTAAATTTATTTTGGGTGAGTAGAGCTTTGTAACTGTGTTCAAACAATTTCTAGGTTTGTCTTGGGAGGCCAAGTGTTTAATGATGCCTACAGTTACTTTAAATGGAATTTCTTTTTTCTATCTCTTGTTGATGATTTATGTGGGTTTATTTTATGTCCTCCTACTTTGCTGAATTTGTTCATTGCTTCAAGGAGTTTTTTTAGATGATTTTCTCAGGTTCTCTAAATATAGCATCATATCATCTTCAAAGAGTGAAAGTTTTGCTTCCTCATTGCCAATTGTAACTTCTTCAATTTCATTTTCTTCTCTTATTGCTTCTGCTAGCTTTTCTAATACTATATTGAAGAGTAATGGTGATAACAGGCATCCTTGTTTCACCCCTGAATTTATTGGAAATGTTCAATTTATTCCTATTAAATATAATATTTGTTGATTATTTTAGATAGATAATAACTATTACTTTAAGGAAAATTCCATTTTTTCTTATACTTTTTAGTGTTATAATAAGAATGATGTTGTATTTTTAGCATCTATTGAGATGATCTTATGATTTCTGTTGGGTTTAGTAATCATATGTTTATATATGTTCAGTGTTTTACTAATGTTGAACCATCTCTGCCTACCTGGTATAACACCAACCTGATCATTGTGTATTATTCTGGTAATAATTTGCTGTAATCTCACTGCTAAAATTTTATTTAGGATTTTGGCATCAATATTCATTAGGGTGATTGGTCTATAATATTCTTTGTTTTGGTTCTTCCTGGTTTATGTATCAGCACTATTTTGGTGTCATAAAAGGAGCTTGGAGAACTCCTTCCTCTCCTATTTTTAAAAATAGTTTATGAAGAATAGAAATTAATTGTTCCTTAACTGTTTGGTCGAATTCAATTGTAAATCCATCTAGACCTGGAGACTTTTTCTTAGGGAGTTTTTGGTAGTTTTCTTCAATTTCTTTCTCCAAAATGTGGTTATTTAAATAATTTATTTCCTCTTCTGTTAATTTGGCTAGTTTGTGTTTTTATAACTATTCATCCATTTTACTGAAGTTGTCCAATTTATTGGTATACAGTTCAGCAAAGTAGTTCTGCATTCTCTTTAATTTCCTCCTCATTTGTTGACTATTTCAGCTTTTTCATTTTTGGTACCAGTAATTTAGTTATTTTCTTTATTCAAATCAGATTAACATGAGGTTTGTCTATTGTTTTGGATTTTTTATAAAACCAATTCAGTTTTATTTATAAGATTGAGTTTTCTTGCTTTTCATTTTATTTATCTCACGCTTGATTTTCATAAATTCTAATTTGGTATTTAATTGGGGATTTTTAACTTGTTCTTTTTCTAGCTCTTTTAGTTGCATAATCAATTCATTGATCTTTCTATACTTTATTCATATGGGCATTTAGAAATATAAAGTTTCCCCTCAAAACTGCCTTGGCTGCATCCCATAAATTTTGGTATGATGTTTCATGATTATCATTTTCTTGGATATAATTATGGATTAGTTCTGTAATTTGCTATTTGACCCACCAATTATTTAAGATAAAGACATTTAATTTCCAATTAGCTCTTGGTTTATCTTTCCATGTCCCTTTATAACATGTTATTTTTACTGCAGAATGGTTGGTAAAGTGTGCATTTATTATTTCTGCCTTCCTGCATTTGATTTTAAGGTTTTTGTGTCCTAGTACATGGCCAGTTTTGGTTAAGGTGCCATGTACTGCCAAAAAAGGTATGTTTTTTTCCATCCCCATTAAGCTTTCTCCACAGTCTATCATATCTAAGTTTTCTAAGATTTAATTCACCTTCTTGTGAATGAACTTCCTCCTAGTTTATTTTGTTGTTAGATTTATTTAGTTCTGAAAGAGGGAGATTGAGGTCTCCCATTATTAAAGTTTTGCTGTCTATTTTTCCTTGTACTTAGCTTTTTCCTCTAGGAATCTGGATGCTATATCACCAGGTATATACACATTTAGTAATGATATTACTTCTTTACCAATGGTGCCTTTTAAGAAGATGTAGTTTCCTTCCTTATTTCTTTTAATGAGATTGATTTTTGCTTTTATTTTGTCTGAGTTTAGGATCACAACCTCAGATTTTTTTTTTTACTTCTGTTGAGGCATAATATGTTTTGCTCCAACCTTTTACCCTTACCCTGTGTGTGTCTCTCTGCTTCAAATGAGTTTCTTGTAAACAAAATATTATAGGATTCTGATTTTTAATTCATTATACTATCTGTTTCTGTTTTATGTGAAAGTCCATCCCATTCACATTTACAGTTAAGATGACTAATTCTGTGTTTCTTTCCATGCTATCTTTCTCCATCTATATTTATCTCTTTCCTTTTCTCTTATTTCTCCTCTCCAAAATGTTACTCCCTTTCACCTTTGACTTTTTCTTTTAAAAATTTAACTTTCTGTTTATTTTCTCTTATACCTTCCATTCCCTTTTATCAGTCCCTTCTTCCCTTATCTTTCCCTTTTTCCTGTCCTGTCCTCCCTGTAGATTAAGTTAGATTTTTAAATCCTAGTGGGAATGTATTTCATTCCCTCACTGAGCTAAATATGTTGAATGGAAGTTACTCAGCTTTCACATTCTCCCTTCTTTTCCTCTAAAATTATAAATCTTGGGGCAGCTAGGTGGCACAGTGGATAAAGCATCGGCCTTAGAGTCAGGAGTACCTGGGTTCAAATCTGGTCTCAGACACTTAATAATTAGCTATCTGTGTGGCCTTGGGCAAGCCCCTTAACCCTGTTTGCCTTGCAAAAACCTAAAAAAAAATCATAAATCTTTTGGGATAGCTAGGTGGTGCTGTGGATAGAGCACAGGCCCTGGAGTCAGGAGGACCTGAGTTCAAATCTGACCTCAGACACTTAATAATTACCTAGCTTTTTGACCTTGGGCAAGTCACTTAACCCCATTGACTTGCAAAAACCAAAAAAAAATTATAAATCTTTGTGTCTCTTCCCTTGGTGTTATTTATCACTCTGATATTAATCAGGTATCATCAATCACAGTTTGATTATTTGACTGCTTAATAAATTCCTTTTGTTACCAAGATGTAACCACAGATTGTTTACTTGATTGCTTGATAAGCAACATTGATTCAAATTGCATCAAATTATAATTATAATAATTTTTTCCTTGCACCCTTTTTCAAGTATCTTTCAAGTACACACAATCTTTCTCACAAGCCAAAGAATCATCCAAAGTCATATTATTTCTTGAACTATTTGTGCCCCTCCCCCAATGCTTATTTTCATTCACATTTTACCCCCCACCCACCCAGGGAACTTAACCCCTTGTTAAGTGAACCACTGGTTAATTCAAACCCTGATCTAGTTAACTGAAAGAATCTTGAAGATCTGCATGTACTGGGAGGCTCTGGATGTCTCACCTGAGAGCTTTACATGTGATTATAAATAACAGAGACACTGTCTCAGGTCCTCAAAGTTTATGATGCCCTCATTAGACAACGTGCTAAGCACCTTGTGATTAAAGTGAGTCAAATTATAATGAGACACTTAAGTTAAAGTAAAACCCTGTTTTTATTTTTTTCATAGCTTTTTGTCTCAAACATGGTGATGTCATCTTGGACCTGTTCAATTGTGAGACAAGACCCAGTTATACCCAAATTGTTTAGGTTTATTCACTTCAATTATATTCTACCCTGTAATTATCTTTAGAAAAGTAAAGTTCTAAAGAATTAGAATTGTTATATCTTCCACTTCATGGTTGTATACAATTTGATAGTCAACCAACATTTGTTTAAAACAGTTTTGTTTCTTCTTTCCCCTTTTCATTTATCTTTTTTATGCAACTCTTCATTAGTGTAATTGGTGATTTAATTCTCTGTTCAGTTCTAGTCTTTGTGTCAGGAAGTTCTGGAAGTCCTGTATTTAAGTGAACATCCATCTTTTTCCCCTGACAATATATGCTGAATTTTGCAGGGTAGTACATTCTGGGCTGTAATCCCACATTTTAGCTCTCCAAAATAAGTTATCCCAGTTCTTCTGATCCTTCAATGTTGAGGCTGATAGGTCCGATGTTAGTCTGAATGTGTTCCCTTTGAAATTCAATTGTTTTCTTTTTGCTGCTTGCAATATTTTTTTCCTTTATTTGAGGTTTCTGGAATTTGGCTATTACAGCCCTTGGAGTTTTTATCCTGGGATCTCTTTCTGGAGGTGCTCCGTGAATTCTTTCAATGGTTATATTGTCTCCTTGTTCTAGTAGATTTGGGCAGTTTTCCCTTAAAATTTCCTGCCTGATGTTTTCCAGGTTCTTTTGTTGGTTCAGGCTTTCTGGTAGTCTGATGAAATGTAGATTGTCTCTCTTGCATCTATTTTCCAGGTCATTTGTTTTCCCTAGAAGGTACTTTACAATTTCAATTTTTTTCAGTCTTTTTATTTTGTTTGATTGGTTTCTAATTGTTCAATTCTAATTTTTAGTATTACATTTTCTTCAATTAACTTCTGTGTTTCCTTTTTCAGTTGGTTATTATTATTATTATTTTTTTTACTTTTAATGGAGTTGATTTCTTCGGTCAACTTTTCACAATTTTCCTGCATGACTTTTATTTCTTTTTTTCCATTTTTCTTCTTCCTCTCTTCTTTGGTTTTTAAATTCCTTTTTAAGCTCTTCAATGAGCTTTTGTATTTGAGTCCGATTTATAGACTATTTTGATACTTCTCCTGTGAGTGATTTTTCACTGCCTTCTTCTTCAGGCATTGCTGTCATCTTTGTTGGTAAAGTAGTTTTCTATAGTGAGTGCTTTTAGCTTTTTTGTTCATCATTACAGTTTAGGTTCTTCTCCTGGGATATATGGAGTACAAATCCAAGCTTTTATTTTTGGGGGGCTGGGGTCTGATCCCTGGCTCTTTGCTGGCCAAGATGTTGCCTATGCAGTCCAGGCCTTGCCTTTGCAGAAGTTTGTTTCTTCCTTTATGTCCAGGTTCTGACTAAACAGAGGATTGTTCCTGAACCAGCCCTGTCTTTTACCCCACTGCTCTCAGGGTTCAGACTTTGTTTGGGGTTGGGATCCTCCCTGATGGCTTGCTATCTAGCTGTTGGGACTTCTTTTATTATTAAGCTGTTGGGACCTGGATTGCACTGTTTCTAAAAGTCTCCTGTTGGCTTTCCCTACTCTCTCAACTCCTGGATTTTACTTCCCCTTTTCCCCTAAAGAGACAGACCTTCTGAAGATCCTCCATGAAGTCTACTGTTGAAAACTTCTTTGAATCTTCTCTTTTTCTTGGCGGGCTCTGTAGTATGAATGTCAGAGTAAAGAATATTTATCTTTGGTAGGGAAAGGCTCCAAGAGTATGTTAGCTTAGCACTGCTATTTTGGCTCCACCCTGAAAGTCCTTCCCAAGATAATTATAAAATAAATATTCTAATTCTTATATGCATATCTTTTATTTAAAAAATCAAGTTGTGAGAATAAAGTAATAAGCTGATATTGGACATTGCAACATTGGTACATGTAATCACTTACTTCATTTTCTGATTATACAATGTGGACCATTTGAATGCACTTTGCTCTCTTGGTCCTCCTTATTTCATGCAAGTCTTTCAAGTTTCATTATTGTGCATGCTTCCTTTATTCTGCATAGCTTTATTAAACATTTTAAATATAATAATATTTGTAAAAGTGCTTAGGACTGTGCCTGGCATATCAGACTGCTTTATTGTAAGTGCTTTATAATTTTCCCCCCTTTCCTTCCTTCGCTTTCCTTTCCCATATGTCTTTGAACTCTTCATATTTGAGAATTCTAGGTTTAAATTAAATTAAATTAAATGCTTCCTGTATGACTTTGGTCAGTCACCTCTATGGATTTTGGTTTTCTCTTCTGCAAAGTGAAGAGTTTAAACACAATGACAGTTAAGATCCCATCAGTTTTTAAATGATATAATACTAAAGGGTAAAGTTTATTCCTAAAATGTACCCTTTTTAAAAAAGACTTGGATATAAAAGGGTCCTTCCCATCATTTATTTTAGTTAACCATCTCCTTAATCTCTAAAGACTGTATGTCTCCATGTCTGTGAATATCTTAATGGTATATTTCCTCATGAAAATAACTGGCAAATAAGAATGGTTCTTTCTCTGTTGATTTATGGTGGCTCCATAAGTGAGGGAGCTGATAATGTATGATGGATATGTTCATCTCAGCTGTCCTCTTCCTGCATTCAAGGTTTTCAGAAGACTGGTTCTGGATTATGCCAAATCATCCTTTAGCTTGGCAAGGTTCTGTCCCCTCAATATTCAGCTAGAGAGTAATGAGATTCTGAATGAGAGTAGGAGGATTCCCTTCTCTTCTCCCTCTTTTGCCTCACTTCAGAGAAAAGGACCTGGAGTTTTTTATTTCTATTCTATTCCATTTCAGTTTCTAGATGCTGGAGGTGATGCACACTGGACCTGAAACCTCAAATAATAGTGCCCTTTGAGCCAGTATTCCAAATGGGGGATGTAGCAGTCAGACTATTAGGGAATCTCAAAGAAGTCTGGTTACCTTGGACTGGAGCTTGGGGTGTGGGGTGAGTCTTGTAACTTGAAGTTTGGGACTAGATTCTGTAGGGATTCTGCTAAATTATAGGCCCTACTACCCTTCTCCTTTCCAGAACATGGGTGGTATGGAGTAGGTGGGGAGCATTATGTCATCCATGCTTTGGGAAAGCAAATTTATATGTATGTCTGATTACATTTTTTTGAAGGCAAAAATCTGAAAAATATTATTTGTCTATTTGTGGCTAAAAGGAAGTGGGATGCAAAGGTCCTCTTTTCCCCTACTTGTTGGGGGACCTTCAGCATCAAAGGTAGGAGACATGACATTTTCAGAGAACCTAGACATTTTCAGTGTTCTTAAGGGTTCCAGAGAACCAGGGGAAGTGAAAAGTAGTTTAGCTCCTTCAGGTGGTGAGGGCCAAAGTAGAATGTGGAAGGTCTTGCCTGGGACAAAATTGGATCTTTGCTTTTGTTGGGAACACTGTAAATATTCTCTATTACTTTTGATTTTTATATGTTCTAGACTACAAGACCCAAGCACAGTTGGGAAATTTTTTTAGGTTTTAACTATATAGTTGATCTTTAAAAAATACTTGCATGTGGTCTCTCATGAGTAAACTCCCTTGGCATAGTTTGTAAATCTCTTTATTTGTTAAATGCTTGATTGTTTAAATACTGATAGGTTTTTTTACTTTATTGAATTCTGTATTGTGATGCTATGCTGATATTGATATTATGCTTATGCTATGCATGAGTATTGATATTAATTTTAAGGTGAAAAATTTGGAATCATTATATTGATTCTGTTTAGTATAATATGAATATTTCTTTCATCTTTCTTTTTTTTTGTCTTTTGTTTCTTCTGTCTTTCATTCTCTTTTTCCCTTCCTTCTTTCCCTCCTTCCTTCCTTTCCTCCTTCCTTCCTTCCTCTCTTTCTTTGTTCCTTCCTTTCTTTTCTTCATTTTCCATTTTTTTATATTATGAAAGCAAAAAGACTTTTATCTTCTTTGGGTGAAAACTCCTAGACCTAAAATGCACAAGGAGCTGACATTCTTTGCCTCTTCACTGAGGCTACTTATCTTCTTATTCTGATGAACAAGTTTGAATATTTATGCAGTTTATCCTGGGAAGAGCAAGTATTATTATGGTATCCTTTGACATAATCGACCCAGATGAAATTGTCTGGACTACTCTTGGGAAAATTTATGCTTAGAGAGATGCCTCTAAAATTTTGGCATGATTTCTGTAGATAGCACTTTTTGTTGAGTGCCTAGTTGCATACTATTAGGCAATTACAATGAAAAACAATCCTATTATTTTTCAGAAAGGGTGATGCAAATGGTCCAGTTCCAAAATCTTTGTGGGGATTAGTTCTTTTTGTGTTGGAAATATTAATGTGGACCTTTTTTTTGACAGACAGAATTCAGTTTTCTTTTTCTTTTCTCTTTCATTTGATTGTGAGTTGAGGAAGACCTTGTAAGACTAAATTTAATTATAGAAACTTGTTGAATTTTGTGAAATGTTCTTTCTTTTCTTGAATCTGTAAAACTTTTCTATTTGAAATCATTATACTTCTTCTCCTTCCATGTGAGCTTCTATATGATATTGCAATATTTGCTGATTTGAAACCATACTGAATTGTACTGGGGAAATGTGAAAATCTGATTTTTAGGGATGATATAGCTAACTTTTTTTGTTCTGTATTTCCCCTTTTCTTTGTGTAACTTCTACATGAACCAACTGAAACAGCTGATTGTCTTCAATATCTTCTTTGCTTTCCTAATTGGAACAAAAATAATAAATTGCTAAAAGGGGAGGACTTCATTAGTTCTTGCACTCTCCCCTTATCCATTCTAACAGGTAGTTTCCTTTGATTTAGCTAAACAAGCTATACTGAGAAAGGCATACTCTTCTCTAATAGTTAAGAACATACTTCCATTTTAACAGTGACTTTTTCTTTCTTGCATAACCAACTGAATTACAGTAATCCTTTCTAAATTGAAGAGTTTAAGGGTGCAGTACCCTCTGTGATCTGTAAAGTCCATGTTTAATTTGTTGGCCTTTCATTCTCACAAGAGAAAATCTGAAATTTTTCTTTTCCTTTTATGGGATATTTCCAGAATTTTTATTGTAAAATTTGAGTTAAGTGTTTAGTCAAATTATCTGTCCTCTGTTGACATTTGTTTTCATCTGTGGGTTTTGCAAAACTCCCAAATAATTCCTATTAAATATTTTATACTGACTTGCAATATATCGAAATCATGGTAGGGAAAGTGGCATTGTGGACATACATTCTCAACAACTATTGGTGAGTTATGTCATCATGAGGTAATAAAATCTGTTTTCCTTTTTTATGCTGGCTTATTGTCAAGTAAGCCAGTTTATCAAAACAATAGACAATTCATGTTAAGAGAAACAAATGAAAGACATTTTTTATGTTGCCCTAGAGACCAGAGATCTGTTCTGAATCTGGAACAAGGGTTTATGTTATAAATGTGTATGTGTGTGTGTGTGTGTGTGTGTGTATATATATGTGTGTGTATATATATATATATATATATATATATATATATATATATATATATATACATACATTCTCCAGATCTGGAAAAATTCAGAGGGAAATGTGTATTGATGCTTATCGAAGAATGCTAAGATCCCCTAAAATGGAGGAACTCTTTGTCATTCACAATATGCCTAGGCAGCTGAAAAAGACTGAATTGTAACACTTTTTTTTTTCTTCAAACTGTTTCTTACTCACTCTTTCCTACTATATCCAAAGGGTGAAGATCACAGTTTACCTTCAGCATGAGTACCGTGAACTGAACTATGAGAAGGGAAGGACTTTCAGCCACTGCTGTTGCTCTTTTACTGTATGTTAGACAAATGTGTTGGGGGAGGATGATTGTTTCTGCTGTTTCATTTCTCCTTCTTAGTCTTAAGAACAAGAGGCAGTTTCCATTGGACTTGAGGGTTTGAGCCATGATGATCTTGGAATCAAGATTCTAGTTGGGATACTGCAGCCAGTCAGCTCAGCAAGGAATTCAGGAAAAAGTCAGAATTCTAGCATTATGTGCCAAATGGGAATGAGACTTGGATCTTGGGCCAAGGTTCTATAGGAATGGAGATAAAAATCCCCATCCATTCCCTAGTGTCTGAAGTGCTACAAAGAGGAAGATTGTGTGTGTCTGTGTGTGTGTGTGTGTGTGTGTGTTTGGGTCAACCTGAATATTTGTGATTTAGTCTCTTGATGTATATTTTCCTTTATGAAAGGTAATTTAACCATTAGTGATTAAAAAGAAGTAAGGGTCATGGAACCCCATATACTTGTGGGAACACCAAATTTCAAGTTTTTGAAGTTATTTTCAAAGAGTCTAGATATCCCTAACCCTCTAAAAGTACTAGAGAATCCTGGGAAGAGGTAAAATGTAACATACCTGCTAGCCTTTAGACAATGAGGTCAGGGTAGTTAATGCTACATCTAAATGACTTCAGTTTCTCAGGTTCCATCTTGCAGTTTCAGAACTTTCTCAACCATTACTTGTGCTCTTTCTGTCTTTCTCTAAACCAAGGATGGAGAATTCTTTTTCCTGCCAAGGGTCATTTGGATAGTTTATAGCATCATTTAAGGGTTGTATTTGGTCAAACATTTTATTAATTTACTGCTAAAAAGCTCTTAAATTGACTGAATTTTGAGGTCAGATGTTACCTGTCCCTGAATAAAATGAAATTAGATTGGATATTGGATACCTTCTTTTCATTTTCATGCACAACAAGTGCATGTGGAGGAAAATATTTGTCTCTTCACATTTATGTGTCTGGGTAGAAGAAGCTGGATAATTCTGATGGCAGACAGAATTTGGGGAAGGACAGGCATGTCTAAAGAAATTTCCCTCCATGGATGCAGCAGTGCCCATTTTACCCTCTGTTCAATGTCTTCCCCTCCCAGTGATTCCTTCAGTAAAGACATACAGCAATTTTGATACTTTGGTTTAATAATTAAATTGTTCTACATGTATTTTTAATGATTTCCTTTGAGTAATCCTTTTAAGGAGAATCGTTTCTTCTTGCCTCTAAAGAGATGAGAAAACAGTTTTGTTAGAACAACTTTAAATTTCTCTGGAAGGAAGATAAATAGAATGAGATCATGATTCTGAAATGAAACTGAGGTTATTAGGATAACCTGGGTAACCCTAGACCTTTCCCTGGGCTCACCCACCCTCCTGAACCAGACTGTGTCTAGGGATTGGAGACAGAAGTTTAGAGCTGCTGGTAGAACAATGCAGGTTGGGGATGGGTGACATTTCCTTCTGCTTTGCAGCTTAAATTACTGGAAGGAAATAACTTCTCAATGTAGAACCTGAAGGAAACTGATCTACTTCCAGCTCCTCCCCATGTTTCTTCCTCTTCCACCTCTCTGCCTCTACATTGGCCACTGTAAGCCTAGAATATTCTGATGTCTTCCCTGCCATCATTCTGGTCTCTGTTCCAATCCCACCTCTGCCAGAAAGCTTACCTGGTCTGCCCAGTTCCTTGTTCTTTCTATATGTGTCTCATATAGTTGTTATATCTCAATTATTTTTTTTAAATTTCTTTTGATGTTTCCACCATTAAAATATATCCTTCTTAAGGGCAGGGACTCTTGTTTTATTGATTCTTTTTGCCTTTCATTGAATTATAGAGTTTAGTCTAGTGTCTGATATGTAAGACTTGTGTAATTAATTTTGGTTGCCTGACAGTGAACTTGGTGATGTCTGAAAGCTCCATGTTATGGTTTATCCAAACTATAAAAGGCTTCACTTTCCTTACCCTCCAAATCCATTCATTTCTTAACTTAGATTTGGAGAATGGACAATTAGGGAATGGAGACTAAGACTGTAGACCTGAGGAGGACATCATGATCATTCTGGGGGGATACCTTTGGATTTGCTTACCCTTCATAGCATGCATTTTCGATATGATGACTCCCCAAAGTCCTAGGTATGAGAATTAGTTGGTATGAGTAGTGTTTCATGGGTTACAGAATTTCCCAATTCCCCTCCTTCCTGGGGAATCACTGAAACTCATCCTTTTTAAGATGTGCAAAGTCATTTAGCAAAATGATCAATGTACCCTCCCCCTGCCCCCACCTATGTATTTTTTTAAGGAAATAAAAGAGTTTCAGAGAAATTAAATGTCTTCCCAATATTTCTCAATTACTATGAGAGGAATTTGCTAACAATTATTATTGAGTGGAATTTTCTATGAGTACATTGACCATATTGCCGCTTCCTCCCAACCCAAGCCCAAGACATAAGTCCAAAGCATCAGGAGTGTTAGAATTCAATGCTTCACTGACCCTCCCAGGAACAAGGTGTGACTATGTGTTTGTGTATGTGTGTGTGTGTGTGTGTGTGTGTGTGTGTGTGTAGGACCATACTCAGAGCCAAATGAATGAGGGACACTGAATTGAAACAGAAATAGATACTCACCCTTTGTAATCCTCTTTGTTGTCTTGTGGGCAACTGAAGTTGTGATCTGTGAGGTTGTTTTTTCAGGAGATGGTGAGGCATTGGTGTGTGGGCAATGAGTCTGGCCATCAGTGAATTCAGTGCCATTTGTCTGTCTGTCAGTGGACTCTTGGACTTCTGTTTGGGCACCAGTGGATTCTGGGGCACCTGTCTGGGTGGCAGTGGATTCTGGGGCATCTGTCTGGGCCTTGTCGGACTCTGGGGCATCTGTCTGGGTAGCAGTGGACTCTGAAGCATTTGTCTGAGCAGGAGTGGACTCTGGAGCATCTGTCTGGGCTTTAATGGACCCTGGGACAGCTGTGTGGCTGTCAGTGGACTCCAGGGCATCTGTATGGGTGGTAGTGGACTCTGAGGCATGTATGTTGGAAGCAGTGGACTCTGGGCCATCTGTCTGGCCTTGAGTGGACTGAAGGCCATCTGTTCGTGTGGCGATGGACTCTGGGACATCTGTCTGTCGGTCGGTAGACTCTGGGCCATCTGTCTGTCTGTTAATGGACTCAGGGCCAGACTCTGTGGCATCTGTCTGGGTGGCAGTGGACTCTGGGGCATCTTTCTGGGTAGTAGTGGACTCTGGACTATCTGTCTGGGCATCAGTAGATTCTGGGTCATCTGCTTGACTGTCAGTAGACTCTGGGTCTTCTGTCTGGGCAGTACTGGACTCTGGGCCATCTTTCTGGGTGGTCATGAACTCTGGAGCATCTGTCTGTGTGGCAGTGGACTCTGGGACACCTGTCTGTGTGGTAGTCAACTCTAGGGCATCTGTCTGGCCACCAGTTGACTCTGGGGCATCTGTCTGAGTGGCAGTGTACTGTGGGGCATCTTTTTGGGTGGTAGTGGACTCTGGGCCATCTGTCTGTGTGCCAGAGGATGCTGAGCCACCTGTCTGTGTGATAGTGGACTCTGGGGCATCTGTCTGTTCATTGGTGTACTCTGTAGCATCTGTCTGGGCTGTAGTGAACTCTGGGGCAGCTGTCTGGCTGTCAGTGGACTCCAGGGCATCTGTCTGGATGGTAGTGGACTCTGGGGAATGTGTCTTGGCAACAGTGGACTCTGGGCCATCTGTCTGGCCTTGAGTGGACTCAGGGCTATCTATTTGGGTGGCTATGGACTCTGGGGCATCTGTCTGGCCATCGATGGACTCTGGGGCATGTGTCTGGGTGGTAGTGGACTCTGAGCCTTCTGTCTGGCTGTCAGTGGACTCTGGGGCATCTGTCTGGGTAGTAGTATACTCTGGAGCATCAGTCTGGGTGGCAGTGGACTCTGGAGCATCTGTCTGAGGAGTTGTGATCTCTGGGGCATCTATTTGGCCATCAGTAGATTCTGTGGCATCTGTCCATCCACCAGTGGACTCTGGGGCATCAGTCTGGACATCGGTAGACTCTGGGACATGTGTCTGGGTGGCAGTAGACTCTGAGGCTTCTGTCCAACAGTCAGTAAACTCTGGGGAATCTGTTTGGGCATCAGTGAACTCTGGGGCACATGTCTGGGAAGTAGTGGACTCTGGAGTATCTTTCTGGGTGGTCATGAACTCTGGAGCATCTGTCTGTGTGGCAGTGGACTCTGGGACACCTGTCTGTGTGGTAGTCAACTCTAGGGCATCTGTCTGGCCACCAGTTGACTCTGGGGCATCCGTCTGAGTGGCAGTGTACTGTGGGGCATCTTTTTGGGTGGTAGTGGACTCTGGGCCATCTGTCTGTGTGCCAGAGGATGCTGAGCCACCTGTCTGTGTGATAGTGGACTCTGGGGCATCTGTCTGTTCATTGGTGTACTCTGCAGCATCTGTCTGGGCTGTAGTGAACTCTGGGGCAGCTGTCTGCCTGTCAGTGGACTCCAGGGCATCTGTCTGGATGGTAGTGGACTCTGGGGAATGTGTCTTGGCAACAGTGGACTCTGGGCCATCTGTCTGGCCTTGAGTGGACTCAGGGCTATCTATTTGGGTGGCTATGGACTCTGGGGCATCTGTCTGGCCATCGATGGACTCTGGGGCATGTGTCTGGGTGGTAGTGGACTCTGAGCCTTCTGTCTGGCTGTCAGTGGACTCTGGGGCATCTGTCTGGGTAGTAGTATACTCTGGAGCATCAGTCTGGGTGGCAGTGGACTCTGGAGCATCTGTCTGAGGAGTTGTGATCTCTGGGGCATCTATTTGGCCGTCAGTAGATTCTGTGGCATCTGTCCATCCACCAGTGGACTCTGGGGCATCAGTCTGGACATCGGTAGACTCTGGGACATGTGTCTGGGTGGCAGTAGACTCTGAGGCTTCTGTCCAACAGTCAGTAAACTCTGGGGAATCTGTTTGGGCATCAGTGAACTCTGGGGCACATGTCTGGGAAGTAGTGGACTCTGGAGTATCTTTCTGGGTGATCATGGACTCTGGAACCTCTGTCTGGGTGGTATTGGACACTGTGGCATCTGTCTGGCCATCAGTGGACTCTCGGGCATTGGTCTGAGCATCAGTAGACTCTGGGGCATCTGTCTGGGATGCAGTGGACTCACCAGGCACCTGCACGTCTGCACGTCTGACTGTGGACTGTGGGACATCTTTCTGAGCTTCAGCCAGTGCCTCTCGGTCTGGTGAACTAGAATTCTGTCCAACTGCAGAGATAAATTTTAAATGTTGAGATAATTAAGTTCCCCACTTTAAGATTGTAAAGGGTAATAAAAAATCCTTTGGGTCTGGGTTTTAAGCATCTTCTCCAGTTGAAAGGGAACTGCTCAGATAGAGCAGGACCCTGTCCTTCTAGGGAAAGACTTGTCTCATTTGTAGTTAAGAAATGTAGGTAAATCTCTGTGTTATTATTGATTTGTTTCCAGACCATCCCAATAAAACAACAGAGTGAGTCATTTTTTTCCTAGTGAATATGAAATTTATGTTTATACTGTACTAAAGTCAATGAGATTTACAGTAATATTAAACCTAAAGACAATGTGTATTTCTTAATTAAAAACTGTGCTGTTCAGTCATTTTTAGTCATAAATTACTATGTGAACTCTTTAATTTGTTTCTTTGTTTTCATAAAGATATTCTAGAGGTCTGCCATTTCCATCTTAGCACATTTTACAAATGGTGAAAATGAGGCAAATAAAGTTAACTGCTTTGTCTTTGTTCACATTCTAATGTTTTTGTTTTTGTTTATGTTTTGGCAAGGCAATAGGGGTTAAGTTGCTTACCCAAGGCCACACAGCTAGATAATTAATAAGTGTCTGAGGCTGGATTTGAACTCAGGTACTCCTGACTCCAGGGCCAATACTCTTTCCACTGCGCCACCTAACTGCCCCACTTTGTTCACATTCTAGAAATGTCTTAGCTAAGATTTGAATTCAGGAAGATGAGTCTTTTTGGCTCCAGGCCTGGAACTCTAACCACTGTGCAACCTAAAGGGTTAAGAAACACTTTATTGCAAAAAAAAATAATGCTGTTATCTAAACCTTCACATAATGATGGTTGCTAAATGGTCAGGATAGTGATTGCTCTAGATTGGGAAGACTGTGTAAATTTTTGAAAAAAAAAAGCTTACAATGAACTTCTCTACATAGATTGAATCTATCACTTGACCACTTAAAGGTCTTTATAAGATTATTAATTGGCCTAATTATAATATTTTTGAATCTCAGGGAATAGGGAGGCCCAAGGATAGGGAGAGAGAAAGATGGGGAACAGCCTGTTAGTAGGGCAGTCAGTACACTTGTACAGTTGTCTTATATGGATTTAGTTTATGGCTAATCAAGCAATCACAATAGTAACACAAAGCTTACTGATTACAGATTCCTATAATATAATATATAATTTATATATTATATATATAATTTATAATATATAATAAATAATATATAATTCATATAATATAAATATAAATCCTATAAAAATATAAATATAAATAATATAAATCCTATAAAAAATGATGAAAAATGTTGACATATTGTGACAGTTACCAAAATGTGACACAGAGACATCATGTGAGTCTAAAAGCAAATAATGGTGCCCATAGTTTTGCTTGATACAGAGCTGCCAGGAACCCTTAATTTGTTAAAAAAAAAAATTAAAAACTGGCAATATCTGCAAAGTGGAATAAGGCAAATCAAGGTATCTGGGAGGATCTGAATGGGATAGTATTGATTTTCTCTACTTATTTTCAATGTCCTCTGGGATTCATTCATTAATTTAGTAAATTCCCACATTGATTCCTCTGATTGTAATCCTTTAACTTTTATATTCTGAATTCTTATTTCCTTTAGACCCTGGGGTGATGATAATTTGAGGACAGAGAAGAACTTTTAAGGACTTATTTACTATCAAATTCTGTAGCACTCCAAACGCCCCCCCCAAATAATTCCATCCCATTTAAGTATATTATTTTAGTTTTTGCAAGGCAATGGAGTTAAGTGGCTTGCCCAAGACCACACAGCTAGGTAATTATTAAGTGTCTGAGGTCAGATTTGAACTCAGGTACTCCTGACTCCAGGGCCGGTGCTCTATCCACTGTGCCACCTAGCCATACTACCCCCCCAATTAAGTTTTGAAAGAAGTAGCCAAGAAACCATGAACTACAAGAGAGAGGCAATGATGTGTTATCTATTTTCTGGACCTAGAAAGTACCTGTAGAAGGAGGGGAAAGAGATCTGGATGCTGGCAATAGAATTACAATTTCTCCCTTTCCTTCTTTTAACCTTGAGAGACTTCCAGTCTGACAGTGGGGGCCCTGGACACAGAGGCCATTTCAATCATACTGATGGTCTCTTCCTGCCATGGATGTGAACACTGTGGATTTGGGGAGTTTGAGTCCTGTGTTCCCAGATGCTGTGATCTGGGTCTTCATCTCCAGTGACAGGGTCTGACTTTGGGAGAGCTGAGGCCAGAACTAGGGCCATGTTGTACGAGTCAGTTTTTCCTGTGCATCTGCCTGGGGTGACATGATAGTAGAAGTGATGAGACTGGTAGCGAAGCAAGGATTCTAGGAAGACAAGGTGCTGAGACTTTGAGACTCTCAGTTTTGGAAGGTCCACTGATCTGGCAAACCAGGGAAACCAACCTCTCTAGTAAACTTGATATTCTTTAGTTTTACTCTGAGGTTTATGGTGAGAACCTGATGTCACATCACCCCCTAAGCCAAACTCAGCCCCTTACCAGCCAGGACAGGCATAGTCTAGGGGCTCTCCCTCTGATCAGGTAGACTGTGGGGAGGACATCTCCCAAATGGCTTGAGTACAGCTCACCGTGGTGGCAGCAACAGTATTGTGCTCTTCCTGTGAGCTCTGGTTGAAATTGTAGCAGCTCTTTCATTTTTGTTATGTGCCTGACTAATAGTAGATAATAAATAAATGCCTTATTATTGATGAACGATCTGACTACATATAAAGTTACTGAAGTATCTCCTGTGTCATCAAGGATATACACAAAGAATCATAGGCAGTCCATGCTCATAAACAAACATTCATTGAAAATCTACTATTGTATGTCTACTGGGAAGAATAAAAGTACTCTCAAATATAATGAAAAAAATCAGACTCACTCATTTTTGCCCCCAAAACTGTAATCTAAGGTGAAAAAGCCTTGAACATTGATAATTGAAATCAAAGTCATGATGTGATGATTGAGAGAATTAACAACAACAATTTTCATCTCTATAGAATTTTCTCCAATTATTCTGAGGCTGGTAGGTACAAGGCTCATCATTCCTAGAGAAGCAAAAGCAAGTTTTTAACACAATTTTTTATTGGTCTCATCCTCAGTTGCCCTTCTAAATTGAAGAGGGGAAAAGTCTCAGACCCAGGAATGTGAATGCAGGGAGAGCCCTTCTGACTTTCACACATATCTTTCTGCCATGAAGTTCTTTCTGATGTTTAATTACAATCCTTCCCCCTACATATTTTTTTTAGGTTTTTGCGAGGCAAATGGGGTTAAGTGGCTTGCCCAAGGTCACACAGCTAGGTAATTATTAAGTGTCTGAGACCTGATTTGAACCCAGGTATTCCTGACTCCAAGGTGGGTGCTTCATCCACTACACCACCTAGCCGCCCCTTTCCCCCTACATATTGAGATTTCTCTCTAAACTTGTAGCTCTTTATTTGGAACCCCCACACCCCCAGTACACCCATGAATGGATTTCATGGGATTCATGAATTTGAATGGGAAATATTTTACTTCTTTGTTTTTTAATAACTTTTGTCTTACTTTGTCTTGTATATTTAATTTTTTATATTTAAAAAAATTCAGAAAAGGGGATTATAGGTTCCTACAGACTACAAAGTTCAGGACATAAAAGTTTAACAACTTTTCCTGCTAATCTAAGTTATACCTATATTAGAGATGATCCTGTTGAAAGCTGAATTCGCCTATTTCTAGCTCATAACCACACTTCCCCCCCAATCACCCCCCCAAAAAAAGAAGCTTCTTTGATTCCAAGATATAAATATTTGAGAGGAAGCTTGAATTGTTGAATAGAGGTAGGAAGACATTGGTTGAAATCATTCCACTGATTTATACTACCTGTGTGATTCTGGGCAAATCCCTTAATTTTTTAGCATTTAGTTTTTTTAGTTGTATCAATGAAATCCAACTTCATGACTCAATTTGGTGGGGTTTTTTTTGCAAAAATGTTCTAGTGATTTGCTGTTTTCTTCTTCAATTTATTGTACAGAGAAGGAAACTGAGGCAAATAGGGTTACCTGACTTGACTAGAGTCACACAATTAATGAGTATCTGAGGTTGGATTTAACCTAAACTCAGGTCTTCCTGACACCTGACCTTGTGTTCTATCCCTTAATGACTTTTAGCGCTGTAAAAATAAGGTTCAGAGAAAGGAATTTCCACATCCAGTGAGTTTCCTTTCAGGAAGTACTATTACATGGCAACTTAACAATGTCTACATTACAGTCTTTATTATCATTCATTACAAGAATCTAGATTTCCCCTGCTAACTTTGAGGATGCATCAGAGCCTGAGCCCCAGAATACATGCAATCATATCTTTAAACAAGTTGTCTTGGAAGACTTCAGACGGTTAAGATAGGTATGATGGCAAAAACAATTAGTATTTTGCCGATTGTATATTTCATTCATGGTTATTCTAGACACCTGTCTCTGGATCTGTGACTTGATGCAGGAAAGTCCCTATTGAGGAAATTCTTTCTATATTTCTTTCTTTTTTCTCTCTCTCTCTTTTTCCCCCCTCTATATCTCCTTTTCTCTTCTCTCTACACTCCTTTCTCCTCTCTATATCTTTTTTGTTCTCTATTGCATCTTTCTCTCTCTCTCTCTCTCTCTCTCTCTCTCTCTCTCTCTCTCTCTCTCCTTTCTTTTTTCTTTTTCTTCTTCTCCCTATTACTCTCTCTTTTTATCTTTCCCTTTTACTCTCTCTCTATTTCTCTCCCCTCTGTCTACAGCACTCTCTGTCTGTGTCTCTGTCTCTCTCTGTCTCTCTCTGTCTCTCTATGTCTCTCTCTCTCTCTCTATGTCTCTCTCTCTCTCTCTCTCTCAGTGTACATTACCAATTTTTTTTGGGGGGGTGGAGAAGGGTAAAGAACCAATAGATATTCTGAGAAAGGTACCTAGGGCAATTTGTTAAGAGACTTGCCTAGGGCTTTTTGGCGTAGTCTTACTGACTTCCCTTTCAGCCAGTTAGAGACAGGAGAACTTAGCAAAGCCTAGAACCTGTCATATAATAGTCTTCTTTCTACTTTCCTGCCAAGGAGAGAGTTCTTATGAAGTGGGTGGGTCCCTTCTCAATATTGTCCCAGTTGTTGAACTCATTCAACATCTCTACCCATCTGGCTTTCTCTTCTTGATGCCCATCCTTCCAAATATTTCTATCTTTAAAGACTTGGCTACACATCTACTTAAAAAGAAATACTACCTAATCAATTTAAAGTCTTTATTCTAATATGCTTATGAGAGTAGATATAGAAATACCATACCAAAGACCTTCAGGAGATAAGGAATAATTTTGTTTGATATATTCATAGTGGTATCATGCTAGTATAGAGACATAAAATGAATATCCCAAAAGAGGTTGGTATAAAATCTCTCTGGCATCAATTGAAACGAACATTTCAATGTATAATATAGTAATTTTAATTAGATTCCATTAAATTATATGCATAAATTTTTAAGATATATTCTGTTATGACATGTAATGCAGCTCTTTAAAAATTTATATTTTATGATTTTTCTTTAAAATGACTCTTTTTCCTTTAGAAGTTGCTACCTTCTGTCCCTCCAGGGTTGTTAAAGTACCTTAGAGGTCTTTAGCCAGCTAGGTGGTACAGTAGATAGAATGATAGGAACATTCATCTTCTGCAGTTCAAATTTGACCACAAATAAGTCATTTAATTGTGTTTGCCTCTGTTTCCACATCTATAAAATAACCTGGTAAAGACAATGACACAGTTCTTTAGGAAATCCTCATATGGGATCTGAAAGAGTCAGACATGGCTGAAAAATGACTGAAAAACATTTAGCTATCACTATCTATGCATCAGAGATTGGTTTTTGGGAAGGTTTACAAGTCCCCAAGAAGACTTTCTGTTCTATTCTGTAAGTGAGTGGGGGGGGGGGGAAGCATTCAGACCCACTTAGTGATCCTAGACCATTGTAGAGAGAGGGACTGGGGAACAGGACCATACTCACAGACTCCCATCAGAACTCCAGCAAGAGCAGTCATGAGGAGAATCTCTGGGAATTTCATTTTGCTGGGGAAATAAGGGGATGTATTTTGAGGAGAAGGGGAAAGCGTTGATAGAACCACCTGTCTACTAGGATTCTTATAAAGGTATCAATGACCAATGGGATTTCAGAGAGGGGTGAAGCCACCTTCTTCTGCAAACTGCCTAATCCCCTCCCCTTACTCCTGCCTAAAGCCATTTACTAAGTCAACAAAGATTGATGAGGGGTGGATGCCTAATCTTTTGACAGGAAAGTCATGGCCAGTAAAGCAGGTAATTGTCATCTATTTTACCAGATGTCTAATTTTGACCTTGCCCATAACTAAATCATGGAGGAGAAAAGAAGACTACCTAAGTAACTGGATTCAAGAGCAGTGGATGAGAGAGAGAGCTCCAACTCATTTTTTAGTAGTAGGATCCTCTCTCTGTTTATCCAGAGACATCCTGGTTATTGTGTAGAAAGTCAGTTTTGTAACCAAAGCTCAGTTTGTCCAACTGCCTGACTCTGGAAGCGTTGATTTCCAATTCATGCCAGACAATATAAGCATTCTAGTGAATTTTAAAGGAAGAACTGATAGAATTATTTAAAGAATAATTCTATATGCATACACAGAGTGATAGATATCACTCTGTGTGTGCATGTACCTATTTGGGTCTAATGATAACCTAATGTGGGGTTGAGGGAAGGAAAAAAAAAGGAAAAAGTAGAAATTTACATGAAAAAAATTTAAATTAAATTTACAATAAAAATGTTTAAATTTGCATTTAAAAGGAATAGCAAGTTGTATGAAAGAGATTTGCAGTTCAATATGCAATGATTGTTTTTATTTTACTATGATAATGAAATGTTTCCTATATTCCATAAATGAAAAATAATTTAAAAATAAAAATATTCTGAATAGCTACAGATAAGGTTGAATGTAGAGAGTTCATCTATTCCATATTACCCTCCTAGTAATGAACCTTAATATCCACCTAAGCTCATTCCTTGCACACAGAAGGCCTTGGGAATTTTTTTTTTGGGGGGGGGGGGGTTCCTGTTCTGGGAATTCCCTCTCTCTCTTGTCCCACACATCAACTGCTTGAACCTTACATATCTCCCAATCCTGTTAAAGAATTCACAACCATAGTTATCAGAAGCTATGCTTTCATAAAAACCAACTCACCAAAGAGCCTATCCACAGGTAGGCATGCAGGGGACAGATCACAGGAATCTGGTGGGATTGAGTTCAAATCTGTTTTCAGGTTATTAATAGCTATGTGACCCTGGTTAAGTCATTTGCCCTCCATTTGCATCAGTGTCCTAGTCTATAAAATGAGTCATTTAATAATACCTCCTACCTCTTCTGGTTGTTGTGAGGATCAAATGAGATCCTCTTTGTAAAAAAGATTTGTAATTCTTAAAGTTCTTTATCAATACTAACTATATACTTACATATATATACTTACATATATATAGGATCACACAATCACTCACATTTTTATAGCACTTTAACCAAATTTTACCAAATAATATACCCCTTAGCATATTGAATCTTTAGGAGAAAGTTCAGATAATTCTTTGAACTTCACTCAAAGGCTTTGTTTGTTCTTTACAGCAGTAAAAAAAAAAGCTAGTGAGAATCCATAATGTCCTGGGTTAATTCCAACTCTATCAACAGCAGGTAAAAGATAATAGGTGGGGTGCTAGTTTTTCTGGACTTGTTTCCTCTTCTTTGACACTAGTGTTTTGGGCCAGATTTGTCCTAAAATCCCTTCTAACTAAGGTCCTTAGGTGTCTGCTTACATTCTGGTTCAGAAGGAAGCTAAAGGATAGTAAATGTCCCTGGGGTTTATGGGATACACAGAGACCTCATTCACCATTTGCTAAAAGTAGGTCACAAAATGCATAATTAAATGTCAGTTGTAATCTGGTGCCCTGAGAAGATGTCATTGGAAAGTACTGAATACCTATAGGGTCCAGTGATATCAGCGATACTAAGAACACACAGAATGTTTCAAATACCCCATGATTCTAGGGGTTAAACCTTCTCATCTATTGGGTCCAGTCAGACAGTCAATTGTTACCAAGGCCTTATTATAAACTCTAGGTGCTGGCCACTAGATTAAGGGCTAGCAATACAATGAAAGATATACATCTAAGACTTGCTCCAGCAGGTAAGATATATAAAAGATAAAGGGACAGTAATACCAAAGGGAAGGTAGGGGCAAGGAGGAAGGGTGTACAGGGTGGGAGTTTGAACTCTCCTGAAAGATTCAGAGAAATCAGGAGGCAAAGGAAAAGAGGGCTTGCATTTTAGGAATGAGAAATGATGAATGATAAGACTAGATCAATGATATGACCGTCTCTTGTGTGACTAAGGTGGTGTAGAGGAATAGATCAGGGGAATTGTATAGATTGAGAAACTGTTGAGTCAGGTTACTTAAGGATACTTCAATATGTATGATGAAGTCCCATAATATAAGGACAGGAATAGGGATAGAATGATCAGGAGGCATGGACTAGACTTATTGAAGGAAGATGCAGAATGTCTTTAGGATCGATAATGAATGACTATCAGAAATTTGATTGATTATTTGAATTTCTAGTTCATAGCATAGTGTGAAGATTGAATGATCTCTAAAAAGGAGATGTTACTGAATGATTTGTAAGTGGAAGAGTCTGAAAGGGGCAATGGAGAGCAAGAGGTATCCCTACTACTCAACAAAGACCAGAGAATCTGGGAGTATGAATGAATGTAACCAGAGAGAGAGGCCAGTAATACAATATTTTAAGGAGAAATCCATTGTTAGTGATGGTCAGACACTGAATGGAATATAAAAGGAAAATAATAAAGATGAAAGCAAGTTTATTACCTAAGGAACAAGCAGTCCAGAGAGCTCAGTGGAAGTGATGGATGCATTTAGAGTGGGGAACTGATGGCTTTTTTGGAGGAGGTAGGGATTAGGAAACAGTGGCAAAGGATGGAGAAAGGGAATTGAAGAATGGCAGCTAGACATTCCAAATCATTGAGACGGGGGTTCATGGTGGAGTGAGAGTGTGTTCATCAGTGAGGAATGATTTCAGACAAAGTCTCAGTGTTTGATAGTGATATTTTGAGAAAAAAATTTTAGTTAGATTATTCATGTCCTTTTTTTCAGGTCCATCCTTGAGCTGTGTAGTGGGTGATGCCTTTACTGCTATCCCAATGACCTTACAGATAACTGATTTGGTTTTGTTTGTTTATATTCTCTTTATATTTATTGCATAAACCTTTCACCTTTAACTTATTTTTTCCTTTTGTATTCCATTTAACATCTGACCATCACTAAGACTAGTTTTCTTCTTAAATATTGTATTACTGGTCCTCTGGTCTGATTACATTCATCCAAAGCCCCAGCTTCTGTGATCTTTGTTGAGTACTAGGAATATCTCTTGCTTTCCATTACATGTACACATGTATGTATTATAGCTCTCATTTAATATGAACTCTTTACAAATAGGAGCTGTTTCATTATATTTGTATTTCTAGTTCATAGCCAGTATGCAGCCTAAAGCATGCATTGATAAATATTTATTGATTATTAATTGATTGATATTATGAGAATATCATGGATTTTCTTTGTGAAGTTTCCATTGATATCCTTACAAATTACAATTTCCATATTTTTCCCTCACTGTCCACTGGCTGACCCAAGTTTTCATATTACCAATATTCTCTTATGAATTTCAGCAGTGAATCTCACACATGATACAGAAGGGAAAGGGAACATATAGTGGTATATGTCAGACCCCTCTGAGTGTTTTCTTCATATGTCATTTCTAATTTAGTTTCTTCTTTAGGCAATTAAATGAATGTCTGAGTGATGTAGTCAAAGGAGTTTTTATCTAAATTCACATTTTCTTCTATTGAGAGTTGTTATTTATGAGATTCTCTGAAAAGTAATTAAGAGAAGGTCTGTGGTTATTCAGGTTCATTGGGTGTGAGTCATTTAGCTACATCTGGGAGTAGGGATAGAAAATGCTGAATGGCAGTAAAGTTGAAGATAAGTAAAATGTTTCTTTAGTACTTCCACTATGGCAGTCAGGGTGTTAAACTCTGAGAACACAAATATAAGGGAAAAAATGATCCCTGTTTTCAAGGAGTTTATATTCTAATAGGGAAAGAAAAAGCAGAAAATGGACATAGAAAGAAAAGGGGAGGAAAAGATGAGGTCACCTTCTAGTGAGAGAGTGAGGCAATGAAGCAGACCAGTGTGTGAGTTGGGAGGAAAGCAAGAAGCAGGGCTGAGAACTACCATGAATAGATTATTCTGAGAAGAGACTCAGAAGACAGTAGATAGTAGAAAAGAGTAAAAGGTCAATAGGTAATCTATAGCTAATGTTTAAAATTATAGCCAGAGACAATCCAAATAACTTGCATATCTGATTTTGAGGCAAGCATGGTCAGACTTGACTTCGAGCCAATTCCTGTCTAGGGGGAAAAGAGAAAGGAGTTGAAAGTACATATATAGCTTTCCTGAAGGCCAGGAAATATATCTCAGCAGAATTTGTCTCAGCCAGAAAAGCTCTTAAGAACAGATCACACTAGAACAAGAGTATTCTTGATAAGGAAAATCAGAAACTTCTTAGCCAAGAAAAACAAAAGGATGTCTCAGGAGATTGAAAGGAATTGACTGCCTCAGTACAATTACTGGGGCCCTTGAAAATGAGCAAAAAGCTTCAGTAAACTAGTAGAATGAAAAATTAATCTACAAAAATGATTAGGATTCTCATGTAGTACTAAGAAAATACAAGAAGGAAAAGGCAAGAAGAGAGTTTTCATTTTAAAAGAATAAAATGTTTAACTATTTAAGCATTAGTTTACCAAGAAATACATAAAATTCATGAAAACAAATAATGTTCTTTACACATATAAGGGAAGAGAAGTGAAAAACTATTCATTTTGCATTGTTGGGTCATGTCATTATAATAAAAATGTAGATACTCCATATCAGGGCTTTTTAACCTTAGGTTATCTTAGGACTACTGTTGGGGGCGGGGGGAAGAGGCTTGGCGGTCGCTTAGAGGGGGAAACATAATCACCTTATAAGGGAATGTTACAGAACTCGGCCCCTCATTGAGTAAGAGTTCATGGGAGGGAGGACAGAGGGGATAAAAGTGTCTGCTGAGAGGTTGGGGGGAGCGGGAATGTGATCACAGAAGAATAAAGACTCATGACCCACCTCAGGCGCTCTGTCTGGTTCTTCCCCCATCAAAGAGTGGGGGCCGGAGGTACCCCGAAGACTCACCACGCGTTGGACTGGTGAGTAAGAGGACGGACTAGCATTAAGAAGCCGGCGTTGTAAATAAAAACCCGGCAAGTGGTGCCGAAACCCGGGACCTGATTTTGCTAGGGAACGTCTGAATCCGCTGGTCGGATTCTCCAGACAGCCTCGGTCGTTTCTGACCGGGAGGAAGGAGAGGGCGTTTACTCTCAGATATTGCCTGAGGGACATATCCCTATTGTGTTGACTATGCTTTCTTTCTCTCCCCTTTCTCCTTCTGCTCTAATCACGCTCCTTGCCGTGCTGGCCTGTCTGATTGTGCCCTGCTGCCTCCTTCTCTTTTGCCGAACGGGAACTTTCCAGTTCTGCCACCTGTTAGGATTGCAGCCTCGGCTAGTAGACAGCATGGGGGGCCGGAATAGTATTCCCGCCTTTGAGCCGGAGGAAAAAGAGGCCGTTGCAGGGCAGCTTTATAAACTCTGCGCTAAGCATGGCCGTAAATTACCTATCAAGACCTGCCGTGCTTTTGTTGAGAATATCTGGAACATCTGCCCTTGGGTGCAACATAGTGGGATCCAACCAGGTAAATGGAAGGTGGTAGGGCAGCAGATGGCCTCCTATAATGACACCTGCCCGGGAAAACTGACCCCTGAGGATTTTACAGTGTATAAGATAGTGGATGCAGCCCTGCATCCCCAGAAGGTGACTTTGGCACGAACAATCAGCACTCAGGTGGGTAGCTCGTTGGCGGGATCGGATTCAGAGAGCTCAGAGGAAGAGGGAAGGCCACTCCCTCCCCTGTATCCGTGGGAGGAACTTAAAAGAAACAATGGGGGAACAAGGGGCCCCCAGGGAGAAGATTCAGGGCCGGAAGTTTCCGAGCGCGGGAAGGGAGGGGTGCAAACAGCCCTCAGGAGTGGCAGGAAGAGGAGCGTGAGTAGGTGGGACCGGGAGGCTGCTGACGAGGAGGGAGAAGTCCGCGCTGATTGGACAGCTGCCGCGCCCCAGGCTTGGCGGCCCAGCCAGGAAACAGAGGCAAAAAATCCCCCGTGTTCCTTGTCCGCCCTTCAGAGATCCCCTCAAGGGCTCCGCCCATCCGGCCTACTTGCCACCAGTGCCTCCATAGCAATAGAGAAAGGGGAGGAGGTGGACTGGGATGACTGGGGCCTCTACCCGGTATTTACGGACCCCCTTACCGGAGCCCGAGACTACCGCCCTGTCCCTTTTAAGATGCTTGAGGAACTTAAGGAGGCCGTGACTAAATACGGCCCAAGCTCCCCTTATGTAAAAAGACTGATGCAAAACCTCTTTGCTACGCACCCTTGGACCCCTGCTGACTTTGACGAAATTGCAGCCGCGTGCCTGGATGCCTCCTCATATTTAGCTTTTAAGGCTCAGGCCCGCAGAGAGGCCTCTAAGCTGGCAAAATCCCGGGGTTATACTCCCCTGGATTTAGCCATTGACCTCCTGTGTGGAACTGGAGCCTATACTGACCCTGCTGTTCAGGCCCGGTATGGCCAGTTTGAGCTAGAGACTGTTAAAGAAACACATGTTGCAGCTTGGGATAAGATTGGAGCCATGAAAGGGGGGAGAGCCACACAGAAGTTGGTTGGGCTGAAGCAGAGAGCAGATCAGACACCCCTCTCATTTGTGAACGAGGTTAAAGAGACCTTGATTAATGCCCAACCCTACGGGGTGAGAGGAATTTCTTTCTTTTTCAGGCCTTCTGATCATCGTAGGGATCCTTGGAGGTGCTCCATCTGAAGGAAATCCGACATGGGGAATACTCCGAGTTATTCCCTCTCCCCTTCCGGTAGTACAGAACTCCCCGATCTACCCTCGCCTGCTAGTGACCAATACATCGATGGGGCTCCCTTCTGCCTCGGTGGGGCCCCTCATGTGTGGCCACAGGGGAAGACATCGAGGATCCCATACCATGGAGGGATTGCCAGATGGCGGGAGGGTACCCCCTTGAGGGTGAACAAGGACGCTGATTCTGGGAATCACCCTACTTGTTGTCTGTTTCTGCCACCTAGCTAACAGAGGGGCTATATGCTTCTTACTCAGAAAGCCTTCATGGCCATGGAGACGGGGGAGGATCCCCAAGTCTGGCTAGCCGCCATGCATGACATGTGACACCTAGGGGTAAGACGAGGTAAACCCCAAGACGGGCAACTTCTCCTGACCCAGCCACCTAAGACAGGCCCTGAGGGTGTCGGGCGCCTAGGACGGGCAAGGTCCTGGGTTGAAGGAGATGACCTAAGACAGGGTTCCTCGCCCCCGGCTATCAGAGGCCAGTAGAAATGACACCGCTTAAGGCTAACCTCAGCACCGCTTAAGGTCACACCAAGTGATAACCTTGTAAAACAGAAAGGGGGAGATGTTGGGGGCGGGGGGAAGAGGCTTGGCGGTCGCTTAGAGGGGGAAACATAATCACCTTATAAGGGAATGTTACAGAACTCGGCCCCTCATTGAGTAAGAGTTCATGGGAGGGAGGACAGAGGGGATAAAAGTGTCTGCTGAGAGGTTGGGGGGAGCGGGAATGTGATCACAGAAGAATAAAGACTCATGACCCACCTCAGGCGCTCTGTCTGGTTCTTCCCCCATCAAAGAGTGGGGGCCGGAGGTACCCCGAAGACTCACCACGCGTTGGACTGGTGAGTAAGAGGACGGACTAGCATTAAGAAGCCGGCGTTGTAAATAAAAACCCGGCAGACTACATCAAAATAAAATAATTATTTGTGGGCTGCACCCAGAATGAAAAAAAAATACAGTAAACTAATACAATAGCTAATTTATAGCCTTACCTTATTTAGATTTAGCGAGTTCTATGAAAAGCTATGGTATTCTTAACTTTGTAGAAAATGGGAGAATGCATGTCATCAACAGGACAGATGAAGGCACAAAACCCAAAAGCAAACACAAAACAATAAACCAGGAATACAAGAAAATAAAGGTGCATACTGAAGAGTATGCATTGTACAGATGGAATGCATTCCATAAATAGATTGAAAAGTTCATGTGATATGTTCCATCCATAATACTGCTTAAACCAAAGAAAATTAACATCATCATGATTATTTATTAGTGATGGGATTAAAATATCTAATAGGCATTCCATACAAATTGTTATTTTTTTCACTCGTGAAAATTAAAACCCACAGGCAGACCACATAAAAAATCACAGTGTGGGATGCATGTGACCTTTAACAGTCACATTATGAAAGGAATACTTTACAGAACTATATAAAACAGAACATCAATTTGAAAGAATAAAGTAAATCTAAAATATAGAAGAAAATAGTGGAGAAAAACATTGGGAGTGAAATAGAGCATGCATATTATACATATATATATATATATATATATTATCATACCTCTATATAATAAATGTGTAATTATAAAAACTAGTTCATCCTGCATAAAAATAGGAAAATTAGGAAAATCAGTAAAGTTGACTAAGTAAATATGAATATGACACAACAATAAAGAATACTAAACCTGTGAATGACCTAAGAACATAAATATCTGGAGAAAGGTTTCCCTGGCTGATAAGAACCATTGGGAAAATTGGAAAGAAGGTTGGCCTAAATTAGGTTTAGTCAATTAACTTAAACCATGTATCACCCAATATACAAACAGATCTATGATGTTATTGAATCAAAAGTTCCTTGCAATAGCACAGAACACAACTGATGGCTGTTTGACTCTTGTCCTTAATCTTCAATCAGTTTCCCATTGATTTCCACCAAGTTTATTACTCCTCCTACATTGTGAGTATAGTTGTCATCCCTGATCACATGACCAACTCTTCTCTTTATGCTTTTCCTGGGTGATATCATTATTCTGGATTTTCTTTGCAGCCTCTCATTAGTTATTTTTTTGCAACTGACATACCCATGGGCAGCAAGATGTTGGAATGGAGAGAATACTTGGACTTAAGTCAGGAAGATCTGAATTCATATCTGGTTTCAGAAACCAATGAACTGTGTGATCCCAGGCAAGCCACTTAGACCAGTAAATCTCAGTTTTTCTATGTAAAATGTGCTGGAGTAGGAAATGGAAAAATAACTCCATTAACTTTGCCAAGAAAAACCCCAAATGTGATCACAAAAAGTCAAAAAATACTGAATAACAAATTCTGGAAGCCTTTCTATCAGATCAAGGGTAAAGCAAGTTGTCTCTATTATCACATTATCAATATTGTACTGGAAATTCTAATTATGGTGATTAAAAAAAGAAAATCATTAAAGGAACAAGCATAGTCCATGAGGAAACAGAACTATCACTTTTTTTTCCAGGTGATATGATGGTTTGCTTAAAGAATCCTAGAAAGTCAACTAATGAATTAATCTGAAGAATTAACAACATCAAATAAATAGCATCAGCATTTTTAAAGCCCAAGAGGGGAAAAAAATTCTTATTATAACAAATTCAGTCAATTTAAACTGTGTCTACCTGGACACAGAGAGAATCTAAATTACTAGAATTACAAAATAATATACACACAAATAAATACAGAAAATAATTTAAATATTTGAATAAATTGAAATAATTGAAAAATAATAAAGACATGAAAATAATTTATAAATATTAATTGCTCATGAACAGGCTAAACTAATATCATTAAACTAATATTACCTAAATTAATTTACTTAGTGCCTTGACAAGCAATCTACTTAAGAAAGAAAGGATAGGAAAAAGAATAACAAAATTCATCTGGAGGAACAATAGAAGAATATAATGGGAATAAACAGAGAATGAAGTTGATGAGTGGAAGAGATTAGGTAGACATTTATACATAATCAATTGAGTACAGTCATTTTGTGTTACATAAACATTCAAATCCCAGCTATTAGAACAAGAATTTATCATTCAACAAAACTTTTGGAAAAACTGGAAAGTAGACTAACATAGAACAACATCTCTCGTATATTAGAAAAATTCAAAATGTATACATGATTTGGACATAAACTAAATTTGTTGGGTTTAGCAAGAATTACTTGTCAGAGAAGAACAATTCGTGATCACATTAGGAGGTAAAATGGGTAATTTAAATAGCATAAAATTAAAACCTTTTCCCCCCAAATAAAACCAATTCAACTAAAATAAAAAGAAGAGCAGGAAATGGGGAATTTTTTTTTGCAACAAATTTCTCTAATAAAAGTCTCATTTCTAAAATCTATAGGAAATTAATTGAAATTTAGAAGAATAGGAACCATTCCTGAATTGATTAATAGTTCAAGGATATAAATAAGCAGTATTCAGAGAAAAAAATCTGAGTTTATCAGTAGTAATATAAAAATGCTCTAAATTACAGGAATGCAATTTGAAAAAAATTCTGAATTAGCTGTTAGCATCCATCAGATTGCCTAAGATGATGAAAAGAAAAATGTCAAATTCTAGAGGATATGTACATAGAAAGGTACTCTAATGTATTGTTTGTGGAACTTATAAACTAGTTAAAAGACTTCTGAAAGCAATTTAGAAGTTTGCCTAAAATGCTATTAAATTATGGCCCTTTATACCAGTGATACTATACCCCCCCAAAATATTAAGGAAATACAAAAATGACCCAAGTGTAATATACATATATATAAAATATATATTTGTATATATATATATATATGAGCATATATATGTTTATATTCATGTATGAGAAGATAGATTTACGTATGAAGTCTTTCTTGCAGTGACAAAGATTTGGAAACTAAGGGGATGCCAATCATTTGGGGATTGAATGAATCAGTTATTGTATATTGATGTGATAAAATTCTTTTTATTTTAAGAAATGGGTGAAAAGGTAGTTTCAGAGAAAAGCTAGAACAATTAATAGCGAAAAAAGAAAATAATAAAGATAATAAAATCAAGTTTGAAAAACTTTGACTAAACAATTCCATGGATTAATGTGAAGCATTCCATCCTCTTCTAATAAGAGAATGGATCTTCTCAGAGTACAATTTGAAGCATAGTTTTTCTCTTTAGTTTTTCAATTTTTGGACAAAACTTATGTGGAAATATGATCTGAATGATTAGATATATTTTAATGGGTTTTGTCTATTTTGCCTTCTGGATGAGAGGAAGAAGAAGAGAATTTGAAACTTAAAATTGAATTTGACAATGGGCAGAATCAATATTTGAGGAACTGTAGAAAAATCACAGTAATATAAACTATGAATTTCAGATAACAGTTTAGAATTAGAAATGTTTATATTGTACATGCCCTTTAATTAATTAGTTCCAAGATCACCATTTGCCGAAATATTAATAAAACTGTAAATTTGATGGAAAAAAGCCTGAATAGAAAGTAGATGCCTATAAATTTGGGTGATGGCTGAAAAAGCTGTATCTGAGATTAGCCCCAAATGAATACATGAATCAAATATAAAAGATTATATCATAAACAAATTTGGGGAATTGCCTTTCAAATTTATGAATAGGGTTAGATTTTATGACTAAATAAGAGATGGGAAGAACATAAAAGCTAATATGAGCAGTTTTGATCACATGAAATTGAACTTTTTTCACAAACAAAACCAAGGTTGCTAAGATAGCAATGGAAACAGTTTAATAGGGAAAACCATCTTCATAGTAAATGTATAATAAAAATCATATTTTCAAAATATATTAGGAATTTCTTCAAATTTGTAACAATAGGTATTATTTCCCTAATTGATAAATTATCTTGATATTAAGTTAGTTTTCAATGAAAGAAATCCAAGCTATCAATTGTTATTTGAAAAATATTTCAGGGGGCAGCTAGGTGGGACAGTGGATAAAGCACCGGCCCTGGAGTCAGGAGTACCTGGGTTCAAATCCGGTCTCAGACCCTTAATAATTACCTAGCTGTGTGGCCTTGGGCAAACCACTTAAACCCCATTTGCCTTGCAAAAAAAAGTTCCAAAAATTATAAATAATTTGAGACATTTAAAGAAAAATAGAAGATTTTCCATCTCAGAGGAATCAGATTGTTAAGAATGGTATAAAAGAAAAATGAGACCTGCTGGAGAACCTGGGGGAAAACAAGCACATTAATATATCTTTGGTGGGGCTATGAATTGTTCAAGCCATTCTAGAAAGTGATTTAAATCTATGATCTAAAATCATTATAATTTGATTGAGAACTACCACACAGATGGACTTTTAACTCAAAAAATCAAAAGAAAGAATATTTTGTAGCAAATAATTTAAATTAAGGAAGTTTCCAACAATAGAGGGGGATGACTAAAAAAAATGATGACATAAGTATGTAATGAAATACTATTTTACTTTAAGAAAAGATGAAGAGAATAGTTAGATTGCTCAGTGTTTAGACCACCAACCCTCAAGTCAAGAGGACCTGAGTTCAAATCCAGACTCAGACACTTAATACTCAGTTATGCGACCTTGGGCAAGTCATTTAACAATATTGCCTTGCAAAAATGAAAAAAAAGGGGGGGAATGATGAAAGGAATGGTTTTAGAGAAACCTGAGAAGACATCTGTGCACTAATGTAAAGTGAAGTAAGCAGAACCAGGAAAAGAATTTATGCCATGAAATCAAAATTGTAAAAACCTGAAGAACTCTGAATAATACAATGCAAGATGACATGATAAAGCATTCTATCTACCTCCTTACAAAGACATGGCTAATATGTAATGTGGAATAAGGCAAATATTTTTGGATTTTGTTGATGCCAGAATTCATTATGCCTATATATATATATTTATGTGTATGTATACATATATGTGTATGTGTGTATATGTATGTATATGTGTGTATATATGTAAGTATGTGTATAGGTATTTAATTATAAATGTGTTAAAAGAGCTTTATCTTTTTACTTTTTTATAAAAATTGAGATTGGAGTGATGAGGAAAGATAAATGAATAATTGTTAATTGAAAATATAAAATACATCCTCCTAAACTATGATATATAACTACAACAATATCATTGTGTGATAAGAAATAAATAAAAGAAATTCAGAAAACCAGGGTAATATTTGTCTTAAGTGATTCTCTGTGAAATAAGGAGAGATGAAAGAACAGTGTACAGAATGACTATAATGTAAAGAAGATCATTGAGAGGAAACTGAACTCCAGGCAACTGAGTGTTAAGTAATGATCCCCAAAAACATATAATTAAGCATACTTCTCACCTCTAAGACTGAGACACAGGGGATTACAAGGGTAGAAAGTTTTTTATATATTGTCAAATGTCATCTTAATTGTTTTTCATCATTAAAAGAAATGGTTTAATTAGGAGAGGTTAATATGGCAGAATTATTTATGATGTGAAATAAAAGTCATTTTAAATATTAAACATTAAAAAATAAAGATGAGGGAGTGATAGAAGACAAGTTGGTGATGAGCTAAGTTGTGTTGGGATGCTAGAATGAAAGCAAGATTTGGGAAGATACTTGAGCCTTATGATTGCCAATTCTTTTCTTACAAATCTTTCCTTCTGAGTAAAGGAAATATTTTTCGAAGTGAATTATACTCAGAAAATGAGAGGCTTTAAACAGTAAAATCTGAATCTCTGCATCAGCAATAGATGGGCAGTTGATTACTTTTATTGCTGACATGCTTTTCTTCTTTAAGCCTGTCACCTACCAACATTCCATGGTGGAAATTTCAAAATACCGTGGAAACTTAGGTTCTAATCCTGACCCTGGCTGTGTCTTTGAGGTGCACTACATCACTTGACTTCACTGGGCTTAGATTTTTCCAAGAAATAGGACCTGGTTTTATAAGCTTGTTTATTTAGAGCTTAGCAATTGTCAGTTGTTCTACTTATGTTTTCAGTTCTATTCTTATGCCACAAAATATACCCCAAAGCCTAGTCAGTCATTCTTCTGGTCAAATAAAGGAGTGTGAATGACTGCCTGGTTTATTACCACCAGCATCTGGATAAATTGCTCTCAGGATGAGTTTTATTGAGAGATGATCAGTAGCCCTGTCTTTAAAAGGAAAGAAGGATGCCACAAGGATGTCAGTGATAACCCTTGTCCTCAGGACAAGGGATTCAGAGTCTCCAACCCTTGTTCTCTGCCTTTATCTCCACTTTGTGCATTCTTGCTTTGTGACACCTGAGCCTTGGTTTCCCCTTGTTTTTGTAAGAATCTTTGTTAAATTGAATGACCTGGTAAACTATGTGAAAGAAAATTAATAGAAGAGAATAGTGTACATATGTATGAGACTGTATGCTTGTGTAGGTGCAATGAGCAATAACTTCAAACCCCTAAACTGTGTGTTTCTCTCCAGGAGACCAGATGTATATTTCCATCGCAGTGTGGACTTCCTGTCATTCCCAGTAGAAGGTTGAAAAGGCACATAAAGCCTGGTCCTGTCCTTTCTCTGACAAGCAGGTAAGACCTATGTACATGATATTAGTTCAGTAAACACATTGTACAGTAAACACATGGCCTTAGTTTCTTATGGTCAATATTGACATCTAAACTACTGTTATCTAAAGACCCCAAATCTCAATGTTTAAAATGGGGAGATGTTTTCTCTGCTTGTTAATTATGAGTCTTACTACCCTTAATCTGTGGTACTGGGGATGAGAAACATTAATTTAACTTCCTCACTTAACTTTCTCAATTGACGTCATAGCCAATTCACCCCTAGGCAGAGAAGGTTGACTTCCATGTAGTGAGAGATTTTCCCTGTCACTTCGACAAAATTCCTTTATGGTCCTTGATACTATTGTCCACTTTTCCTCCTCAATGCACTCCTTTCTCTAGAGTTTGTTTGCTTTTTTAGTGACACTTTTCTTGCCTGGTTCTCTTTCAATTTGTATTAGTCACTCCTTTGTTCCATATTCATTCATGTCTCATGCACTGAATTGGGGGCAGGGGATGTGAGGTATAGGAGTCCTGCAAGACTGTAGCCTGGGCTCTCTTCTTTTACCTCTATACTCTTTCTAAACCTGGAGATCTTATCAGTTGCAATGGACTCAATTATCATCTATATATGACTTCAGATCTATTGATTCAATTCTAACATCTCTACTGATCTAGAATCTCTCATAATCAGTTGACTAATGGAATTCTCAAACTGATTGTCTCACTCCCCACCCCATCCACTCAACTTTCTTCTTTTTCCAACTTCCTTATTTCTAACGGGAGTATCAATATCAGTAGTTGTCACCTTTTACTCTTCAATGTCTCTAATTTTACCGCCCTTTATTAATTTATTTCAAATGCTATCATTTCTACCTTTCAAAAATATCTTTTAATACCTCTCCTCTCTTTTGCCAATGCCACCATCCTGGTCCATAATCTTATTTCACAGATGAACAGCTGAAGTAGCCTGAAAGTTGGTCTCTCTGCCTTATCTCTCCCCACTCCAGTCCATTCTCCATTCAAAACTGATCTTTCTAAAGTACAGGTCTGATCAAATCACCCTTTTCCCACTCCATAGGATCAAATATAAAATTCATTGTTTTCCTTTCAAAGTTCTTTGACTTCATGCCTTTCTAATCTTCTGTGAATCAGTGACACTGACCTCCTTGCTCATTCTCAGACTTTATGCTCCATCTCCTGACTCAAGCGTTTTCCTTGGTTAACCTCAATGCCTGGAATGTTCTTTCTACTCATCTCTGCCTCTTGAATTTCTAGGCTTCGTCCAAGTCTCAGCTCAATTCCAGTCTTTTGTCAGAAGCTTGTTTTCCCCACAACCTTTCTTAATATTTGTGTCTTCTCTCAGAAATTACCAAATATTTTTCCTGAATATGTCTTGGTTGTACATAGTGGTGAGCATGTTTTTTCTCTCCATTAAATTCATGGGCTGTTTTTTTTTTCTTTTCTTGGTATCTTCAGTGTTTAGCACAGTGCTGACTCCTAGTAGGTGCTTAATAAATGCTAGGTGACATTACTTGACTTGAATCAGATGAAAGAGCTTCTAAAGTTATACATTACTCATGAAAATTCATTGCTAGTTAATGATTGCCTCATTCACTGAGTTAATTAAAAAAAACTAGATTTATTTTGAAAGAGTACAAGGTAAATTTCTAACACTTCAAGGGAATGGTATTAACTTGATTTTGCTTTCCTTTTCAGCATAAGGATGGTGTGTTGAAAAAGTTTTTAAAAAGATGGATGAAGAGAAAAGAAAGGAAATAAAAATAAGAGGTGAAAAGATCCTGGAGCCATTCTTCATTTCATGTGATGACCTCATTCTGGATCTCATTTTACACAGTCCTGGCCAACACAAGTTGAACATTAGAAAATCAATAACGTCAGCTACATTGCTTTTTGTGCACATTTTTTTTCTACAAGGAAATTGGCCTAGAGGGCCCAAGTGACAGAAAAGTCATATGACAGACCTCTCCACCAAATTCTCCCTGCATATGATACTCAACTATGAGCTGCAAGGTGTCTGCATAGTGTTAGAATTGGGGGTGACATACCCTCAATTTCTCATCTATGGAATTTTTGCAAAAATATTTTTATTACCTAGCTTATAGAGTTGTTGTTACAATATACTTTGTAAAACTTTTTTCTTTTTCATTTTTTCATTTTTATTTTTAAATAATTTTTATTTATGTTTTCTACTAACTTCATCATCATCATTATCTTAAGTATCATTCTCCTTTCCCCTCTCAGAGAATCAATCCATATAAAAAACAATTATCAGCACAACTAGTATGCATAGTGAAAAAGTTTGAAAACATGTATAATTAATAAAACCCAGGAACTTCCATAAAGTGTAAGTTGGGGCTGTTATTTATCATATCTTTTCATTAGAGTTGTGCTTGATATTTATAATTTTATTATACTAACTTTTTTATATATTTGTTTTTATTTACATTGTAGTCATTGTGCATTTATGCATGGGTATCAGTGCATTTAGAGTTTTCTATGGTTTTCCATATTCATCATATATAATTTATTGCAACTTAGTAATACTCAACTGTATTCAAGTAGCACAATTTGTTTATTTTTTTAATTTTTTTATTTATTTAAGGTAATGGGGTTAAGTGACTTGACTAAGGTCACACAGGTATGCGATTAATAAGTGTCTGAGGCTGGTCTTGAACTAAGGTGCCTCCTGACTCCAGGATCAGTGCTCTATCTACTACACCAGCTAGCTGCCCTACATTACATTTATTAAATCAATTGATATATATTTTATTTCCAATTTTTTATTATCACAAAAGGTATTTACATAAAAATTTTGAATTTTTTAATTTCTTCTTATTAACAAAATTTCTATGATTTAAGCTGAGAAATGATGTCTCTGCCTCAAAGGGTATATATGGACAACTCAGTCACTTTATTTGATTTATTCCAAATTGCTTTTCAAAATGGTTATATGATTTCATGAAGTCATGAATGATGCATGAATGTACCTATTAGGCACTAATAACATCCCTACAAGATTGAATTTTACTACTTTGATCATCTTTGATCATCTTTCTTTGATCATCACCTTTTCAGGGTGTGAATGCTCAAGTTTCTTTTGACTTCCATTTTCCTTATTATTATTAATGTTTTGTAACTTTTTTCATGCAGTTTTGAATACTTTGCAATTCATTTCATAGTTAAACAATTCTCTATATAGATGTGAGATATTGTCCTTAATAATCTAGAACTGTTGTTTCTATAGGACTTAATGATTCAGTTAATGAGGACTACTTAATTTTCTCTAAATGAAGGAAGTGGGTAGGAATTATTAAGAGAAGATAAAAGCGTATAGTTAGCAAAGAGTTGAGATAGCATTTCACTCCCTAGGGATTTTAATGAAAGAAGCCCCAATGAGATTGAACTGGATTAATAAATATACTATATACCTACAGGAGACTAGAGGGTATCCTAGGTACTATTCTTATTTCTCTGCCAATAACTCAGGAGGATACAGAGATGATCTTGAGGATATCCAGGCTTCAAGGGAATGGAAGAGAGATACATTCAGATGACTTGTTCTGTAGGGGAAAGTTCATCATACTTTGTAATAGGGGATCTAGATCTGAATTCTTGTTTTGTTATAATTAATTGTATGACCTGCCTAAGTTACTTGTTCTCTCATCTTCAAATACCTTCCTGATAAAACCAGGAGGCTGTACTGATTATTGTAGACTCTTCCAATTTTTACGCTACAATTTTATGATTTAAGAAATGTCTCCTATGAAGATAGATTTAAGTTTTAGAAAGGGTTAAAAGTCTTCCAAAGTCAAGAATGATAAGTCAAGCAAGAGAATTTAGCTAGAGGACCACAGTTTTAGTCAGAAAGGTGATACTACTGCAACGTCATGAGTCTAATTTTCTTGGGAGACCTTTAAACAAGCTTGGGAGAATACTCACAAAATCATGTGAACTTAGAGCTTCAAGTGAGCTAAAATATGGTAGATTCATCCCCTTCCTTTAACATATCAGGCACAGAGTTTAGGAAGAATATTCTTTGCTCATGATGATTTCACAACTGTCAGCTATGTTCAACACATAGTTAGTCAAGGGAAATATCCCATGTCTGGAAACTCCTGTTTGTGTGATGATTCCACAATACTAATCTGATTACCTGCCAAGAATATAGGAGCATTTATAATCATTAATTATTTTAAATATTATCCCTTTGGGTTTTCCAAGAGCATTGACTCTTTAAAAAATAGTATTTTATTTTATTCCCATTAGATATAAAGACAATTTTCAACATTCATTTTGAAATATTTTGAGTTCCAACTTTTTCTCTTTGTTTCTCTCCTTCCTTTTGTCTATGACAATCTGTTAAAGTTATACATGTGAAGTCATGTAAAACATTTCCACATTAGTCATATTGTGAAAGAAAAAACAGAATAAAAGGAAAAAATGAACTAACCAACCCCCCAAATTTAAAATAGTATGCTGCAATCTGCATTCCGGCGGAATCATTTCTTTCTCTAGATAGCATTTTCCATCATGTGTTACTTGTAATTTTTGATTATTCTATTGCTTAGAAGAATTAAGTTAATCATAGTCAATCAGCACTCATTTGTTCACTTAGGTCAGAACACTTGCAAATATCAACACTGATTTGATAAAAATGATGGGGAAATACAGAAATTGCTAAATGAAAAACAAGGACTCCACAGCCTTTGCCAGCAGGATAAGTCATCCATTTCTAAGAAGCCAGGACTTAATTCCACTAAAAGTAAAGTACAAGTGAAGCTTAGAGAGTTGCAGGACTCTGGCTTAGTAAGAATGCAAATGAAATTCAGTTTTATGCAGGTACTGGCAATACAAAAAAAATGGGAAAAGAATTGTGAGAGAAAATTAACATCTTGTAACAAAAAGTAGACTGTATAATATAATGAAATTATTATGTAAATAATTTTTTGCAAGGCAAATAGGCTTAAGTGGCTTGCCCAAGGGCACACAACTAGGCTATTATTAAGTATCTGAGGCTGAATTTGAACTCAGGTACTCCTGACTCCAGGTCCAGTGTTCCATCTACTGCGCCACCTAGCCAACCCTTGACTCTCCTTCTGATATTTATAATTCTTATAGGGTTTCAACTTTTCTTACAGAATTCTCTACTTAAACAACTCGACCATAATTCAAATGACACATATTGAAACCATTCTACTTTTGCCCAGAGCATTTGGTGTATACTTCGCTTCCCAAAGAGGGCTAAAGAATCATAATAGCTAGGAGCTAGAACATGTTGCTCTAGCTCCTAGATGCTATGATTCAATGGAATTACATTTAAGAAGGTGATGGTAGGAGCAAAGAGAGTTGATAATAGATCTCTCTCTCTCTCTCTCTCTCTCTCTCTCTCTCTCTCTAAATATATACATATAAAATTTTTGTTTTGGACATTGATAGAAGCCTGTGCTGAAGAGAAATCTTAGGGCTGTATATGTAGATCTGGGAATTGTGTGCATCAAAATGATCATTGAAGCCATGGAAGCTGGTGAGATGATCAAGTAAGATGATGCAGGAGAAGAAGAGAAGAGGGTAAAGGTAAAATCTTTGTAGATATTCATGGTTAGTAGGCCTGCCATGAATGAAGATCTAGCAAATGTAACTAAGAAATATCTATCAGATAGGAGGAGAGCAAAGAGAGCTCTGCCACAAAAGACAAGAAAAGAAAGCATATCAGGAAGAGAAAATTGGCAGGGTTAAAGGTTTGACAGAATTTAAGAAGGCTGAACATTAAGAAAAGATCATTAGAATGGACAAGTGAGAGATGATTGCCAACTTTAGAGAGGGGAGTTTCAATTGAATAAAGAGGTCAAATTGCAGAAAATTAAGAAGAAAGGGAAAAGTCAGGTTGTGGATTAGCTCAAAATATAGATTTCTGTTGCTAAATCATGCACAGTTCCTTGTAACCCCATGTATTAAACCATACATGAGATTTTCTTGGCAAAGACACTGTACTGTTTTGCCATTTCCTTTTCTAGTAGATTAAGGTAAACAGAACTCTAGTGACTTGCCCAGGGTCATTGTGTCAAATCAGATTTAATCTCATATCTTCCTGATTCCAGGTCCAGTACTTTACCATTTGATTGTTCCAGCTAACTCCACCTAAAATAGATACCTCTCTCAATCTATCTGAGAAACAGGTGAGAAATTGATAATAATATCAGCCAGGGTTGACTCACATAACCTAGGATCCAATGACTGATGCAGGTGGTTGAATCAAGTAATTATTTTTCAGGTATGAGGGAGACTAGTATATGTTTGGAGATATGAGGGAAGGAACCAGTAGTTAGAGAGAGACTAAAATTTAAAGAGATAGAGAACTTCTGACCAAGGTGCTAAAGAGAAGGCAAAAATTTGTTAAACTCTCCTAGTTTTCCTCCAAAATGACATTAATCAACACCCTTAGCAGATTTTGGAGTGACAGATCGCACAAAAGAATTAAGCAAGTGTGGTCAATGGGGAATACACATGTTTCCAGGGCAGAGAGTAGAGACACAGCAAAATAGTAGCAGGGCAAGGCTGAGGACTAACCTGAGATCCTTAGCTATGGAAGAGATCTCCAACAAAAGGTTGGGCTGCCCAGCAGGGGGGACTGTGAGTGATCCAACATGCTGGCAAAGATCCAGAGTGGATGCCCAGGACTCCCATTCAGCCTTTGGTGAATTTGCATGACCTGACCCACACAGTGAGTCTCTGGTGTTCTTGGCAAGGTGAAGACTGTATGAGACAGTCCCAGGTGTTCCCACATTTGCAAATAGCCAAGGGAGTATGCACCTGGCATCTCCAATACTGACTTTCCAGAGAGAAACCCTCTGCTCATTTCCAGGGTGATACACTGAGCAATTCCCTGGAATTCCTAAAACTTGAACACCCCAGGCCAGTAAGCAAGCTTCTAGGATTCTCAACACCAAAGGTCTGGGAGAAAGCCCTTTCCCCAAAACAAGATTTCCTGGAAATAAATCCCAAAACAAATAAGAAAAGTCAGAAAAAAGTAGAGTCTAAGCAAAGTCTATTGAATGCTACCTTGGAGATAAGGATAGAAAAACACTAGCTCAGAAAAGGAGGGAAGAAGTAGTATTGCATATAAAGCTTTGGAGGGGAATATAAATTGGTCTCCAGCTCTGAAAGACTTGTTAGAAGAGCTCAGAAAGGATTTTAAAAATTAAATAGAAAAAAATGGGTAAAGAATTGTGAGAGAAAATTAACATCTTGTAACAAAAAGTAGACTGTATAATATAATGAAATTATTCTGTAAATGTCTTTATTTTCCTTTTTTCTTTCCTCCTACCCCAACAGATATGTACATATATATATATATATATTAAAATTATAGATGAAATAGATTATTGTATATAACAGATTTACCATTTCATGTGCAACCATTTGTTCACCTCATAATGATACAGAATTTCCTGTTTTATTCCATAAATTGAAAGTAAAATTTAAAAGGACTCGAGAGGAAATAAGGATGAGGATTGAGGATCAGGAGGTGCTAGCTGTTCCATAACCTTGTCTTCTTAGGAAAGTACTTCCCTGAGCTCTGTTTTTTGGGGACAAATAAACCTTGGATATTTATTGTAGGAGTGACTCCTTTTCTGGGAATTTCCTCACTTTTCCTCCATACAGAAGTTGTTTTCCAACCCTGAAATTTTGCCAGTTCCATAAAAATTCCAGTTACAGTCATCAGAGTCAGATATTCTCATGAAAACCAGCTCACCAAAGAGCCCTTTGATGTGTAGATGGAATCCATACATCACTGGAATCAGCAAGGACCAAATTCAAATCAGGTTTCAAAAACTTAAAAGCTAGGGAACCCTGGATATACAACATTTGCCCTCTGTCTGCAAGACTAGAACCAGTGTCTTAGTACATAAAATGAGTATAATAGTAACTTCTCCCTCTAATGTATATTGTGAGAATCAAAGGACACCTGGTTTTTGAAGTGTCGTGTGATGTTTTAAGTGCTCTCTCAATGTTAACTATTGTTTATATAAAAAATCACATCATCATTCATATTTTAAGAGAATTTTAATGAAATTTAAAAAAATAATCTCTTGAGAGGTTTAGATTTTAGGGAGGAAGTTCAGATCATTCTCTTAATTGCCCCCTATGACTTTCTTTGTGCTTTTTGGAGGCAAGAGAAGCAATATAGTGCAATGAGAACCTTAAATCCTGTGTTAGTTCTGATTCTATCTGATATTAGTAGGTATAAGATAATGGGTATTTTTTGTTTCTCTGTATTTCAGTTTACTGATCTTTGTAACAAAGGATTTGGGCCAGATTTGTCCTAATGTCCCTTCTAGCTTTGACCTTTAGGTGTTCCTGTTTACATTCTTGTTTAGAAGAAAGCTAAAGGAAGTTGAGTATGCCAGATATTGGGGGATACATAGGGACTTCATGCACCATTTGCTATTAGTGGTTCACAAAGTATATGATTGAATGTCAGTTTTAATCTGAGGACCTGAGAAGACATCATAGAAAAGTTTGGTATACTTGTAGTTGCCAAAGAAGTTAATGATGCTGAGAACACACAGAATCCTTCAGATGGACTGTGGTTTTATGGATTATGCTTTCTCAACTATTATATCCAGTCAGTTAGCCATCTGATATCAATCCCTTATTAATCGCTAGGGACTGTTCACTAGATTAAGGTCTAGGGATACAAGGAATGACAAACAGCCAGGCCTTGCTCCAACCATTCACATTCTAAAGATGAAAAGTGAAAATGACTGTGTAAATGCAGGATATATATATATATATATATATATATATATATATATATATATATATATATGTAGAGAGAGAGAGAGAGAGAGAGAGAGAGAGAGAGTAAAGCAACAGTAATTAAGGGAAAGAGATAAGGCAGGAGAAAGGAGGAGGGTAGAAAAGTTCTACAGAAAGTAGAAAGAAAGGGAAATCAAGAAGCAGAAGAGAAGAAGTTAGCATTTCAGGGATAGGTGATAGGAATCAATTAGCCTAGATCAATGATAAAATCATTTCTGTTAGTAGATGAGAATGGAAGAATAGTTCAGGGAAATTGAGAAGATTAAGAAACTGCTGAGTTGTGGAACTTGAGGGAGTTTTGAATGTGTTTTAAATTCCTCTAGTATGAGAAAAATAACAGTAATAGAAAGACCAGGAGCCATATATTGGATTTATTTCAATTAATTTTTGTCTGATTTATAATTTATTTATTTATTTATTTTTCACATTGCTACAATAGTCTTTTTGCAAAAGTAAATATGATACCTCCCCTCCAAATAAAGATAGAGAAACCTCAATAAAAATAAAGTGAGAGAAAGCAAGTGTACTTCAGTCTGTATTCAGATACATTTCTGTCTTTGGGATGGATTGCATTATTTATCATAAGTCCATCTGAGAATTTGCTTCAATATTTTTCCCACAGTAGCAATTGCTAGCTCTCTTTCCCTCCATCCTATTGATCCTCTCCCTCATTTATTCTCCTTTCTTCCTGTCCCTCCCAAAAAGTGTATTGTATCTGACTAATATCTCCCAGGAACTTGCCCCCCCCACAACTTCTGTCACCTACAGCCACTCTTTTCTTATACTGTCCATTTCTCCCATCCCTTTCCTCTCTTTTTTTCCTATAGGGCAAATAGATTTCTATACCCTATGAGTACATATGTTATTTCCAATCTGAATCACTTCTGATGAGAATGAAGTCTCATTCATTTCCCTTCACCTTCTACCCTTTCACTCTATTGAAAAAGTTTTTCTTGACTCTTTTACTTGAAATATGTTAGCCCATTCTATATTTCCTTTCCCTTTTCCCCAGTACATTCCTTTTTCACCCATTAATTCCATGTTTATGATTTATTTTGCATTCCTAGTCAGCTCCTTCCTGTGTCTTATCTATATATGCTCCTTCTAACTGTTTTAATAAATGAAAAAGTACATATGAGTTATCAATATCATCTTTCCATGTAGGAATACAACATCATTAAGTACCTCATAGTTTGCCCTCATCCCACATGCTCTATGCTTTACCTGAGTCCTGTAAGTGAAGTTCAGACTTTCTGTTCAGCTCTGTTTGTTTCATTAGGAAAGTTTGAAAGTACCATATTTCATTGAATTACCATCGTTTTCCATGAAAGAGGATGTTCAGTTTTGTTGGGTAGTTGATTCTCAGTTGTAATTCAAGTTCTTTTGTCTTCTGGAATATCATATTCCATGTCCTATGATACCTTAATATAAAAACTACTAAATTCTGTGCAATTCTGACTGTAGCTTCATGATATTTGAATTGTTTCTTTCTAACTGCTTGTAATATTTTCTCCTTGACTTGGGGGCTCTTGAATTTGGCTATAATATTCCTGGGAATTTTTATTTTGGGATCTCGTTCAGGAGGTGATCTATGGATTTCCTAAGTTTAGTTTATCCTCTGCTTCTAGGATATCAGGACAATTTTCCTGGAGAAGTTCTTTCAAAATGAAGTCTAGCCTCTTTTCCTGGTCATGTCTTTTAGGTAAACCAGTAATTTTTAAATTATCTCTCCCAGATCTGTTTTCTAGGTCAGTTGTTTTTCCAATGAGGTACTTTACATTTTCTTCTAGTTTTTCCATTTTTTTGGCTTTGTTTTAGTTTCTTGATTTCTCACAAAGTCATCAGCTTCCCTTAGCTCCATTCTACATCTAAAGGAGTTACTTTTTCACAGTTTTCTTATCTCATTTTCCATCTAACCAATTCTGCCTTTTAAGGCATTCTTCTCCCTATTGACCTTTTGGATAGATTTTTCCATTTGTCCTAAACTGGTTTTTAAGATGATAAATTTCTTCAGTGTCTTTTTGTATCTCCTTCACCAAGCTGCTATCTTGGTTTTCAATATTTTCCTACATCATTCTCATTTATCTTCCCAATTTTTCATCCACCTCCCTTACTTGTTTTTTCAAAATCTTTTTGAACTCCTCCATTAGCCTGAGACCAATTCATATTTTTCAAGGAGGTTTTTAATCCAGAAGCTTTGATTTTGTCATCTTCTGAGTATTTTGATTCTCCATGGCACTAAAGTAATTGACTGGTTGGATTAATTTTCTTCTGATATTTGTTTATTTCCTCAGCCTATAACTTGATTTTTAACACTCTGTTGAGGTGGTGTTCTACTTCCAGGGTGGAGAATGCATTCCCCAATCTTTTGAGGTTTTTGCAACTTTTTTCAGGGCCAGGGACCTCAATTCCTTCTTTGTGTTATGAAAGACTCTGACTGTTCGCCTAGTCTGTGTTCTACTTTGTGGAAGACACAAGCACTTCCCTCTTCCCCGGAGCTGTAAGGAGGGTCCCGGCTCCACTTATGGCATCTTAGAGCCTCAGAATGAGACCTGGATCTGAGTATGGGGAAAGTAACAGATTCTTGCATTCTCCTCCCACCTCTTAACTGTCTCTGGAAGCAGCTTCTGGGTGTCTCCAAAGACCTGCTTCTGGTTCCTGGGCTGGGCTGCACTGAGACCAACACTGTCCTGGGCTAGACGCTAACTGTTGTGGTAGAGTTTTCCAGATGACCTTCCAAGTTGTTCTTGGCAGTTTCTGAGGTAGGAGATCAGAAACCAACCCAGCTGCCAGGGACTCAACCCACCCCAGAAAAATAGGGACCTCCCCTGCCCACTGTTCCCATATGATTGGAGCCAATTTGCTCCAACAGCCTGAATAATCCTGGATGTTTTAAGGCCCTTTCTTACTGTGTTTGAACAGACTCTTCTGGTGGATCTTTCAAATTGTCCTGGCTGGATATTTCTTTCACTCAGTTTTTCTGTGGGTTCTGCTACCATAGAATTTGGTTAGAGCCATAATTTTAAAGGTATTCAGAGTGATCTAGGGGAGAGCTTCTGGGAATTCTTGTCTTCATTCCACCATCTTGGCTCTGTCCCTCCCCCACACTGGATGTTTTGAAGCAAGAAGCAGAATGTCTCTAGGGTTAGTAATGAACATCAATCAGCACCTTTCTTGAGTGAGAAATTAGAATTGAATCAACTTCTAAGAAGGGTAGATTGCTGAGTAATACTGGTAGAGGAAGAGTATGGAAGGCACAATGGGAAGCAAAGTATATTTATCCTATTCTACCATGACCAGTGAATCAGGGGCTACCAAGGAATGCAATCACAGAGGAAGGCCAGTGATACAATTACTGAAAAGTTAATCAGTCTCAATGAGGGCCAGAACTTGGAGGAAATGCGAAAGGAAAATATTTAAAGATGAAAGCAAGTTTATTACCCATGAAACATGCAGCCTACAGAGCACAGTGAAATAAATAAATCTCTTTATTTAAATAATTTATTTATTTGGTTTTTTCAACTTCATGAAACTTGTTTTTTATCACTCATTTTTTCAAGGTTTTGAGTTTTGCAATTTTTCTCTCTTCATTCTTTCCCTCCCCCTTCCCCCCATAGAAAGCAATCTAATTTAGGCTCTATTTTATTTTAATTGCTATTATTTTTATCATTATAATTATTGTTATTATTATTTATTTTTATTGATGCTTTACTTTTCCAAATACATGTTATGAAAGCTTTTTATTTATTTATTTATTTGTTTGTTTGTTTGTTTATTTATTTATTTTTTGCAAGGCAATGGGATTAAATGGCTTGCCCAAGGCCACACAGTTATTAAGTGTCTGAGGCTGGATTTGAACTCAGGTCCTCCTGACCCCAGGGCCAGTGATCTTTCTACTGCACCACCTAGCTGCCCTATGAAAGCTTTTTAAAAAAATTCATTCAAGTATCTATGCATATTTCTAAGTAAAAAAATTTCCTTCCACCTTCCCTTCCCACCTCACCCCCAGAGGTGAAGAGGCAGGTTAATATTGTGCTTACACTTTTATGTTAAGTATGTTTTTACAGGTTAACCATTTTGGTATGAAGAATTAGGATTAAGGGAAAGAAATAACTAAGAGATATTTTGAGAATGTATTGTTCCTCAGATTCTGAAGGATTTTTATTTGTTTCATTTTGTTTTTCTTCCTCTGGATGGGCATAGCATTGTTCATAGTTGATCTAATAGGGTTGTCCTAGCTCTCTGTCCCTAACTCTGCTGGGAGCAGTTGCATCCATCAGGGTTGATCATCTCACAATGGTTGTTAAACTGTTAATTGTTCTCTTGGTTCTGCTCCCTTTACTCAGCATCAGTTGCTGCAATTCCTTCCATGTTTCTCTAGAATCCAACCATTTATGGTCTTGAGGAATAATAATATTCCATAATATTCATTCAATATAGCTTATTTAGTCATTCCTTAATTGGTGATCATCCCCTCAGTTTCCAGTTATTTACTACTAAAAAATGAACTTCTATGACTATGGTGAAACATGTGGAACTGTTTCAATTTTTTTATGATTTCTTCTCCATATAGACCTAGAATTGGAATTGCTGGGTCAAAGGGTATGAACAGTTTCATTTCTCTTTGCACATAATTCCATAATGCTTTACAGAATGGTTGGATTACTTCACAACTCCACCAGCAAAGTATTAATGTCTGAATCCTCCCATAACCACTCCAACACTGATCATTTTCCCCTTTGCTTAGCCAATCTGATAGGTGTGAGGTAATACTTCAGAGTTGTTTTAATTTGCCTTTCTCCAATCAATAATTTGTAGCATTTTTTCAAATGGTCATATGTACATATGTACACATGTACAGTTTTAATTTCTTCATTTGAAAACTGTCCATTGATATTCTTTGACCATTTATCAGTTGGTGAATGACTTGCAGCCTTATAAATTTGATGCAGTTCTCTATATATTTTAGAAATGAGATCTTTATCAGAACTCTCAGTTGTGAAGATTATTTCCCAGTTTTCTACTTTCCTTCTAATTTTGTCATCATTGATTTTATTAGTGCAAAAATCCTTTTTAATTTAATATAATCAAAATCATTTATATTCTATAATTTAAAATGTGGTCTATTTCTAGTTTGGTCATATATTTGTCCCCTTTCATAGATATGATAGATAATTTCTTGTTCTATTAGTTCATCTATAGTGTCATACTTTATGTCTAAATGCTATACCCATTTTGACCTTATTTTGGTATAGAGTGTGAGATATGGATTTGTGTCTAGCTTTTGCCATATAGTTTTCCCAAAAATTTTTGGCAGATCATGAGGTTTTTATCTGAGAAGCAATGCATTTTTTCATCAGTTTCCTTGCTATTCTTGTCCTTTTGCTGCTCCAGATGAATTTTGTTACTTAGAAAAACAGCTAAGAAAAACAATTATTTGGTAGTTTGATTGGTATGACACTAAATGTGTAATTTAATTTGGGTAGAATTGTCATTTTTCTTATACTAGTTTGATTTACCCAGGAGCAATTCATATTTCTCCAATTATTTAGATCTGAGGGTAAGAAGTGCTTTATAATTGTGTTTATACAGTTTCTAGGTTGGTCTTGGAAGGTAGATTCCCAAGTATTTAATGATTTATATGGATTTATTTTATATCTTGTTACTTTATTGAGTTTGTTAATTGTTTCAAGGAGTTTTTGGATGATTTAATTAGTTCTCTAAGTATATGTTCATATTTTCACAGAGTGAAAGCTTTGCTTCCTCACTGATTCCTTCAATTTCATTTTTCCTCTTATTGCTAGAGTTAACATTTCTAAAACCATAAACCATATTGAATAGTAATGGTGATAATGGGCATCCTTGTTTCATCCCTGATCTTTTTTGGAAATGCTTCAAGTTTATAACCATTACATATATGGCGACTATATTTCTAACCTTGCCAAACATAGGTCAATATTGAACATGTTGTGAGAGAAAAATCATACCCAAATGGAAGAAAGAATACATTAGAGAGATAAAATGACATAATACAGAAGAAAACTTTTAAAATTTAATGATAATATATGTTCATCTTCATTTCAACTCCACAGTTCCTTTTCTGCATATGAATGGCATTTTATATGCCATCACAGGGGTTTCAAAATTATATTTGATTATTGTACTGCTCTAAGGAATAAATTCATCATGGTTGATCATAACCCCATGTTGGTGTTAATGTGAATAATGTTCTTTTAGTTCTTTTCATTTCACTCAGCATTAATTTTGGCAAATCTGCAAATCCTGTCCCTCATGATTTCTAATAGAAAAATAGTGTTCTATCATATGTACTATTTGTTCAACCATTCCCCAATTGATGAGCATCCCCTCAATTTCCAGTTCTTTGCCACTTCAAAAAAAAGCTGCTATACTATTTTTGTACATGAGTTTTACCCTTTTTCATGAGTTTTTCAGGATACAGATCCATAAGTGGTATTGCTAAATCAAGTGATGCACATTTTTATTACCTTTTGGGCATAAATCCAAATTGCTATTCAAAAGGATAGGACCAGTTCATAACTCCACCAACAATGCATTAGTATTCCAGTTTTCCCACATCCTCTCCAACATTGATTATTTTCCTTTCTAGTCATGTTGGCCCATCTGAGAGGTGTGAAGTGGCATGTCAGAGATGTTTTAATTTATATTTCTCTAAACAGTAATGATTTAGATCAGTTTTTCATATGACCAAATTTAGCTTTGATTTCTTTGCTTGAGAATTGTCTTTTCATATCCTATTAGCATTTTCACTTGGGGAATGAAGTTTTTATTTGTTTGTTAATTTGTTTTTTATAAATTTGGTTCAGTTCCCTATATATTTTAGAAATGAGTCTGTTGTCAGAAACACTAGGTGTAAAAATTGTTTCCCAACTTACTACACTCCTTCTTGTCTTAGTTGTAGTTGTTTTGTTTATTCAAAAACGTTTTAATTTAATGTAAACAAAATTATCCAGCCTTTTTTATGATCTTCTCTAACTATTCCTTCTGCACAAACTGCTTGATTTTCCATAGAACTAAGAAGTAAATTGTTCCTTGTTTTCCTAATTGGCTTATAATATTGACTTTTATGTCTGAATTCTTTTTGACCTTATCTTATTATATAGTCTGGGATGTGATGGGTGACTTTCAGGTCAGGGATTGACAAATGTGCTTCAAGGAAAATAAGGATTAGGAGAATGAAGAAAGGAGCTTTAAGAATTTCAATGAGTCTTTCTGTTTCTTTGAGAAGGGATGATTATCGTGGGGGTAGGAATATACTTCTATGCTTCCCCTCCAGCCAGTAATGAGTTCAGACAGAGTGTCAGGGCTAGAAAGAGATATTTTAAGAAAATACCTACAACTGTTTCTGCCCTCAAAGTATCTTACAGATAACTACTTTGGTGTGTATTTATATATTTTCTCTTTATATTTATTCTATAAATCATTCTATATTTAGGAACTTATTATATCTCTCATTTAAAATAAGTTCTTTGTGAATAAGAATCATTGTATTATATTTGTATTTCAGTGCCAAGTATGTCATCTAGCCGATAAATCAACTTAATAAATTCTTGTTGATTATGGATTGATTGATATTATGATATGAACACTGATTTTCTTGAAGAATTTACCAGTGCCATTCTTATATATTTTAATTATTTTTTGAGGCTGAATGGTTTATTTAGTATTTGAGGCAGAATTTTGCCTCAGATCTTCCTGATGCCAGTGTCCTTTTTAAGGCACTTAACTAGGCAATTATTAATCATCTGAGGCCAGATTTGAACTTAAATCCTCCTGACTCCAGGACTGATGTTCTATCCACTGTGCCACCTAGCTGCCCCTGGGTTAGCTTTTGATGGAAGAAATCCAGGTCCTCAACTGCCTTGTGAATATATTATAAAATAAAAAATAATTAATAATTAATAAACAACAATAATAATTTAAATGAAAATAGCTCTACATTTGAACCTTATAGTTATCAGATTGTCAAAAATGATTTTTAAAAAAAGCATTTTTATAGCTGCATGATGAGATGAAGGAAAATAAGCACATTATATTTTTTGTTGAGATTTGGTCCGACCATTCTGGCACATGATTTAGAAAGTCACTAAACTCTGATTGAGAAAAGATGGTTAGGCTTGTAATCCAAAGAGATTTAGAAAAGTAAATTATTATACAAATATTTATTGAAAAACAATAGGAAATTATGGAGGTATCTAACAGAAGGAATTATTTAAAGGAATAGTGACATATTTATATAAGGGAATATATTCTTCTTTAAGAAATGATGAAAGAGATTCTAGGGGCTGGAGCCAAGATGGCACCATGAAGGCGAGATTTCTCAGAAGCTCTCTTTCAAAATATTCCAAAAACCTTAAAGTTATTATTCTAACTAATTTTTTCAGAGATCATGGAAAGTCTCTGTTTCACAGGTTTGGAGGGGGTGGAAGTTCAATAAGGATCAAGCCATGCTTGAATGAAGGCGCTCCAGCCTTCCTAGAATAGCCCAATGGGTGCCTGGATCCCTGGGGACACCAATTCATAGCAGCAGAAACAGTTTCCAGACATCTCAATGCAGGGATCACCAAGCACAACTTGAAAGATCAGCAGGGCAAATTCTGCCAGAATGAGTGCAGAGCCCAGGCCAGTGTTATCCTCAGTACAGCTCTAATCCCAGGAAATGGAAGCAGGACTGTGGAACCACTTAGCAGGGAATCACTCAACAGCTGCTCCCAGAGTGCTCAGCCCACAGGAAGTAAAGGGGAGGCTGCCAAGATCTCTCCTCTCTCCTGGTGACAAGACTCTAGTACTTTGTCCATATTCAGATCCTGATTGCAGCCTTCCCCCCACCCCTACCACTGGCATAGAGCAGGGACCCTCTTCATAACTCCAGGGTAGAGGAGGGTGCTTATGGTCATCCACAGACCTGAGCCTAGGCTAGGAGAGTAGTCAGAAACTCTCATAATACCCTGAAACAATTGAATTCCTTGTGGGAATATCCCAATAACACCCAAAAGCTTGGGAAGCACCCCCAAAATCAGTGCATAGGCTGAAGAAATTAGAAAAAAAAAGAATCTGGCCATAAATAATTACATTGGTCCCATGGAGGATCAAAACACACACTCAGAACATGACAAAGTCCAACTCCTGCATCCAAAAGCTCCAAGAAAAATGAGTATTGGCAGAGTTCAAACTATGGAAGAATTCAAAAAAGATTTTGAAAATCAAGTAAGGGAGGGCAAATGAAAAATGGGGAAGAGAAATTATAGTAATGCAGGAAAAACATGAAAATTAAGTTGGTAAAGAAGATACAAAAAAAATGCCCAAGAAAAGAACAGGTTAAAATTAGTTTAGGAGGGGTGGCTAGGTGGCACAGTGGATAAAACACTGGTCCTGGAGTCAGGAGTACCTGAGTTTAAATCAGGCCTCAGACACATAATAATTACCTAGCTGTGTGGCCTTGGGCAAGCCACTTAACCCCATTGCCTAGCAAAAACTAAAAAAAAAAAGTTTAGGTCAAATGGAAAAAGCAGTCCAAAAAGGTAATGAGGAGGAGAATACCTTAAAACAAAAAGCAGACTTGGTCAGATGGAAAAGGAGATAAGAAATCTTTCTAAAGAAAACATCTTGACTTCCAGCCAAGATGGCGGAGAGAAGACAGGCACAGTTCTAAAGTCTCCTGATCTCTTCCCCATCTATCACATGAAACAAATCTCTTAAAAGAAATCTGAACCACAAAACCCAGAATGAAAAGCCAGAACATCTACCTCAGGATTTGTCTCCCGCAGCAGCCTTGGCTGAGTACCTGCTGGTGAGTCTGGACTCAGAAGGAGGATCAGCCCCAGATCAGCCAGATTAACAGCTGAATTGGAACCGGGAGTCTGAGGACCCGAGAACTGGACCTGCTGGATTAGCAGTGGGGCTGGATGAAAGGCGCTTGGGTCTGTGGGGAAGCAGAGGCACTGTTGTTGGTGCTGTCCCCCTGAAGTTTGGGGAAGGGGCTGTGGGGAGAGGTCTGGTGCAGGAGAGCTGCGGACGCCATCCCTGGGCTCCTCAGGTCTGAGAAACACTTAGTCCACACCTCCATTGCATTGAGGCCTCCTCCAAAACAAACGATTGCAAACTACTTCTGCCTCAGTCCCAGGTGTGTGACCCAAAGAACCAGCCCAGCTGAGGAATGGCCTCAGGCCAGGGTAAAGCTCACCACTGACTGAAGGCAAAAGAATTCAATAGCTCCAATTCCTTCCCTCAAGCAAAGGGAGAAGGCCTCTCAACCAAGGTCACAGACACTTCAGAGAAAGCAACCAGCACCTACTACTGGCCAGCCAGAGTAACTGCACTCAGTAAAGCCTTTAGCGATCCCAAGCCCAGGTGAACTAGGCCCCCACAACTCAAGGTCTTAGCATAATGAAGAATGGTCAACAGAAAGGTGGATCCATAGAAAAATTCCTGGAAGGGAAAGACCCCAACTTATAGAGACCTAGAACCTCTAAGGAGAATACAATCTGGTCTCCAGCACAGAAAGACTTCCTTGAAGAAATAAGGAAGTAGCTTAAAAATTTGGGAGAGACAATACCTTGCAACAAGAAAACAAAACCTTAGAAAGTACAATTGGACAAACACAAAAGGAGAATAAATCTCTCAGATCCTCAAATGAGCAAATGCAAAGAGAAATTAATTCTCTCAAAACCTCAACTGGTCAAATGGAAAGCTCTTTCAAAACTAGAACTGACCAATTGGAAAAGGAGTTGCAAAAGGTTATTGAAGAAAACTCCTCCCCCCCCCCCAAAAAAAAAGAATGGAGTCTAGAGTCAGTTAAACAAAATCATAAAATACAAAAAATAGAAGCAAATGTAAAATACCTCGTCAACAAAACCACTGACCTCAAGAATAGATCGAGGAGGGGCAACCTGAAAATTATAGGACTTCCTGAAAACATTGAAGAGATAAAAAACCTGGACCTAATATTACAGGATCTAGTGATGGAAAACTGCCCTGACATCATGGAATCGGAGGGCAAAGTAGTTGTTGAAAGAGTACACCGACCCCACCAGAAAAAATCCTAAAATGAAAACACCAAGGAATGTTGTGGCCAAACTCCAGAACTATCAGATAAAAGAGAAAATCCTGCAAGCAACCAGAAAGAAACAATTTAAATATCAAAGAGCCACAGTAATGATCATGCAGGACCTGGCTGCATCAACATTAAGGAATCGAAGGACCTGGAATGAGATATTTCTAAGAGCATGGGAGCTTGGAATGCAGCCAATAATCTACTTTCCTGCAAAGCTGAGCCTTGTCTTCCAGGGAAAAAAGATGGACATTTAACAAAATGGAAGAATTCCAAAAATTTCTGATGAAAAGACCAGAGCTAAATAGAAAATTTGGACATCAAACAGGAGGTTCAAGAGACATATGAAAAGATAAAAATAAGTGGGGGGTGGTAAAAGGAAAAAAAAAATGCAATCCAGTAAGTTGAAACTGGCTATATCCCAGCATGGCGGGGGGGAAGACTCTCATAAATCCTGAGAAATGTAACTCTAACAGAGACAATATACATAGCCAGTAATGATGGACATTCATAACCTATCCATGAGACTGCTATCTAATGGGATGTAACTGGCTTTAACCCCATTTGGGAGAAAGACTCTAATAACTCTCAGGAATTTTGACTATATTCAATAGAATATACTGAACTAGAAGGGACAGACACTCAGAATTTTCTATGACTTAGAATGATCTAAAAAAATACACTACCTCCATAGAAAGGGGGACAAGAAAGAGATGGGAGGAGGGAGGGGATTGAATGGGACAAATCTCATTACACTTAGAGGTACAAAAAACCTATGATAATAGAGGGGAAGAAGGTAGTAGAGAAGAAACACCTGAATCTTCTTCTCATCAGACTTGGCTTAAAGTCAACCTACACATACTCAGTTAACTTATAAAACATCTAACCTTTCAAGAAGTAAAAGGGGAAAAAGGGGAGGGGGGACAGAGAAAGGGAAGGGGAGTGGAAGAAATAAGGGGAAATAACAAAAGGAAGGGAAGGGAGCAGGGAAAGGGGAAAGAAAGGGGAGGGTGTGATATAGGAGGGCAAACACACTGAAGGGGGTGGTATTCAGAAATAAAAAACTAGGGAATATAGATAAAAGGGGGAAAGGGGGAAAATACAAACAGAGGGAAGATAGCACAGAGGGCAATAAAGAATTAGTAATCATAACCTTGAATGTGAATGGGATGAACTCTCCCTTAAAACATAAGCAAATAGCAGAGTGGATTGAAAACCAAAATCCTACAATATGCTGCTTACAAGAAACTCATTTGAAGCAGAGAAATACATACAGAGTAAAGATAAAAGGTTGGAGAAAAATATATTTTACTTCAGCTGATGTAAAAAAAAGCAGGGGTAGCAATCCTTATCTCAGACAAAGCAGCAGCAAAAATAGATAGCCTTTAAAGAGATAAGGAAGGAAAATTTATCCTCCTAAAGGTACCATAGACAATAAAGTCATTTCAATATTGAATACATATGCACCCAGTGGGACAGCACCCAAAATCTGAGAGGAGAAGCTGAAAGAACTACAGGAAGACATAGAGAGCAAAATTCTACTAGTAGGAGACCTCAACCTCCCTCTATCAGATCTAGATAAATTGAATCATAAAACAAGAAAGAAATTAGGGAGGTAAATAGATTATTACAAAAATTAGATATGGTAGACTTATGGAGGAAACTGAATGTGGATAGAAAGGAATATACCTTTTTCTCTGCAGTACATGGAACTTATACAAAAAATGACCATGTACTAGGACATAAAAACCTAATGATCAATTGCAAAAAGGCAGAAATAGTGAATGCATCTTTCTCAGATAACAATGCAATAAAAGTCATATGCAATACTGGGCCAAGGAGATATAAACCCAGAACAAATTGGAAACTGAATAACCTCATTCTAAAAAATGAGTGGACCAAAAAACAAATTATAGAAAGAATTAACCATTTTATCCTAGATAATGATAATAATGAAACAACATACCAAAATCTATGGGATTCATTCAAAGCAACTCCCAGGGGATATATTATAGCTCTAAATGCTTATATTCCATCTCCACATCTAACAGACCTTAGAACCTCTTCCCCAGATTGCCTCCAATTGTTTAAGAGATTTTGTTTTCCTTTATTTAAAAAAAATGTGGTTGGGCAAAGAGAGGAAATGAATAAACTGAAAAAGTAATATATTCTTTATCAAACTGTTATATATGAAAACAACTAAATATGATTTTGTGATTAGAAAGGGATATTAGTAATTCAGAAAACATGGAAGGATATTCGTATTAAGTGCTGTACTGTGAAATAAGCAAAGATGAAAGAATATTAGCAGAATGACTGAAATAAGGTAAATAAGGTCACCAAGAGGAAACTAAACTCTGGGAAACTGGTCAATTATGATGCCAGAGAGAAGATAATTAAATATAAGTATCACCTCTAAGACTGTAGGCAAGGGGACACCAGATGGTGTATATATAGGCAAATGAAGATGAAGTGTGTATTTCCTTAATTGTTCTTCATTACAAGGAATTGTTTTCTTTGGAGCAGGGTTACTATTTGCAGAAGTGACTATGAAATAAAACAAAAGGAGTTCATGAAGAATTAAAAATTTGGAAAAATAAATTTCATTCTCAAGCCCAATGGGCAATAAAAAAAGTAATGAAAGAAATGTCTTTTGTTTTTCATTTTTATGGAAATCTGAGAAGACATCTAGGGATTGATGGAGAATGAATCAGAAGAATGAGGAAAGTATTTTATACGATAAAATCAATATGTGAAACTGAAGAATTCTGAACAAAGCAAAGATCAACCATTATTCCAGAGATCTTATTATAAAGCCTTCATCACATTATAGATATATGACAGATATATAATGTTGAATAAAGCATATATTATTGGACTTGGCTAGTTTCAGAATTTGGTATGATATATTTATATATTATATAAATATAGATAAATATACATTTAGTTATATATGTATATACATAAATATGTCTGTGCATCCGGACAAATAACTCTCAGGATGAGTTTTATTGAGGGATGATCAGTAGCCCTGTCTTTTAACAGTAAAGAAGGATGACACAAGGTTTCCATCTGTCAGTGATCACCCTGGCCCTCATCTAGATCTAGGGATGCTGGAGGGACCTCATCCTTCCTCCCTGTATTCAACTCCATTTCATGTTTGCTTGCTTTATGATAACTTGTTTTGACAGTTTCCTCATGTTTTGGTTCATTTGGATTAAGTGGTAACCTTTTTGACTGAAAGGAAATTAACAGGAGTAAACGGTACTTTTCAGTATATGTGTCTGTGTGTGTATGTGTTGTGTTTGTGTGTCTGTGTGTGTGTCTGTGTGTGTGTCTGTGTGTGTGTGTGTGGAAATGTGTGTGTGGAAAGCAATGACATTAAACTCTGATGCAGATCATTTCTTTTCAAAAAGTCAGATGAATATTTCCATTTCTGGATTCATAGTCTAAGCCTTCTGTCATTCCCAGTAGGAGGGTGAAAAAATTTCCAACTCCCTGAACACTGATGCTGTCCCCAATTTGTAAAGACAGTTAAGACCTTGATGCATGGTGTGGTTCAGATTATGCAGGAGAGATGAGAGATATTGGTGTCTAATCAGCTAAGATTTCAAAGATAAAAGAATACTAGCAGAATGACTGAAACAAGGTAAATAAGGTCAACCAAGTCCCAGGTTATCAGCATTTGGAATGAGGAACTCCTTCTTCTTCTTCTTCTTCTTCTTCTTCTTCTTCTTCTTCTTCTTCTTCTTCTTCTTCTTCTTCTTCTTCTTCTCTCTCTCTCTCTCTCTCTCATCTAAATCTTATTGTCTTTAGTCTGAGGAGCCTGGGGTTTAGAAGTTCTACCTTAATCTTCTCTTTTAGAATTTGTTCCTCAATCCACAACATAATCAATAAACCACTAGGCACAGTAGACTGATTTCCACAAAGTAATATTTCAGTGCCTCTTTGTCCCGTACAAAATTCCTCTGTGACCCATAACACTATTGACCCCTCTCTTCTCCTATTGCTCTCCTTTCTCTAAGTTTTCTGGCACTACTATTTTCCAACTTATCTGGTCACTCATTCTCTGTCCCCTTTACTGGACCTTCATCCAAATCACACTCACTAACTCTGGGAAGTCCTGCAAGACTCTGGTCTGGGACCTCTTTTCTCCTCTCTTCCCTAAATACCATTTCCTTTCTTTTGATCTGGTCAGCTCCCCTGGACTCAATTATCATCACTATGCAGATGACTTTCAGATTTAATGATGCAACATTAATCTCTTTTCTGACCTACTCTCCTCAGCAGCTACCTAATAGAACTTTCAAACTGGTTGCCCCATAAACTCCAATGATCCGAACTGAACTAATTATCTTCTTTCTATTCCATCCCTTCAATTCCCACCTTTTCCAAATTTACCTGTTTTCTATGAATGGCAATATTATTCTCTCAGTTATAACACTTTAAAAATTATATGTCATCCTTGACTCCTCATTGTCTTGTAGTGATTTATTTTAAATTTTTTTATTATTTCTAACTTCATAGGATCTTTTTTTATACTTCTCCTTCCTTCTGTCCCTATCCAGCTCCTGGTACATACTCTCATCACTTCACAACTGGACTATTACAGACACCTTCTAGTTCTTCTCCCTGCCTCATTTCTTCCCAATCCAATCCAATCCATATTCCATTCAAAAATGATTTTCCTAAAGCAAAAGTCTGACCAAATCACCCCTTTCCCTCTTCCATGACCTCCATTGGCTCCTGGTATTTCCCAGGATCAAATATAGATTCCTCTGTTTTGCTGTTAAAACTCTTCTTACTTTGTCCCCTTCCTGCCCTTTCAGTCTACTCATATCTTACGCCCTTCCATGTTTTCTGTTATCCAATCACATTGACCTCCTTGCTCATTCTCAGACTCCATGCTCCATCTCCTGACTCAGACATTTTCCCTAATTTCCTCAATGCTAGAATATTCTCCCTCCTCATCTCTATCTCCTGAATTTCCAGGCTTCCTTCAAGTCTCAGATCAATTCCAACTTTTTGCAAGAAACATTTTATGACTTTCTATAATCTTTGTGTCTTCCCTCTGAAATCATCAAGTGTTTGTACTGACTTATTTATGGGTACAGAATGGTATCCATGCTGCCTTCTCCCTGCTTCCCATTCTGAACTCTGAATTACTTTCTGTTTACATAGGGTTACAATAGGGAATTACCATGAACACAGATTTCTCATCTATGGAATCTGGATAACATTATTTGTACAATCTACATTATAAAGTTGTTGTGATGAATATATTTTGTTACTTTTTTGTTTTGTTTTTGTTTTTAAACCATAATATTTTTTAAAAAAATTTTTATTTATTTAAAGCAATCGGGTTAAGTGGCTTGCCCAAGGTCACACAGATAGGTAATTATTAAGTGACTGAGGCTGGATTTGAACTCAGGTACTCCTGACTCCAGGACTAGTGCTCTATCTACTGCACCACCCAGCTGTGCCCTAAACTGTAATCTTTTTAAACTAATTTTTATTAATGTCTTCTGCTCCATTTATCTTTGTGCTTATTGTGCATATCCTTTTTCTTTCCCTCGCAGAGAGTCACCTCAGGCAAGAAACAATATTTTTGAAGTGTAAAAACAAATACTTATCTACAACTAATAGGTATTTTGAAACATTATGAAAATAAATGTAATATATATCACCTGGACTTTCTATCTCCATAAAATATGGGTTGGGATTGTCATTTATAATATCTGTTCAATGGAATCATGCTAAATATTTGTACTTTTTCTACCTTAACTTTTAATTTCTTTATATTTGATTGTTTAAATTTATATTATTTTAATTATTGTATATATTTTAGATTGTTTCTGCATCAATACATATAGATCTTTCTATGCTTTTCTCTATTCATCATGCATGTAATTTCTTACAGTGCAGAAACACTTTTTAAATTTGTTTTTATGCATTTTTTTCATCCAAATGCCCATGTATATTTTAAGTTACAAATTTCCTTCCACTCTCCCTTCCCACCCCACTCCCCTCAGTGGAAAATAGCCAGCATTATTTTTTAGCATTGTACATACATATTTTAGATAAACATTATTTACAGATTAGTCAGTTTAAATATGAGGAGTTAATATTAAGGGAAAGAGATGCATGAGATAATTTTTATAAAGTATTCATCAGATTCTGAAGGGTTGTTTTTTATTATTTTGGTTTTTTTTGTTTTCTTCCTCTGGATGGGGTTAGCATTGTCCATAGTCAGTCTAATATGGTTGTACTAGCTCAATGAACTGCTGAGATTAGCTACTTCCCTCAAGGTTGATCATCTCACAATGTAGTTATTAATGTGTACATTGTTTTCTTGATTCTGCTCCCTTCTCTCAGCATCAGATTTGAGTAATGCTTTTATTAATGCATCATGACTTATTTAATCAATAAACATACATCTATTTTGTTTCTAATTGTTTGCTATCTCAAAAAAGTGCTGCTACAAATATTTATATATATATATATATATATATATATACATATATATGTATATATATATATATATATTTCTCTCTATCCATACCTTCCTCATGGTATAAACTGAGAAGTGAAGTCTCTGGCTCAAAGTATATAGATAACTCAGTCACTTGATTTGAATAATTCAAATTACTTTACAAAACAATTTTGTGATTTCTATGAATAATGGATAAATCTACTTATTGGTTCACAATTCTTCCCATATTGAATGTTGCCATTTTTAGTCATTTTTTGATGATTTTCAGAATGTGAGGTAAAATCTCAAGGCTGTTTAGATTTTCATTTGCTTTATTATTAAGTGATTTGGAGCATTTTATACAGTTAGGTTTATTTTATAATTTTTTCATTTAATGCAAATATGAGTTATTGATATTAATAATAAGTGACACTGCTCCTTCTAATGAACTTACTAACTCATTCATTGAGGCATTTACTTAAAGTATAGTGCTTTGTAGCCAAGTATATTGAAGGGTGACTAAGAAAAATTAATAAATAATTGACATATATCTATTTCGCTAGAGATTTTGAGAAGATATGATTATTCACTGTACCTTACCTGGATAAAGTCTGTACATTCAGGAGAATGATATTCCATTTTCTATTTTTCTCTGTTAGAATTATCTGGAAAATATAAATGTTGCTGTTAAAATATCCAGGCTATTGATGATTTGGGAAAAGGACTCATGCCCAGAACATGTAATGGAACAGAAAGTCTATTAGGTTTTATTACATGGCACCTTGAATTATAGATTTGCTATTATTAATTGTATGACCTCAGTGAGTTATTTGCTCTCTATTCCTCATATTACTTCTTGATAAAAGCAGGAGATTGTGATTCCTTCCATATCCAAAGCAATGATGCTGGGACTTCTGAAGTGCCTCCTTTGAATATGAAAATTTAAATTTTAGAAACAGTTAAAAGTCTTCCAAAGCCAAGAATGCTAAGTAAAATGAGGGATTTTAACTTGGAGTCAACAGTTATGGTCAGAAAGGTGCTCCTATTGCAAGGTCATGAACCTGATTTCTTTTGTTGATCTTTAAACAGGCTCAGAAGGATGCCCACAGAATCACATAGCCTTAAAGATTCAAGTGCTCTTAAAAATGATGGAATCCAATTCCTCCCTTTTGCATGTCAAATCCATAATTTTGATAATGATGATATGACAAATGTTTGGGGTCATCTCGTTAATTTAACAAAAGAGGCATATTAGAACTAAGGTCTCAACTCCTGGTTGTGTGGTCATTCCTTAATACTGATCTAGTTCCCATCAAGAATTTGCAGAACTGACAGGTTATCAGTCATGTTAAGTCTCCATTTTTTTCCAAATTCTCCTTATTCTTATTGCCCACAGTGGCAAGAGTATTGAATATTTTAAAAATCATATTTTGTTTTTTTCCAAAAAGAAAGATAATCATCATTAATTTTAAGAAAGTTTCCGAGTTCCATTTTTTTCTCTCTCCCTACACCCTCTTCCCCATTCCCAATTTGGCAAGCAAACTGATACAGGTTATACACATGCAATCATGTAAAAACATTTCCACATGAGTCATGTTGTGAGAGAAGAAACAGAAAAAGGAAAAACAAATGTGATATCACAAAATGAAAATAGCATGCTTCAATCTGAATTCATACTCCATCACTTCTTTCTCTATATGTGGATAGTATTTTCCATCATGAGTCTTTTGGGATTATTTTGGATCTTTGTATTGATGGGAAGAGCTAAGTCAATTACAGTTGGTCAATAAGTCCATTACAGTGTGTAGAACATTTGGGTACTGAAGAGCATTGACCCTCTCTTTTTAATGTTATTTTATTTTATTAGTTCAAATTACATGCAAAGATAGTTTTCAACATTCAGCATTTTAAGTTTTGAATTCCATGTTTTCCTACCTCTCCATTACATCCTCCCTCCCAATGACAGCAAGTAATCTGAAATAAATTGTAAGTATACAAACATCTTTAATATATTTCCATATTACTTGTATTATGAAAGAAAAATCAAAGCTAGAGAAGAAAACATGAGAAAGAAAAAACAAATTTAAAAAAATGAAAATGGTGTGCTTTGCTTTGCATTAATCCTGTAGTCTACTCACTCATGATTTCTCACTGATCAGCCCTAACTCTTGGGTATAACCTCAATTTCCAAATCTTTGCCACTACAAAAAAAATTCACATAAATATTTTTGTACATGTGAAGCTCTTTCCTTTTTAAATATATTTGCATGTAAAACACATAGTGGTATTGCTAGATAAAAGCTTTTGTAATGTGTGATTGCCCTTTGGGTATAGTTCCACATTGCTCTTCAGAATGGTTGACAGTTTACAACTCCACCAACTCCACCAACTCCACCAACAGTGCATTAGTGTCTGTTTCCCCATCCAATATAACTAATTTTCCTCTTTTGTCATTTTAGTTAATCTGATTGGGATCAGTTGGTAAATCACAGTTGTTTTAATTTGCATTTCTATAACCAAAAATGACTTAAAATTTTTTTCTCATGACCGCAATAGATCCTTCATTTGAAAACAGCATTTTCAGCAATTGGGAAATGATTTGTACTCTTAGAAATTTATCTCAGTTCTCTATACATTTTAGAAACGAGTCCTGTGTCAGAAGCACTACCTATTAAAATTGTTCCCCAACACTCTGCTTTCTTTCTAATCTAGGTTCCATTAATTTTGTTTGGGCAATTAATGTAATTATAAATATTTAATTATATATATATTATATATATGAATAAATGAATAAGTTTATAACAGAAAAGTTTATAACCATTCTATATATATAATAATTATTAATTTAATTATAAATATAATAAAATAATAAATTAATTTAATATAATCAAATTTATTCATTTTGTGTTTTATACTGTTCTCTAGATCTGGTTTGGTTATAAACTCCTCCCCTCTCCATAAATCTGATAGATAAACTATTCCTTGATCTTCTAATTGACTTACTATCACTTTTCATGTCTAAATCATAAACTCAATTTGTCTTTATGTGAGATAGGATGTAAGATACTGATCAATGTCTAGTTCCTGCCATGCTATTTTCCCAGTAATTTTTGTCAAATACTGAATTCTTATCTCAAAAGTTGAAGTCTTTAGATTTATTAAACAGTAGTTTACTTTACTCATTTATTCTAAACCTCCACACTTTTTCTTAGCCACTTCCAAACAGTTTTTGACTGCTGTTTTATAATATAATTTTAGGCCTAGTATGGCTAGGCCACATTCTTTTCCTTTTTTTTCTTCCATTAATCCCATTGATATTCTGGACCCCATATTCCATGATATGAAATTTTCATATATTTCTAGCTCTATAAAATACTTTTTAGGTAGTTTGATTGTTATGGCACCGAATAAGTAATTTAGAGTTGAGTTGTCATTTTTATGACCCAAGAACAATTGACTTTCTTGTAATTGTTTAGAACTGACTTTGTGTGAAAAGTGTTTTGTAAGTATATTCATACAGTTTCTGGGTTTGTCTTGACAGGTGGCAGTATTTTATGTTGTCTAGAAGTACTGTAAATGAAATTTCTCTTGCTGTTTCTTGTGCTGGACTTTGCTGTAATGCTTGGCAATAACATGAAACTGCTACCTATACCAGGAAAAACCACAATCGAGAAATAAAATTATAAGCTAATTTTCTAAAAAAATTTTGATACAAGCAATTTAAATAAAATATTTGCAAAGAGATTTCAATTTCAGCAAGTTATCAAAATAATACACTGTCATAAGATGAGATTTATTCTTGGAATGCAGGGCTGGTATAATATTTGGAAAACTCTTAACATTATCAGCCTTATCAGTATCAAAACAATCAGAAATCAAATGATTTTTCTCAATAGATTCTGAAAAAATATTTTTTGCCAAAATTCAGCATATAAAAACACTTGAGATGAATGATGGATGTTTTTCCTTAAAATAATTATCAGTATCTCTCTGAAACCCATCAGCAAGCATCATATACAATGGATATAAGTTAGAAGGAATATCCATTATCACCACTATTTTTCAAGACTGGTCTAGAAACATTAACTTTAGCACAATAAGAGATAAAAAAAAGAAATTAAAGAAATTAGGATAGGTGATAAGGGGAAAAATCATCATTATTTGCAGATGACATGATGGTATGCTTTGAAAATCCTAAAAAAATCCACTAGAATAACTTGAAGCAATTAGCAACTTTGGCAAAGTTGCAGTATATTAAATAAACTCACAAAATCATCAACATTTCCACAAAGCCCATCAGCAAGTGACAGATAAATTTCATCCAAAACTACTGTAGACAATATAAAATATTTGGTAATACATTTGACAAAGGAAACCCAGGTACTATATGAATATAATTATGAAACATATTTCAAACAAATAATGTCAGTTCTAAGCAGCTGGGAAAATATTAGTTGCTAATGAGTAGGTTGAGGTAAAATAATAATAATTACAATTTTACCTAAAATAATCTACTCATTTGGTACCATTCCAATAAATTACTTTATAGAGCTAGAAAAAATAATAACAAAATTTATCTGAACAAAAGATCAAGCATATCAAGGAAATTAATTAAATTATGCAAAGAAAAGAAGTCTAGTCATAGCATATTTAAAACTAAATGATAAAACAGCAGTTTTCAAAACTATTTTGTATTGGTTCAGAAAAGTTTATAATCATTCTAATCTATTGTTTGATACACCCAAAGACTCCACTTTCTGGGATAAGAACTCACTATTTGGCAAATGCTGGAAAAACTGACAAATAGCATTGCTGAAGCAAGGCATAGACTAACATCTCATACTTGATAGCAAGATAAGGTTGAAATGAATATAGGATTTCAGCATAAAACTTGATACCATAAACAAATTAGGAAAACAAGGTATAGTTTGTCTTTTAATCTTATGGAGAAAAGGAGAACTTATGACCAAAGAAGCGAGCAAGAACATTATGAAACTTAAAATGGGTGATTTTGATTACATTAAAATGAAAAAGATAAAAGCATTTGATCAGGAAGCTTTCAGATGAAGAAATTAAAAACATCTTCTAAATCATTTTTAATCAGAGAAATGATCAGTGTGCCTAATATGACAGAAAAATGGCACAATAAAAATTGGAATGGTGTGAATAAATTGGGACACTAATGCGCTATTGGTGTCATTCTGCAAAGCAATTTGTAGCTATATCCAGAAGGCAATAAAACTGTGCATAACCTTTGTTCCAGCAATACCACCACATAATCTATATTCTAAAGAGAGCACAAAAAAAGAGAAAATATGCACAAAAAAAAAGGGAAAATGCCAGACATCAGCTTATGGGATAAGAATTCACCATTTGACAAAAATGGTTTGGAAAACTGGAATAGTATGGCCAAAATGAAGCATAGATCCAGATCTCACAGCCTACACAAAAAATAAGGCCAAAATGAGTACAGGATTCAGATGTAAAGAGTGACACCATAGATAAATTAATAGACGAAGAAATACTCTTATTTATCAGATCTATGGAAAGGTGAAAAATTACTGTCAAAAAAGAATTAGAGCACATTATAAACTGAAAAATGAATGATTTTGCCTATATTAAATTAAAAAGTTTTTGCACCAATAAAATCATCACTGCCAAAACTAGAAGGAAAATAGAAAGCTGGGAAGCGATGTTCACAACTAGTGTGTTCTGATAAAGTTGCATCAAAAGTATAAGGTCATATGTCATTCTCTAACTGATAAATAGTCAAAGGATATGAACAGTTTAGAGATGAAAAAATTAAAGTTATATATAACCATATGAAAAAATGCTCCAAATCATTATTGATTAGAGAAATGCAAATTAAAATAGTGAGGTATCATCTCAAATAAAACTTTAAATCTCATATGAGAGACTGAGAAAGAAATTTCAAAAAAGAAAAGAATAATTCACAGATCATCACCTGAAAGCGATCCTGAGAAGAAACATTATAGTAATATCATACCCAAATCCTGAAACTCCTAAATTAAGAAGAAAATAGTATGAACCCGGGGTGGGGGGGTGGAGATGGGAAGGGGGCAGCAGCTAGTTGGTGTGGATAGAGCATGGGCCTTGGAGGACCTAAGTTCAAATCTGACTTCAGACACTTTACAATTACCTAGTTGTGTGACCTTGGGCAAGTCACTTAATTACTTAACCCCATCCCCTTAAATAAAAATCAATTAAAAATATTATGAATGACAGAAAATAACATCAAAAATGGCAAAGCCACCATAAAAGTACACAAGACACAGAATTGGGTACATTAAAAATCCACAGGTCTTAGAACATTTTATAGTGAAGGGTAAAAGACCTAGGATTGTTGCCAAAAATATCATACTCAAAAAAGTTAAGCATGATCCTAAAAAACATTAATAACTAAACAAACAAAAAACAATTGGACATTTATTGAACTGCAAGACTTTCAGAATTTTGTTGCAAAAAAGGCTTGAACATAATAAAAAAATTGACATGCAAGATCCAAGAGAAATATAAGACAATATCAAAGACTAATTACAAGGGCCTTCATAAAATTATTAACTACTTATATGTGAAAATGCAAATTATATCTCTAAATTTGTCAGCAATAATTGGATAAAGTTTAGTATGATATGGTTATGAAAAGTAAAATGGCATAAGGAAAGATAAAATCATTAATTATCTCATTATATAATGTTTGTCCTTCACTCTCAAAGACCTTGAATTGGATTTGATTGAAGGGATGCTGTGCTAAGTCACCAGTCTCAGTTAATCCTCCAGAACTATCCAGATCCAGTGGCCAGACATGAATCAGCATTACTGGAGTTGCCTCTGCATGCTAGACAATCAGCATTAAGTGACTTGTCAAAGGTCAGACAGCTAGTGAATGTCTGAGGTTGGATTCAAACTCCTGTTCTTCTGACTCCAACACCAGTGTTCTATCCTGAAAATTATCTCACACAAATGAAGTTAGGGAGGAAGAAATAGTGCAGAGGAATTTGGAAACCTCTCATTGGAAATGGGTTAATGGGTTAAAGAGGCAAATATACATACATGTATGTGTGTGTGTGTGTGTGTGTGTGTGTGTGTGTGTACAAATAGAGTTAAAAGTCTTCTAAATTCAAAAAGAAATAAGAGAGTAAGGGAATAGGGATGGTACTCAGTTAGAAAAAGAGGAAATTTTATAACAGAGTAGTACAAAAAGACCAATACGTAAAATAAAAATAAATATGTGAAGATATAGATATATATAGTAATAAAATGTAATAATAATAATAATAATAATCAACTTTGAAAGACTTAGTAACTCTGATTAACACAGTGACCAATCAATCTTTTAAGGATTCTTACAATAAGAGAACCAAAAATGTCAGAGTACAAATTGAACAAATTTTTCTCACTCTTTGTTTTTCAATTCATCATTAATCTTTGCCTTGTAATGTTTTATTTATATTGCCTTCTGAATATGTCTAGGAAAGGAGAAAGAATCAGAAAATTTTAAATTTAAATTTAAAAATAAGGAAAGTCAAAGGTCATGAGGGGGAAAAATAATTTAATACAATGCTTATGGAACTGTGAATTGTCCCAACAATTCCAGCTAATAGTTTACATTGTAAAACAGTGGCTATAGTATTAATATTCATTTATTAATTTATTCCAAAATCAATATATGTCAGAATATCATTAGAAACAGTTTTTGTAGTGTGGGTGTTTATAACTTGAATAGTGACTAAAAGACTAGTATGTAATATCAACTCCAAATGCATACATGATTTATATATAAAAGCTTAAATCATTAAAAATTAGGGGAAGAAGGAAGAAATTACCTTTCAGATGTATGAATAAGGTAAGATTTTATGATGAAACAAGTGATTCAAAAGATCACAAAAGATAACATGAACATTTTTGATGACATGAAATTGAATCTTTTCTTTGCACATACAAAACCAAATTTGCTAAGATTGTAGCAGAAAGTGTTTAGTAGGGAAAGCCATCTTTACAGGAAATGTTTGATAAAAGAATTATTTTCAAGATATAAATATATCTTGAATAGAATACTATTCAATTCAATAATTGAATAACAATATATTCAAGCTAAAAGTTTATTTTTCAAGATATTTGAATCAAATTTGTAAGAATGAGGACCATTTCACAAATTAATAAAATTTCAAAACCTTTTAAATCAGAATTTTGTGGAAAAAATCCAAGTTATCAACAGACTTTTGAAAATATGTTAAAAATAATTACTAATTAGAAGCATTTAAAATAAAATAATTCTTTTTATTCCTCACAGTCATCAGATTGACAAGGATGGTAAAGAAGGGAAATAAGATCTGCTGGAGGAGCTGAGTGAAAACAAATACATTATGAGATATCCTGTGCTGTTGTGAACTGATCCAGCCATTCTGGAAAATACTTTGGAACTATGGACATAATGTCACCAAGGTTTGATTGAGAAATACCACAAATAGGGTTTTACCCCCAAAGAGATCAAAGAAAGGAAACATTATCATAGAAATGTTTTGTGGCAAATAACTGGAAATTAAGGAAGTATCTCTCAAAAGTGGGTGAGGCATATGATTATAATGGAATACTATATTCCTTGAAGAAATGATGAAAGAAACATTTTATAGAAGCCTGGGAAGACATGTATGGACTGATGTAGAGTGAACTGACAAAAGAAAAAGTATAATTTATATAATAACATCACCATGATTAAAATGAACACTTTCAAAAAACTAAAAAACTCTGAACAACACAAGGAAAAATCTTGATTGCAAAGGATTATGCCAAAGAATTATATCCTTCTCCTTGTAGAAATATGATAGATATATAATGTTGAGTGAGACATGCATTTTTGAACTGTGGCCCTGGAAAAATTTGTTATGCCTAACTAATTAGCTAAATAATATTTCTATGTCAATATATATTGTAAAGAGGTTATTTTTTCTTTTCTTAAAATTAGGACAGAGTGGAAAGGAGAGGTAATTGTTAATTGTTAATTGTTCATTGTTAATTATGTCATAAAAGACCACCTCTGAAACCGTGATATATGAATAGAACAGAATATCATTTTGTGATAAGATGATAAAGAATTTTTAAAAATGGGGAAATTTGTGTTAGGTAATACATTTTGAAATAAATAGAAATGAAAGAATAGTATGCAAAATGACTGCAAAAATATATGTAAGAATATTACTAAAAGGAAATTGAACTCTAGATAAGAAAGTGGTTAATAATGACAAAAAGCAGAAAATTATACATACATACATATATATATATCTTCTAGGATCAAAAGGCAATGCGTTAATAAGACAGGATGTTGAACAGTATGAAATACAGTTATTGGATTGATTGGATTGGATTGGATTCTCTAAGTTATATGAATTCATTACAAAATATACTTTAATATGGCAGGGTTGGTTTTTTGCAGAAGTGATTTAAAACAAAAAGCACCCATGTAAATTTTTTAAAATGATGGAGCAAAGGGACTACTCCAGAGAAGAGAGGGTAAGATGTGGGAGTTGTGGGATGGAAAGAAAGACGCAGGAAAATACTGGAAGCTTAAGATTGCCAAACACTTTTTCTTATTTTTTTATATCTCAATGACATGTAAAAAAAGTTTTCAGCATTCATACTTTTGCACACTTTTGAATTTCACATTTTTTTCACCACTCTCCCTTCTCACCCCCTGGCATGGCAGCAAACAATCTAATAAAACTTGTATATAAAATCAGTTTAACATATTTCTATATTAGGCAAGTGGAGAAGGAAGAACTAGAACTAAGGGGAAAAAATGAGAAAGAAAAAAAAACATAAAGGAAGTTTTAAAAAGTAAAGAACATAAGGGACAGCTAGGTGGTGCAGTGGATAGAGCACTAGCCCTGGAGTCAGGAGTACCTGAGTTCAAATCTGGCCTCAGACACTTATTAATTACCTAGCTGTGTGTGGCCTTGGGCAAGCCACTTAACCCCATTGCCTTGAAAAAACTAAAATCAATCAATCAATAAATAAATAGATAAATAAATAAATGAGTGAATGAATAAATAAATGAATAAAAATTTTTAAAAAGTGAACATAAAATGCTTGGTTCCATAGTTTTTATCTCATTGTGGATGGTATTTTCCTCAACTGGTCATATAGGATTGCCTTAATCACTGAATAATTAAGAGGAGTTTCATCCATTATTGTTGAATCAGCTCACAATATTCTGGATAGTATGTATAATGTTCTCTTGGTTGTGCTCACTTCACTAAGCATCAGTTCATGTAGGTCTTTCCATATTTATCTGAAATCAGGCCACTCATGATTTCTTCCAGAAAAATTATACTCCATACCATTTATATACCATAACTTTTTCAGTTATTCCTCAGTTGATGGTCATCCCCTCAGATTCAAATTCTTTGCAAATGTAAAAAAAAAATCTATAAATTTTTTTCACGTTTGCCTTTTTCCCCTTTTTATGATCTTTTGGGGATATAGAAATAGTAGTGGTATTGCTGGATCAAAGAGTAAACACAGGTTTATTGACCTTTGATAATAGTTCCAAATTGCTCTCCAGAATGGTTGGATCAATTCACAACTCCACCAACAATTCATAAATGTCTCAGTTTTTCTAAATCCTCCAAAATTGATCATTTTCCTTTTTTGCCATTTTAGCAAATTTGATTGATATGAGGTGGTTCCTCAAAGTTGTTTCAGTTTGCATTTCTCCAATTCATAATAATTTGGTTAATTTTTATTCATATGATTGGTGATAGTTTTTATGACTTTACATTTGTAAGCATGTTAAGCATAGATCAAAATTGAATAAATTGTGAGAGAATTCAGATGTAAAAGGAAGAAGAAAACATTAGAGTTATCAAAATTACAATACTTAAGATAAATTTTAAAAATTGCAGGGTCTTTATTTAAATTCCCAAGTTCCTTCTATTCCATCACAAGTGCCCTAAAATTGTCTCTGATTATTTTCCTGCTGGAATGAACAGGTTCATCATGTTTGAGCATTACCCCATGTTGCTGCCATTGTGCGCAATGTTCTTCTGGTTCTATTCATTTCACTCAGCATCAATTCAAGCAAAACTTTCCAGACATTTCTAATATTCAGTCTTTTATGATTTCTTGTAGAACACTAGTGTTCCATCACATACATAAACCATAGTTTGACCATTCCCCAACTGATGAGCATTCCATCAATTTCCAATTCTTTGCCACTACAAAAAGAGCTGCTATGAATAGTTTTATTCAAGTGGGATTTTTACCTTTTTCATGATCTTTTCAGAAAATGGACCAAGTGGTGGTATTGCTGGATCAAAGGGTATGTATATTTGTATTGCCCTTTGCACATAATTCCAGAATGCTTTCCAGAAAGGTTGGATGAGTTCACAACTCCACCAACAATAGATCAGTGTCCCAGATCTCCCAGATTCCCTTTAACACTGTTAATTATCTCTTCTAGTTATATTGATAGTTCTGATAGTTGTGAGGTGGTTCCTTAGAGATGCTTTAGTTTGACTTTCTCTAATCAAAATTAGTTTGGAGCAATTTTTCATAGGATTATAGATAACTTTGATTTCTTTGTGAATTGCTTTTGCATATCCTTTGACCATTTTTAAATTGGTGAATGACTTGTTTTTTTATGAATTTGACTCTGTTCTCTCTATATTTTAAAAAATGACTCCTTTACCAGAAACACTAGTTTTACTACATTCCTTTTGATCTTGGTTACAGTGATTTTGTTTGTGCAAAATTTTTTTTAATTTAATGTAATCAAAATTACCCAGTTTGCTTATTATAATTGAGTGGAATATTCCCAATAACACCTTCTTAGGCTTAATATTCCTAATGAAGTCCTCTCAGGGTTAAGAAATATTAAGAAAAACAAGCCATTATTCTTAGAAGCAAGATTTTGCATTCCAAATGAAACTTTTAATGTCATCTGTTTTCTCCATAAGGATATTTTTTACTCACTGGGAGGATAGTAGACTGTTCCTAGAAAGACCCTGCATTCCAAGACTTAGACATTACTTCAATAAGATACTTATAATACTAAAGGTTATTTTCACCATCTGAATGGTGAGATAATATTTTATGAAAAACTTTCATTCTTATCTTTGTTGTTGGGATAGATTTTCATGAGTAGAATGTAACCCTGAACACTAACCAATGAGTCAACAGAGAGAGAGAGGATACGGAGGAGGAGGAGAGGATCATATTAGGCCATAGAATCTTGCTCTTTGATCTTCACTACCTTTGTGAGACTTGGAGTGTGCCCTTCTCTCAAGAAAAGCAAATAAAAACTTTCTTTTGCTCAGACAAGTCACTGAAGATTTTGTTTAGTGTATTGTTATCACACACATAATATTCTCTATCTCTTCTTTAGTTATAAACTTCTCCCCTTTTCTTACATCTAAGAGATAAACTATTCCTTGTTCATCTAATTGGCTTATAATATTATCTTTTATGTCTAAATTCTGCATGCATTTTGACTTTATTTTAGTATAGGGTGTGAGATGTTGGTCTATTTCTAGTTTTTTTCATAATGTCTTCTAGTTTTCCAATAAAATTTTGTTGAAGAAAGAGTACTTTTCCCAGAAGCCGGATTCTTTGATTTATCAAACAGTAGATCACCATATTCATTTCCTGCTGCCTCTTTTGAACCTAATCAATTCCATTCAAGCACAACTCTATTTCTTAACTAGAACCAAACAGTTTTGATGACTGATGCTTTATAATATAATTTTAGATATAGTATGGCTAGGTTGCCTTCCTTTGCATTTTTTCATTAATTTTCTTGTTATTCTTGATCCTTTGTTCCTTCCTATGAATTTAGTTACTATTTTTTCTACCTCTCTGTAGTAATTTTTTGGAAGTTTCATTGGTATCACACTAAATAATTTAATTTAGATAGAATTGTCATTTTTATTAGATTACCTTAGCCTACCCTTGAGCAATTAATATTTGCTCAGTTATTTAGATCTGAAGTTATGTGTGAAAAGTCTTTTATAGTTATTCTCATAAAGGTTCTGAGTCTGCCTTGGTGGGTAGATTCCCAAGTATTTTATGTTGTCTGAAGTTATTTTAAATGGTATTTCTCTATCTATCTCTTGCTGCTGTATCTTGTTAGTAATATATAGAAATGGCGAGTATTTAAATAGGTTTATTTTATATCCTGTGATTGCTAAGTTTGCTAATTGTTTCCAATCGTTTTTAGATATTTTTCTAGAGTTATCTAGGTAAGCCATCATATTATCTGCAAAGAGTGAGAGTTTTGTTTCTTCAATTCCAATACTAATTCTTTCAATTTATTTTTCTTCTCTTATTGCTAAAGCTAACATTTCAAATACAATGTTGAATAATAGTGGTGATAATGGACATCCTTATTTCACCCCTGATCTCATTGGGAATGCTTTTAGTTCATCCCCATTACATGAAATACTTGATGGTGTCAGAGATAGATACTGGTTATTATTTTTTTTTTGCAAGACAATGGAGCTAAGTGGCTTACCCAAGACCACACAGCTAGGTAATTATTAAGTGTCTGAGACCAGATTGAACTCAGGTACTCCTAACTCCAGGACTGGTGCTCTCTATCCATTGTGTCACCTAGCCACCCCACTGGTTATCATTTTAAAGAACAATGCATTTAATCCTATGCTCTTTAGTGATTTTTAGTAGGAATGGGTGTTGCATTTTGTCAAAAGGTATTTCAACAACTATTGAAATAATTAAATGATTCCTGTTGGTTTGTTATTGATATGGTCAGCTAAGTTGATAGTTTTCCTAATATTGAACTACATTTTTTTATTTGACTAGTGATAGTTTTAATTTCTTCATCTGAAAACTACCTATTCTTATCTCTTGAAGATTTATCAAGTGTAGAATGACCTTCACTCATAAATTTAACTCAGTTCTCTATGTATTTTAGAATTGAATCCTTTATCAGAAACACTAGTTATGGAAATTGTTTTCCAAACTTCAGCATTCCTTCTAATTTTGGTTTTAGTAGGATTTTTGTGCAAAATCTTTTTAATTTAATGTAATTATTATTATCCATTTTGCAATTTGTTATATTCCTTATCTCTTCATTTGTTATAGACTTCTTCCCATTTCATTGATCTTACATACAGAAAATTTCATGTTCTCATAAATGGTTTATGGTATCACCCTTCATGTCTAAATCCTGTACCCATTTTGATGTTATCTTGGTATAAAGTGTGTGATGTTGATCTTTACTTAGTTTTTGCCATACAATTTTCCAGTTTCTCAGAGTGAAAACTTATCCTAGCAATTAGATTTCCATAGTCATTTAGTCCTGTTTCTTTTTCATCATATCTATTCCACTGATCGATTTCTCTGTTTCTTTGCCAGTACCTGACAACTTTGACATCTGTCCCTTTAGAGTATAGTTTTAGTTCTTGTACAGCTAAGGCACATTTCTTTGCATTTTTTCTTTATTTTCTTTGATACTCTTTTTTTAATTTATGTTTTTTATTTTCATACATTTGTACATGCATATTTCCAAGTTATAAAATTTCCTTCAACCCTTCTTTCCCAGCCCCACAGCCCCTCAGTAGGGAAGTCAGGTTAGCATTTTACATACATATTTTGTTAAACACATTGACAAATTAATAATTTTTGGTATGAGGAATTAAAATTAAAGGAAATAGATGCATGAGAAATAACTTTTATAAAGTGTTCACTATATTTGGTAGGGTTTTTTTTTCCTGTGTGTTTTTCTGTGTTTTTCTTCCTCTAGTTGGAGATAATATAGACATTACCAGTCCGTCTTGGGATTGTTGAAAGGAGTTGCTTCCATCAAGGTTGTTCAATTTATATTTATCAATTGGGAAATGACTTGTGACCTTATAAATTTGATGCTATTCTCTATATATTTTAGAAATGAGTCCTTTATCAGAATTCCTGCTTGTAAAGATTCTTTCCCAGTTTTCTGTTTCTATCTTGACAACATTTTATATTATCTATATTTACTGTAAAAGAAATCTCTCTTCCTATTTATGAGTTTTGGAATTTGTTGGTAATATATAATGCCAATGATTTATATGGATTTATTTTATATCAGGCAAATTTGATAAAGTTACTAATTGTTTCAAGTAATTTTTAGTTGATTTTCTTGGGTTTCTAAGTATGCCATCATATCATCCACAACTAGTTAGTGTTTTGTTTCCTCCTAGTCTCATTGTCTCAATTTCTTTTTCTTCTCTCATTGCTAAAACTAATATTTATTTAGTTTCATCTATATTCACAAGTCTATAATTAAATTACAGAATTTCCTTCCACTGTCCCTTCCCACACCCCTGTCCCTCAGCAATGAACAGTCTGTTTAACCTTGTACATACATATTTCTGATAAACATGTTTACAAACTTGTTATTTTCAGTATAAGGAATTAAGTTAAGGGAAGGAGATACATAAGTAATTGTTATAATGTGTTCATGAGATTCTAAGGGGTGGTTTTTTGTGCATATATGTGCATATGTTTTGTTTTGTTTTTGTTTTGTTTTGTTTTTCTTCCTCTGAATGGGGATCACATTGTCTATAGCCAGTCTGTGCTGTGCTAGCTCACCGAAATGCTGAGAGGAGCTGCTTCCATCAAGATTGTTCATCTTACAATGTGGTTGTTAATGTATGCTTTGTTCTCTTGGTTCTATTCCTTTTGCTCAATATCAAATCCCATATGTCATTTCATGGAAAGTTCACATTTCTAATATGTTATTGAATAATTATGGCAAAAAATGGACATCCTTGTTTCACCCTGAGTCTTATTGTGAATGCCTCTAGCTTATCTTGATTATATGAAATGCTTGTTGATAGTGTCAGATGTTGCTTATGATTTTAAGGAAAGTTCCATTTATTTCTATACTCTCTAGTATTTTTAATAGGAATGGCTGCTATATTTTGTCAAATACTTTTTCAGCATCTATTGACATAATCATATGATTTTTGTAAATTTTGTTATTTATATTTGTCAATCGTGCCCATTTTCCTAATATTGAAACATTCCTGTATACCTGGACTCAATTCTTCCTAATCACACTGTTTTATCCTAGTGATATCTGGTTATAGTCTTCTTGCTAAAATTTTGTTTAAATTTGTTGCATCAGTATCCATTGGGAAATTTGGGCTATAATATTCATTGCATGTTTTGGATCTTCCTTGATTGGGTATCGACATCATGTTAATGTCGTAAAAATAGTTTGGCAGGACTCCTTTACCCATTTTTTTCAGTTAATGTGTACAGATTTGAAGTTATGGTTTTCTTTAAATGTTTGGGTATATCCATCTGACCCTGGACTTTTTTTTTCTCCTTATTGAGTTTTTTTTTTTTTTGCAAGACAAATGGGGTTAAGTGGCTTGCCCAAGGCCACACAGCTAGGTAATTATTAAGTGTCTGAAGCCAGATTTGAACTCAAGTACTCCAGACTCCAGGGCCTGTGCTCTATCCACTATGCCACCTAGCCACCCCCTTATTGAGTTTTTTAATGGCTTGTTCGATTTATTTTTTTAGTCCAGAAATAGGGTTATTTAGTTATTTTATTTCCACTTCTGTTAATCTTTGCATTTTATATTTATGAACATTCATATATTTCAGTTAGACTGTCAAATTTATATGCATGTTAGTTGAGCAAAATAGTTCTGAATTTTTCCTTCAATTTCCTCTTCATTGGTAGTGATTTCACCCTTTTCATTTTTGATACTGGTAATTTGGTTTTCATTTTACTTTATTTTTTAACCAGATTAACCAAAGGTTTATCTAATTTATTGTTTGTTCAAAAAAAAGTCTTAGTTTTATTTATTGGTTCAATAATTGGTTTGCATTCAATTTTATTAATTTCTCCTTTAGTTTTCAGAATATTTAATTTGGTATTTAACTGAGGATTTTTTATTTGTTTTTTTCTAGTTTTTTTAGTTGCATGCACAATTCATTGTTCTCTAATTTCCTCTTTTTTCTTCCTGACCAATATTTTGCTTTTTGACTTTTCTTTCCCTCAATCTTTATTCCCTTTTGTCAACCCACTCCCCTTTTCTTTTCACTTTCTCTTTTTATTCACTTTTTTTTTACTTTTAGTTTTCTCCTCCCTTTTATGACATCTAAAATTTTATTCCTTCATTCTCTCCCCTATTTCCTTGTAGGGTTGGATAAATTTCCAAACTCATTTGGGATATGTTACACCCTCTATGAATCAAATCTATTGAAAATACATTTTAGTCAATTCTCACATCCTTCCTTCTTTCCTTGTACAGTATTAGTTTTGCTGTGCATTTTCATTTGAGGTTATTTATCATCCTATGCCTCGCCTTCTTGTCCTACATAATCCCTCTTTTTCCATGTCCTGGTTGTTATTTCCATGGCCTAATCTGTCTTGTACCCACTCATTCTGGCAAAATATATTCCTTCCAACTGATAGAAATACAACCTTCTTACCCCTGTGGGACAAACCATTTCCTGAAGTTCCTTCATGATGGCTTCTTAAAAATTTCTTTCATCAATTTTGGGTGGGTTCTGTGGCTTTAGGATCTGTTAGAGGCTTCTTTCAATATTATTTTGAGAAAAAAACTCTGGGTGCTTCCTAGGTTTCCACCATCTTCTTAGCTCTACCACAGATGGATACAAACCTTCTCATACAAATCTGTCCTGCTAATTAAAGAAAATATTTATGAAAGTGAGCTATATTCAGAAAATGAGAGTCTAAAAAACTTTCAGTTCTGAAACTTGGTATAGATAATGGATTGGGGTCAGGACAATTGATTAATTTTTACTAACATATTTTTCCTATTCTGAACCTGATTTTCATCAACCAGCATTCCATTTTGGAAATTCCAGGATGTCTTGGAGCTGAGGGTTCTAACTCTAATCCTGGCCATGAGTTGTGGCACATCACCTGCCCTCACTGGGCTCAGATTCTGTCCCAGAAATAAAAATTCCCCCATTTCCCTATGTCCTATTGCTAAACCCAAAGAGTCTAGTTGCTGGGATCAAACTCACTATTTGATAAAAACTGCTGGGAAAATAGGAAAACAATTTTTCAACAACTAGGCATAGACTGACATCTCTCATGCCACAGGAATATAAAATTGAAATGGCTACAAGATTTAGATATGAATACTGATGCCATAAACCAATTAGTAGAAAAAAGAATAATTTATCTGTCAGATCTATGAAGACAGGAGGCTTCTATGATCAAATCAGAAATAATGAACATTACAAAAATAAATGAGTAAGTGATGGGCAAGAAAACTTTAAAAGGGAATAGGGGTTGGGGCAATAGGATATGCTTTTTGTAAACTAGGTTGCTTACAATAGAGCAATCTTCAAATGTTCTAGCTATTTTTTGATTCTGTCCTGGTATCTCATATTGAACTCCAAAATGCAAATAGTCAATCATTCTATGAGTCAAATAAAGGAAGGCAGATGACTTTGCCTGGTTTATTCCCATGGGCATCTGGACAAATAGCTCTCAGGAAGAGAGCTTGTCCAGATTTCCCCATATTTTGGTTAAAATCTCTGTTAATCTGGAGGACTTGGAATTCTGTGTGGCTGAAAGAAAACTGACAGAAGAGAACTGTGTATGTGATTATGTATGAGCTTGTATGTGTGTGTATGTATGTATGTATAGAAAGCAATGACATCAAATCCCTAAGAAGAGCATTTCTCTCCAGGAGACAAGATGAATATTTCTATCTCTGTAGTTTAAAGCCTGTCACTCCAGTAGGAGGGTGAAAAGGGTTCCAAAGCAAAGATCACATCACTAAACATTTGTCTTGTCCTTACCCTCTAAAACCAGGGAAGTCCTAGGGACTTGGTATAGATAGAGATTATGTACTAGAGATGAGGACTGAATTTCTCAAGGTCTGTGTTAGGTTAAGTGCTGAATTCTCAACCAAATGTTCAGTCCTCAATATTTTCAGTGGGAAACACCCCTCTCTTTCTGTTAGAGCTTTCCTCTTTGTCTTACTGCATTTAATCTTAAGTGCTGTGGTAATCTCCCCATTTAGAATAACTTCCTCAATTCTTATCATAACCAATTTACCCCTAGGCAGAGTAGTCTGGCTTCTACATAATGACATTTGAATGCTCCAAAATTCTTCTCTGTAATCCTTGACATTCTTGATCCCTTTCCTCTCCACAATGCTCTCCTTTCTTCAATTTCTCTGGTATTGTTCTTTCCCATTCTCCTACTATCTGTTTGACAAACCCTCTGTCCCCTTTGTTGAATCCTTACCCATGTCACACCCACTAAATTTAGGAGATCCTTCAAGGCTCTGATCTGGATCTTCTCTTCTCTCTTCCCTCCATATTATTTCACTTTACCTCATCAGCTTCAGTGGATTCAGTTATTATCTCTGTGCAGATGACTCTTTAATCTGTTGATACAGTCCTAGCTTCTCTCTTGACCTAGTCTCTCATCAACATTTACCTAATGGATTTCTCAAAATAGTATCCTTTAGACTCAAATATTACAAACTGAACTTATTATTGTCCCTCCACTCCAAGTCCCTCAACTTTCTTCTTTTCCTAATTTTTCAATTAAAATCAATGGTATATTCTCCTCCTCATTATATAGGGTTGAGAATTAGGTGTCACCCTTTACATTTTACTATCTCTTACTTTACCATTCCCCAAAGAAAATTTATTGTCAGATTCTATCATTTCTATCAAGTCCAATCTTCTTAACATTTTTCTTTTAACATTTTCCTTCTCTTTTCTGCCATTGCCAACATTCTGAGCCATATTTTCATTACTTCAAAGCTACTCTATGGTAGTATCTGACTAATTGATCTCCTGCCTCATCTCTCCCTGGATCTTTCTGTTCATCTCCCTATTCAAAACACATCATTTCTTAAAGCACAGTTATACTCTATTATTTCATGTAGTACAATTTGTTTAAATCAGTCAATATGTATCTATTTTACTTCCAATTCTTTGCTATCATAAAAATGCTCCTATAAATATTTTGGCATATATTGTGTATTTATTTTTTCTCCTTATTAATAGCTTACTTAGGCCATAAGCTGAAAAATAAAGTCTTAGGTTGAAATGGTATAGACAACTCAGTCATTTTATTTGAATAATTTCAAATTGCTTTCCTAAATCGTTTATGAGTGTACCTATTAGTCCATAATGCATCGAACACTGAATTTTGGCATTTTTAGTTATCCTTACCAGTTTTTCAGGGCATGAGGGGAAATTTAAGAGATGGTTTGATTTCCATTTGCCTTATTATTAGTGATTTGGAACATTTTACCTGGTGTTGTGAATACTCGGCAATTCTTTTTATTGTAAAATGGAGTCTTTACTATGTTCATCTCCCTATTCAAAACACATCATTTCTTAAAGCACAGTTATACTCTATTATTTCATGTAGTACAATTTGTTTAAATCAGTCAATATGTATCTATTTTACTTCCAATTCTTTGCTATCATAAAAATGCTCCTATAAATATTTTGGCATATATTGTGTATTTATTTTTTCTCCTTATTAATAGCTTACTTAGGCCATAAGCTGAAAAATAAAGTCTTAGGTTGAAATGGTATAGACAACTCAGTCATTTTATTTGAATAATTTCAAATTGCTTTCCTAAATCGTTTATGAGTGTACCTATTAGTCCATAATGCATCGAACACTGAATTTTGGCATTTTTAGTTATCCTTACCAGTTTTTCAGGGCATGAGGGGAAATTTAAGAGATGGTTTGATTTCCATTTGCCTTATTATTAGTGATTTGGAACATTTTACCTGGTGTTGTGAATACTCGGCAATTCTTTTTATTGTAAAATGGAGTTTTACTATGTAGATGTACTTTTGACCTTAGTAAGAAGAGCCACTGCTGGTTCTATCTTATTTACTGAAACTTGTATTCAGCTTTTTCCAAATGCATTATCTGTGTAGGAAATTTTAAGGATGAGTGATACAGAATATTTAGTGAAGAGCTGAGAGAGTCTCTGGATATTTGAGCATTTTAGAAAGAAATGATAGCCTTATGTCTCTGACCTTGAATAAGGGGAGTACTCTGTACATATATGAGGATGTAGGAAATCCCAGACCCTGTTCTGATTCCTAAATCTTCAGGAACATACAGAGGTGGCCTTGAGGGTATTGCTCTAAACTACTGGGGAGTGGGGAAAAAAAGGCCTATGAGGTTTTGTACTAAGGGACCTTGATTTTGTTTTTATTATGTGTATGACTTAGCCAAGTTATTTGTTCTCTAATGCTCAGATTCCTTCTTGATAAAACCAGGAGGTTGTTCTAATTTTTATGAACTATTCCAAATTTAAAGATTTGATGCTATGAATTAGAGTGTTTTCTCTGTAGATGGATTTAAGTTTTGGAAACCCTTAAAAGTCTTGCAAAGCCAAGAGTGATAAGTAAATCTAGGATTTAACTGGCAACAAAAGCTTACTGCAAGACAATGAAAATGATTTAAGATATTCACAGAATAACAAGATCAATGAGTATGCACAATTTGATTGCTCTTTGGTTATAGTTAAATTGTTCTCCAAAATGATTGGATCAGTTCACAACACTAAAAGTGCATTAGGGGTGGCTAGGTGGCTCAGTGGATAAAGCACCGGCCCTGGAGTCAGGAGTACCTGGGTTCAAATCCAGTCTCAGACACTTAATAATTACCTGGCTGTGTGGCCTTGGGCAAACCACTTAACTCCATTGCCTTGCAAAAAAAAATAGTGCATAAGTGTCAAATTTTTCAACATCCCCTCCAATATTAGTCATTTTCCTTTTTTTGTCATTTTAGCAAATCGAATATATGTGAGATAGTGACTTGCAGTTCCTCTAATTTTCATTTCTCTAATCAATAATGATTTAGATTATTTTTATATGAATGGAGATAACTATAATCTGAAATTTGCCTTTTCATATCCTTTGACCATTTATCAATTGGGAAATAACTTGTATTCTTATAAATTTGACTTAGTTCCCTCTATATTTTAGAAATGAGCTCTTTAACAGAAATACTCACAATGAAAATTGCTCCCCAGCATTCTTTCTAATCTTATTTGTATTGATTTTACTTGAAAAAACTTTGTTTTTTAGTTTAATATAACCAAAATTATTCATTTTGCTTTTTGTAATGTTCAGTATTTCTGATTTAAAGACAGAAGCTTCCTGTCTTCAAAGATCTGACAGATAAATTATTCTTTTTTTTCTACTAAATGGTTTATGGTATTACCATCCATATCTAAATCCTGTAGTCATTTCAACTTTATCTTCATATGACATGTGAGATGTCAGTCTATGCCTAGTTGTTGCCAAACTGTTTTCCTATTTTCCCAGCAGTTTTTGTCAAATAGTGACTTTTATCCCAGCACCTAGAATATTTGGGTTTAGCAAATAATAGATTAATGTCATTGTTTACTCTTCTTTTTTTTGTACCTAATCTATCCCATAGATCATCTCCTCTATTTCTTAGTCAGTAATAAACAGCTTTAATGATTTCTACTTTATAATATAGTTCTACATCTGGTACAACCAAACCACCTTCCTTTTCATTTTATTTTTTGTAATTCCCTTGATATTCTGATACTCTGGTCTTATGTTCATCAAGATGAATTTTATTACTGTGGTCCCTGACTCTGTTAAAGAACTTTTTGGTGGTATGATTAATATGTCACTGAACAAGTAATTTAATTTAGGCAGAATTGTCATATTTATTACATAATCTCAGAACATAGATGACCAATTGACATCTTTCCAGTTGTTTAGATTTGACTTTATTTGTGTGAAAAATATTTTGTATTTGTGTCATTATAACTTCTGAGTTTCTTTTGGAAGGTAGATTCCCAAGTGTTGGAAGGAAGATTTTATGTCATTGTCTATGTTTGTTGTCTGTTTTGTTGTCTATGATTTTATGTTGTCTACAGTTACTTTAAAAGGATTTTTCTTTCTATCTCTTGTTACTGGGATTTGTAGGTAATATATAGAAATTCTGATGATTTATTTGAGTTTATTTTTTATCTTATGACTGATAAAAATGCTAATTGTTTCAAGAAATTTTTAATTAATTTTCTAGATTCTCTAAGTATACCATATTATTATTATCTACAAAGAGTGAGAGTTTTGTTTCTCTATTGCCTTTTCTAATTCCTTCAATTTCTTTTTCTTCACTTATTGCTGAAGTTAACTTTCTCCTATACTATTTTCCAGTTTTCCTAGCAGATTTTATAAAATAGTGATTTCCTGTCCCAAAAGTTAGAGTCTTTGGATTTATCAAACATGTTACTTTTTTACATTTATTATACTTCCTTTTGTAATACAGCAACATACAATATTTCCTAATATGATATTTTCTTTTCTTTTTTTTCTTTTTTATGTGAGACACTTAGAGTTAAGTGATTTCCCAAGGATCACACAGTTAAATACTGGAAGTCACTTTTTCTTATGATCTGTAATGTTTTAAATAAAAATGAGTGCTCTATTTTGTCAAAAAATTCAGCATATATTGAGAGAATCATATCATTTCCGTAAGTTTTGTTATAAATATGGTCAATTGTGTTCATTGCTTTCCTAATATTGAATTATCCCTGAATTCCTGTTATAAATCCTTCATGATCATTGTGTATACTCATGGTAAATTGCTGTAATCTCTTTGCTAATATTATTTTTTAAATTTTTTATCAATAATAATTAGATAAATTATTCTATAACTTTCTCTGTTTTGACTCTTCCTGGTTTAGGGATCAGCACTATATTGAAGTCAATTTGTTAGACTTCCTTCTTCATCTAGTTACTCTAATAGTTTATATAGTATTGGAATTGTTCTTTAAATGTTTGGTAAAATACACTTGTGAATCCATCTGACCCTGGGAATTTTTTCTTAGGAAGTTCATTAATAGCTTGTTTGATTTCATATTCTGAACTAGGGGTTTTTTTTTAAGTATTTTGTTTCCTCTTCTGTTAATCCAGGCAATTTATATTGATGTTGATGTTCATCCATATGATTTAGATCATCAGATATATTAGCATACAGTTGAGCAAAATATCTCTGAATTATTACTTTTATTTCCTCTTTATTTGCATTTTATTACCCCCTTTTCATTTTTTATGCCTGTAATTTGGTTTTTATCTTTATTTTTTAATCAAACCAAGGATCATCTATTTCATTTTTTTTTCATGAAACCAACTTTTAGTTTTATTTTTAATTCAATAGTTTTTGTACTTTCAATTTTATTGCTTTCCTTTGATTTTCAGAATTTCTAATCAGATTTAAGTGCAAATGTTTAATATATCTTTCTTTTAGTTTGTTTAGTTGCATGTCCCATTCATTGATCTTGTCTTTCTCCATTTTATTCATATAAGCATTTAGATCTATAAAATTTCCCCTAATGACTACTTTAGTTGCATCATACAAGTTTTGGGATGTTGTCTCATTGTTGTCATTAATAAAATTACTGATTCTTTCTACAAATTTTTGATTGACCAATTCATTCTAAAAATTAGGTTTCAAATTTTTTCTTTTCATTTTTTAATTTATTTTCATCCATTTGTACATGTATATTTCCAAATTACAAAGTTTCCCTCCACTTTCCCTTCCCACCTCTCTCTCCTCAATTGGAAACAGTCAGGTCAGCATTTTACATACATATTTTTTAAGCATATTTAGAAATTAGTAGTTTGGGGCATGAGGAATTAGGATTAAGGGAAAGAGATACATAAGAGATAATTTTTACAAAGTGTTTATAAGATTTAGTAGGGGTGTGTTTCTTTTTCCCTGTGTATTTTGCTTTGCTTTATTTTTCTACCTATGGTGAGGGATAATATAGTCCATAATCTATCAATTATGGTTGACCTCCCTCTTAGGACTGCCAAGAGGCTTTGCTCCCATCAAGGTTGCTTTTCTCATAATATTGATATGCAAATTGTTCTCTTGGCTCTACTCCCTTTGCTCAGCATAAGATCTCAGAAGTCATTCCATGCTTCTCTAGAGTCCAACTATTTATTCTTTCTTACAGAACAATAATATCCCAGAGTGTTCATGTACCATAACTTGTTTAGCCATTTCCCCAATTGATGGGCATCCCCTCTAGGCTTCAATTTCTAAATAATTCTACACTTTACTTAATGGTACTGGGGGAAATGTGAAAATGAAATTTTGGGGGAGAATATAACTAGCTCCACTTTTCTCTGTTTTTCTCATTTTTCTTATATGACTCATGTTATGAACCAATTGCAACAGGTAATTCCTTTCAATGTCTTCTTGCTTTGCTAACTGGAACAAAAACAATAAATTACTAAAAGGAGTGCTACACTGAGAAACACAAATCTCTTCTCTAATATATCTAATGATCTACATTCTCTTTTAAAAGTAAACTTCTTTTTCTTACATAAATCAACTAAACTACAGTTATCATTTCTATATAGAAGGTAAGAGTTGCTGAGACCTCTGTGATCTGAAAAGTCCATGTAAAATGTTGGCCCTCCCTTCATGACAGAAAATAAATCTTATTTTTTTTCTTTTATGGGATGTTTACAGTATTTTTATTATAAAATTTAGTTTAAGAATTTTGCAGGGGGGGGGGTCCAGCCTCCACGGGATTCTTGAAACCTGACAGGAGGGATAGAGTTGGCAAAATGAGTTGAGTCAACAAGTGGGTATAGGCAGGAGCAGGTTGACTGACTGTCAGCTGCTTGAATTTATTTTTATAGTTTCAGAATCATGTATGTTTTAAGCAAACAAGCAAGCTGAGATCATTTCCTTGGTTACAAGAGTGTACAATTTTCATCATCAATCATATAGTTCATATGGTTACAAGTTTTAATCATGTGATTACAAGTTTAAGTAATAATCATACAGTTAATTAATTTCTTATCCCTACTCAGACCATGATGACCTTAACCTGTCTGTTACCATATTTATTACTACATTGTATAATTGTTAATTCATTTAGAGTTATTAATTAAGCAATTCTTTTAATGGAAAGTTTTTTATATTTTTTGTGTAGGTAATTTTTTTGATATGCTTCCTTAACAGTCTATAGTGAGGGTCTTTATGCTTGTCTACCTATCTGTTAACTCTTAAAATAACCAATTTTTCTTTCTGGTCTAGTTGATAGAAACCACAGTTTCTGTGACTTTTTTATTCTTTCCCATGAAACTAAGGCTGCTGGAGTTCACATATCAGTCCCTGTACTAACTATTTTCTCACCATGTTTTTCATATATTCCTGTATATGGTAAGGGGGGAAAAACTATTAATTTCCCTGGAATTCTATCTGACCCATCTTGTATCTGTTTTCCCTGTATATATTCTGGTATCTCCTTTAAATTCCCAGTGCTGGGTTTTCCAGAGATTTCATAATGTCGAAGCCTTTTGTATGCCTCAGGGAGAGGCACTCCTGTTAAATTTGGACAGAGTTTATAATATGTTTTATTCAAGGAATTTTTCTGAAATCCTTCCTTTATAGACATTCCAGTATTAGGGTGAGTAAATATTGCAATCAATAATAAATCTATAAATATTGGTATGCATGAAATCCCTATATATATTGAAGAGGGAAATGTTGTTCCATCAGTCAGTGTAACTGCCTTGAGTCTTCATGCTGTGACTGTGTCAAACAGCTTAGAGACCCTGGCTCCCAACAGAATTTGGTCACAGTCTCTCCTCTGTTGGCTTTTTTTTGTCTTCTGTGGGTTTTGTAAATAATTCCCATTTAATTTCACATGCTTACTTGCAATATATCAAAACTGAGTTAGAGAGCATGGCAATGTAGAAGGGATAATAATATAATTAATAGTAATCTTTTTGCTTGTCTCATGTGATATGTAAATATTACTAACTGAATTGTAAATGGCATACATTCCCATCAACTATTGAGTGAGGTATGTATTATAAGGTAATATAATGTGCTTTTCTTATTTGCGCTGGCTTATTGTCAAATAAACTGGTTTATCAAACCAACTGAAAATTTATTATTTATGATACCCCAGAGACCACAGAGAAATGTTTTGAATCTGAAACAAAGATTACATTTAAAAAATATACTCCAGCCTATTCTCCGAGGATGGCAAAAATTCAGTCAGAGGGAAATGTGTAATACTTGTCTCAGAATGGCAAGATCTGCTAAAATGGAAAAACCTTTTGTCTTATACATTGTGGAAAGGGTTAGCTTACTTTGTCTCCATAGGCAGCTGGAAAAGATTGGCCTTAAATTGGCCTGACTTGAAATACCCTCTCTTTTTCCTTCATGCTTTTTCCTACCTACTTTCCTACTACGGCTAGATGATGAAGATTAGTTTACCCAATCTTCATTAGGTACTGAATGGGTACCTAAAACTAAACTGTGAGAAGGGAAGACTTTTCATCACTTTAGACAAACAGGTTGGGGGAAAGATGTTTGTTTCTGTTCTGTTTCTTTTGCCCTTCTTACTATTAAGAGTTGGAGTCGATCTCCACTGAATTTGGGGGCTTAAGTCATGATGATCCTAGGCAACATTCCAGGTGAGACATTGTAGCCAATCATCTCAGCAGGGAATCCAGGAAAAAGAATGTTGGGATTGAGTCCCAAGTGAGGATGAGACTTAAATCTTGGGCCAAGGCTCTTTAGCAATGGAGATAAAAATCCCCATCCATTCCCTAGAGTCAGAAGTGGTACAAAGAGGAAGTTGTTTTTTTTTCTTGTGTGTGGGTGGTATTTTTAAAGATCATGTTCCACATGTTGGGACAACTTGTCTGAAAATTTGTGATTTGATCACTTGAAGTAAAGGCTCCTTTATGAAATCTAATTTGATTCTTCACAACTAAATGGATCTGAGGTTCATGGGACTCCTATATACTTGGGGGGACAACAAATTCCAATTGGTTTGAGCCATTTGCATTAAGTTTCGATAGTCCTAATCCTTTTAAGGGTACTGGAAAACCATGGGGGAGAGCTAAAGTGTAACATACCTGGCTTTTAGACAATGAGGGTCAACATTGTGTGTGACAACTAAATGTAACTTCAATTCCTCAGATTCCATCAACAGCTTCAAAGTTTCTTAATACCATTCTCTGTGCTCTCTTGCTTTCTCTAAAGCATGGGTGGGGAACTTTTATTCTACCAACGGTTATTTGAATATTTATAACAAGATTTGAGGGCCATATTTGATCAAACATTTTATTAATTCACCACAAAAAATAATTCCCAAATTTAATGAATTTCGACTCTGGCCAGTGGTTGCCTTGGCAATACCAGAACAATACAGCCCAATAGTCAGATGTTCTCCAGCCCTATATTAAACTAAATTAGGAATATTGGATACCTTCTTTTTTGTTTTTTGTGACCATGTAGAGGCACATGGAGTTGTGCCTATGTCTGTTATTTGTGTGCCTCTGTTTGATGCAAAGGAACTGGGTAACTGAGATGGCAGACAGCATTTGAGTAGGATGGGAAAGGACAGGGATTTCTAAAGAAATTTCCTTCTCTAGATAAAACAGTACATATTTTACCCTCTGTTCAAGGTCTACCCCTTGATGGTATGATTTAATAATAATAATAATAATAAATGTATTTTTAGAGATTTCATATAAGGAATCATTTTCAGGAATGGGTCATATAGGATTGTATCTTCCTGCCTCTCAGGCAAAAATCAAAAGTTTTTCAATCATATCTGAAAGAAAGATAAATGGAATGAGATCCTGAATGGAATGTGAACCTGAGGTTGGTTCCAAACCTTATTGGTTATTCCAGACCTTCTCTTTCCCTGGGTCCATCACCCTCTTGTATCACAATGAACTCAGCTGCTGCCAGAATGATGCAAGTTGGACATGCTAGGGGATGGGGTGATGTCCTCCTCCTTTGTAGTTTTAACTGCAGAAAAGAAATAGATTCACAAAATTATTGTAGCAATCTCTTCCTCCCCTTCCTCCCACATCCTTCAGCTTCTGCACTGACCCCTCCAAGCCTAGAATGTTCTGCCCTCTTCCCTGCCTTCCTTCTGAATTCAGTTTCGATCTCATTTTGGCAAGAGACCTCACCTGGTCATCTTACTTCCTTGTTCTTTCCAGATTTCTCTCATAAAGTCTTTATATCTTGTTTAATCTAGATATTTATATATGCTGTGTACATCATTAGAATATATCCTTCTTAAGGGAAGGGACTGTGATTTTGATTGTTTTTCCTTTCATTATATGTCTACAATTTAGCCTAGTGTCTGACATGTAAGTATGGTGTCATTAATGTTTGTTGACTGAGTAATCTTGTTGGTGTCTGAATACTCCATGTTATGCTTTGTCCAAAAGAGAAAAGACTTCACTATCCTAACCCTCCAAAATAGGTTTTTAATCTTCTGCTTAGGTTTTGAGAATGGCTTATATATATTAGGGAATGGAGATTGAGGACTGGGAAGGTAATCAAATAGGGGTTCATACTAGGAGTCTGCCTTTGGGTGTCTCACCATATGTAACATCTAGTTTTCTCTTAAAATTCTATGAATTAGTTGCCATAGTGTTAGCAATGTTGCCCATTAATGGTTTAGATAATTTTCCAATACTTTTTCCCCAATGCCCCACCTCAATGAGGATTCACTTTTTAAGATGTGCAAAGTCATTTATTAAAATGATCAATGTAAATGCCCATTCCCACAATGTATTTTTTTGCTTTTTGTAAGGCAATGGGGTTAAGTGACTTGCCCAAGGTCATACAGCTAGTTGATTATTAAGTGTCTGAGGCTAGATTTGAACTCAGCTTCTCCTGACTCCAGGGCTAGTGCTCTATCCACTTCACCACCTAGCTGTACCCCCCCACTCCCCAATGTATTTTTAAAAGGAAGGAAATAGGTTCAAAGAAACTAAGTGACTTCCCAACATCATTCGCTTATTGCATATAAAATTCAAAAACAGATTTTCTGAGTCCTGGTGGAGTGAACTTGATGCCTCTTTCTCCCAGCTCAGGGCCCAGATATAAGCTAGCAAAGCATCAGTGGTAAACAGAATGTACTGCTCTCTTGATCCACCCCAAGAACCATATCAGTTTAGGGCCATATCCAGAAGTAAATAAACTAGGGACACTAATTTGGGAAAGAACTGGATACTGACTTTCGACCTTCAACAATGTTGTCTTTTGTGCAGTTGAATTTGTGGCTTATTGGGCACTGGTTTGAGGAGCATCTGTCTGGTTTTCCTCCCATGCCTCCAGGGTTGGTGAAGGAGAATTTCTGTCTAGGTGTAAAGTCAAGTTTTAAACTTTGAGGTAATCAAATTCTCCCCACCTTGAGACTGTAAAGGGTAATTAAAATCCTCTGGGTCTGAGTTTTAGGGACTTTCTCTAGTAAAGAGGGAAGTGCTTAGACAAAATAGCATCCTGTTCTTCTATCAAAGACATATATATCTAAGAAAGAGGGAAAAATCATATTTCAATGGAATTTTGGGTTCTATTGGGCAGCACCTCAGTAAAGTGACATAATAAAGTGAGTTACATAAATTTCTTGATTTCCTGGAACATATGAAAGTTACTTTTACATTCTACTACAATCACTTAGATTTACAAAAGTGTTAAACCTAAAAGGAAAATATACAATGTTAATTAAGATCTTTATTCAGTCATTTTTCTACATAAATAACTGTATGAGCCCATTTGGTTTTTTGGGGTTTTTTTTGCAAAGATAGTGGAATAGTTTGCCATTTCCTTCTCTAGCCCATATTAAAGATGAGGAAACTAAGGCAAATAAAGTCAACTGCCAGCATAGGTTCACACTCTAGAATTCAGGAAGATGAATCTTCTTGACTCCAACACTGGAACTCTATCCACTATGCCATCTAGCAGCCCCATTAAGAAATATTTTATATTTCAATGCTAATCATTATCTGAACATTCACACAATTGTAATCTTTTTTACATGTGGAGGGTCTCGCCTCCCTGTTGATGGCTGCTGATTGATCAGATTAGTGGTTGCTCTAGATTGGGAAGGCTGTGGCAATATTTTTTTAAATATTAACTTGCAACCCTCTCCTTTTTATTAAGATGTCTTAATAAAAAAAAATCAGTCATTCTGGACTAAGTATTCACAAGGCATTTATAACAATTTGGGGGCTCTTGTGGGATTATATAATGTAATTCTTTTTTTTCTGATATTTTCCTAGAAGAACAAAAGAAATAATGCATGTAAATAACTTGATTTCAAGCCCACTTTCTTGGTATTATCTGTGGTGAAAAATATCTCACATTCCTGGGAATATTGGCCCAGGGTTTGGATCCAACAGTGATTAAAATTTCTGGGGGTAAGAATCACAGTAAGGGGCAATGTCCAGGGTAGTGGGGTGGTGATCAGAGCCACCCTGGCTGGCTGAGGCCTCCAGATGAGAGATGTCCTGAAGGAGAAGCCAGAGGATAATAGGGTGTCCTGAAGGGAGGGAGGGGTAATTTGGGGGCTCCCTCTCCAGGAATTTCCCCAACATCTTAAAGCCTGCTATGGGGAAGATTGCTGGCAGCTTTGGGGGCAAGGGAGCCTCTTGGCCCAGAAGCCAGAAGCCAAAAGGAAGGAAGGTGATTGGATCCAATCAGCTGTATGAGCGAGTTTGAATGATCCTGCTGGGTGTGTGTGTTTGTTCTATGTCCTATTTTGTATAAGTTATCTGCATTAGGTATTTCTGGGATTGGGGATCCAACTTAACTTTTAAAGTGGAGGAACTGGGAATTGGGTCCAGGAGATTCAGAAGGTGGGGGAAAGAGGAAGTAGGTCTGCCCCTCCCTTGCTGCTGTGTGGAGTTAGAGAAAGAAAGGGAAAGAACTCTTAAAAGAGAAAAGTTGTGGTTCTGGGAGAGTTTAAGAGAGAACTTTTAAGGGAAAGACTGAGAAGTTATAAGAAGGAAGATTTCTTATTCTGGGAAAGACCCCATCTTTTCTTTCTAGGTTGGGGGAGGGGGTGGCCAGTTGGACACAGTAATCTTGGTCCCATTCACCAACTTGTTAAGATTTATATTCTAAACTGAGTTTAGCTGAGGCATGTCCCACCCAGGGAGAGATGGGGGGGTGGGGGTGGGGGAGAGGGGCAGGAGACTTCAAGTACTTAAGCCTTAAAGGGAAAGGCCCTACCACAGGTGTGATATGTGATTGGGAAAGGAAGAAAATGTAGAAACAAGGAGTTAGGAGACACATTTATGGAAAGGAAATCATGTTTGATGAATGTTTCTGGTCATGTGGCTTAAAAGTGCTGACTCATTGTTTGTAAGGTTGACCCCTTTCTGAACTAGAGTTTTGGGAATTGAGTGGGATATTCCCTCTTAAGAGTTAACATTCCTAGTGAAGTCCTCTCAGGGTTAAAAATCATTAAAACGAAGACTCTTATTACTCTTATAATATTCTTAGAAGAGGAAGAGAGGTCTTACATTCTCAGTCAGACACCCTCCAGATTCTGCTCCGGAGTGAAACAGTGGACTATTTCCAGAAAGACCTTGCATTGATTCTGTTAGGAAGGGAAATAGTGGAATACTTCCAGAGAAGAGACCTTTGCAGTCTTAAAGTTGGCCACCCATTTGAAAATAGAATGTGAGAACAGTAGCCTTGGCTTCTCTTGTTTGATAAGTACTAAACTAAAAAGATAGTAGAGTTCCTCAGAAGACCTTGCATACTCAGACATTCATTCATTTAACAGAAGGTCAATAGAAATCTTCTGATTCCTTCACCATCTGGATGGTGAGGTAAGATTTGACGAAAACCTTTATTCTTCTACTTTTTGTTGCTGGGTAGATTTTTCATGTAAAGATTGTAAATGAAAATCTTAACCAATCAGGTTGGAAGAGAGGGGTCTAGGGAGGGGGGAAAATGTGCTAGGCTATATAATCTTGCTTGACTGTAATCTTGGCACAGCTCCTTGATCTTCACTACCTTTGTGAGACTTGGAGTGCTCTTTTCTTGAGAAAAAGGCAAAATATACTTTCCTTTTTGCTCAGAGGAGTTTCTCTCTAATTTTTTAAGTAGATTATTATTCCACACAGGAATCACTGAAGATTTTAAGAGGGTTATTAGTGTTGCTACATTCTGACAGAAAGTGTACAGAATAGGAGAAATTAAATAATCTAGATTGTTAAAGTGGTTGGGGAATTTAAACTCTACTATTACACAGAGTTAAAGGAAAGTGTATCATGTTACTAAGAAGAAAAATACATACTTATATTATCAGGGATATTTACTGATTTCTTTTGGGAAAACCTCTAATTCATTTTAATATTAAGCCTAATAATGATAACAATTGTATTTTTATGTTGGATGGAGTTTTTGGGATGGGAGTGCTGGATTCTCTGTTCAAGGTACCCTAAAGTTTTTATCAAATTAAATTCTTGGAAAGTTTAGTTGTATAGTTGATAGCAAACTCAATGAACTGAGGTTTCATTTAATGATTTAGTCCTTTGCCACTGGATTAACCATGGCATAAATAAGAATTGCACTGAGGTTTTAAATGTAACATATATGAGACTGGATTCTTGGAGGATCTGGATACAACTGATGTGGGGGGGCTCTGAGTGACAACTGAACAAATAGCAATTGTGTGGTCCCATTGAAAGATACCGTACTGATGAGTAAAAATGTATTTATCAGTTATGTGATATTCTTTTGTAACTGTAAAGAGGTTATATATTTGGTTATCTTGTGAGTATATAAGCTATTTAAATACTGCGATGTTAAAGCTTGGGATTAACATGTGATTGTTTTGAAGGAATAATAAGGGAAATATCAAAAATTATGACCATTTTGGGATAGCTCTATAGGTTCATGAATAAGGTAATAATGGAAGAATTGTTTTGTAAATCTGGTTATTTGTACTAAATATTGCTGTTTTATTATATTAGAATTAAATAACAAATGTTGGAAATTTAAAGTCACCTAAGATGCTTTAATGGTTTTAAAGAATTCTCAAGTAATAATTTGTATGGTAGGGGGCAACTAGGTAGAGAAGGGGATAGAGCTCTGGCCCTGGAGTCAAATCCAGCCTCAGACACTTAATAATTACCTAGCTGTGTGACTTTGGGCAAGTCACTAAACCCCAATGCCTTGCAAAAACAATATAATAATAATGACGACAACAACAACAACAACAACAACAATAATAATAATAACAAATAATTTGTATGTTAAGCATGGCTAGTAGCTAAGCAAGCTTATGTATAGAAGTTTTTCAGATATATATCTATATATATCTATATATGTAAACTGGGACTATTTTATATATAGATATAAACTGTAGTTGTTTATTTTGAAGTAAAAACATGTATGTATTATGAGACAGATAAACACATGAAAGATAATTTGAGATTTTTCTGTGACAGTGTTTAGCTTAATTGTTATGTGAGAATTTAGGAGATGATCAGTAATCTCCTAGTCAAAGGAGGTGTTTATGTCTTATAAAATGTACCAGGTTAGAAGGAGGATTCTCTAGCCAAGGAGAATCTAATACACCATCTTTAGATAGAGATAGAGTAGATATGAGTTCATACAAAGGGCTGTAGATCTAGAAATCAGAGGCTTCCAGAAAAGGTAGGAGATGAGGCCTGTAGGGCCAGTCATAGTTTGAATTCCTGGTTTTAGCAAGGACCCAGGAAGGACACTCAGAGCTTTAGGTAGGGGTTTCATTAATTGGCATTCTATTAATACCATAATTGGAATTTAGTGAATTGGACTCACTCAAAGTTTTAATTAGGTAAAACAATGGTTTTAAATCATGGGACTTTTAATAAATTTTATCCTTTTATATCAGATACCAGAATGGTCACCAAAAAGGAAATGTTACTGGGTCAATGTGCTGTTCTTGGAGCCAAGGAAGCCAATGGACTGAAGATTTGAGGTGATATATATATACAGTCAAACAGGCAGATTTTCAATGAAGCCTGAGGCTGGACCCTTTTGACTTAATCTCCCCAAAGTGACAATTGGATAATGTGTCATGTAGTAAAATAAATCTGGCCTAAAACATTTGACTACCCATGTGACCTTTACCTGGACACTGACATTTAATAATTATATCTATAAAGGAATTTTCCTTTGATATCCTGTATCTTTATAGTAACTAAGCAAACCAGAAAAAAAAAGTCTGAGGCAAATTGGATTTAATAGCCATATGTTAGTTGTGTGGCTCTGATCCCTGCTATAAGCTGCATGTTTAGATAGGAATTAAGATTCCTTAATTTTTATATTAGAGGGGATATTTAGTTAAGAAGAAGAATGGAAAAAATTTTGGGATAATTAAAGTTTCAAGATTTAGTTTAAGGAAAGGAAAGTGAGTCAGAAAAGTACATCTGGAAAAAGGAAAACCTATGGTATATTTGGGAATATTTGGGGAAGGAAAAAAACCCATTTTGGTTAAGGATGTTTGAGTCATTGTAATGAGAGCAAAAGATTAAGACTGTTACAAGCTTAAGTTAATGTGGTAATTCTCAGTGGAGTGAATTCATGTAGTAAAACACTTCTGGAAGTTTATTATGTTAAAGTGAAGTATGTATGAAGTATGTCACAGGGAGTAAGGCAAAATGTAAATTGTAATAAGCTCCAGGATCTCATTTTCTTGTGATGAAAACATGATTTTTGATCTGAGTAAAATGTTAAGCAGTTTCTTTACCAGAAGATAAGGTCTCCACAAGTCACCTGAGCTAGAGAGGACCTTTTGGAACAAATTCAGAAGATGCAGAAGGACATTAGATGTCTCCAGAGGAGAAGACAAGAGAGAAGGAGAGACACTGGACAATTCATCTCCACCATCTCTTACCTATGTGTACATTGCTTAGTCAGGGGATCTGTTCCTTTTTATACTATAACTTCCCCTTGATTCTATAACTGTAACACCTTTTCCCTCTCCTTATAAATAATGTAGGTTTTGATGAAAAGGAGGAGAGGCAGGGTGAAGATGCTCTCCATTGAGAGAAAAGGAGGTCGAAGTTATTGGGTAGCATGATTATATCCTACTGCTGTATATCCATATACCATGCTGTATATCCTAGCTAGGGAGAGTCCCATCTCTGATTTAGACAATGGGGTATTAGTAATGGTGGGAGAAGAATATAGCTGACAGAAGTCATTGACCAGTTTTTTTGGTGTGGCTAAATGTTGGATTTGCAGAGGTCCATAGCAGTTTGAGAATTGGTTTTGGGTGCCAATCCCTCTGGCCTAGATTCTCAGTTACTCAGAGGAGCACTGGGGGACAGGATTCTGGTCCAGAGGAGAGAAACACCAGTGGCATATAACTGAATTAGTTCAGGGTGACTATTGTCTATACCAGTCTGGCCAAGATATTTTCCTGGGGAGGAGCAAATGGTTGTGGACTTTTGTCTGGAAGCACATATTCTGGACTATGCAATTTACAGATACAGGTAGACTGAGACTCACAGGAGATGTACCTGGATCCCTTGTTAGGATCCATTATGGTAAAGAAAATTATGATTACTACTGCATATAGCCCTCAGTCAAGGATAGTCAGGGAGTTGCTATCCAGATTCATGAGCCTTCTCCCTGGGCACAAGATAGAATAGGGCTAAGGAACCCCAATTTGTATCCTGATTTGTTTCTAAGCTGTAGTGTCCCTGGACTTGCCATGCAAATGAAAGTTATTCAACATAGAGTTATATTTAGGCAATCTGTTGATTGGAGAAGGAGGAGTTTTGGTAAATCAAATTTATCAAGTTACTGCCTAAAGATAGATCACAATAGGCAAGTAGCAGAAGACATCAGAAAGTTGGCATGTGCTCCCTCACAAACCTGGAAATTAAGACCAGTCCATGTCTCTGATGATGAAGAAGTAAAAATCTTGATAGAAGGAAAAAGTCAATAGTTATATTATAATAACTTATAATAACAAAGATTGTGATTTAAGAAAGAAATCACTAATGAGGTGTGGAACCCAAATTCTTATTAAAAAATAAGGGGGGGAATTGTGAGTAATATGGGGGTGCTTGGGTACTACAAGAATGTGAGGGGAGAATTTTTAGTTTGCATTACAAAGCCTGGGGTCTGCCAATATTGTTTCCTATGGACAGGAACTGAGTTAAGATAAAAGATTTAGCCTCCATCTCATCAAAAACCTGAGATTAGGCCAGGTCTGTCCCACCTCATTCTAAATTAACTAGGGTCTCCATTCTTCTCCTTTGCCCATGTTCAAGGAGGTAGCTGTTCTTGCTCATGAGTATAATGATCAGGGCAGGGAAAACATATAGGGACCAATGTATAAATTAGATTGTGATCCTAGCCAATGGTTGGCATGAAGGGGTAGGAACAAAGCCTTTCAAACTGCATAAAACACCCTAACATTTCTGGGATTCCTCACTCCTCTCCCACTTAGAGAGAGGCGTGCCTTTTTTATTAAGATGTCTTAATAAGTTTTTTTTAATCACTCTGAAAAAATAAATAAATAAATATTAACTTGCAATGAAGTTAATATCCAGATGATTCTTCTTTCACTTGAACACTTAGAGGCCTTTATAGTATTGCCAATTAGCAAAATTTCAATATTGTTGTGTCTGAGAAAATAGGAGACCTCCCAAAGAGAGGTAGAGAGATGGGGAACAGCCAGTTTATGGAGGAATCAGAACACCCACAACATTTATAAATTAAGGTTCCTACCTTCTATGGGCATATTTTAAGGCTGCCCAAACAATTACAGAATAATTCAAAGATTAATGATCACAGACCACTATATCAAATAAAAGAATGATGGAAAAATGTTGAATTATTGTGAGAATTGTCAAAAGGGGATACAGAAAAAAACAAATCTAAACAACAACCAAAACAGGAAAGAGAAATCAGCAAATGGCTTTACCTGCAATGTGAAATATAGAAGATCAAGATATTTGGAAGGATCTGAATGGGATGGTAGTGGATTTCTTTCCCTGCACTTAAAACCTCCTGGTATTCATTGATTAATTCTTCCATTAATTTAGTAAATTCCCATATTGAATCTATAGATTGTCACCTCTTGATTTTATATTCAAAATTCTTATTTACTTTAGGATCTGGAAAGTAATGTAATTTGAGAAACTGGAAGAAATTTAAGGAACTTTTGGAAACTTTAAAATATTCTGTCCCCCAAAGTAAGCTCTTCCCAATAAAATTTCAAAAATTGTGTACAAGAAGCCATGTGCACCAGAGGGGCAATGATGTGTTGTATATTTTCTGTGACAAGAAAGTAACTATAGGAGGACAAGACAGAGATCTTGTTCCTGGCACCTATAATTGCTCCTTCTCTCTTTCTTTCTTTTAACCCTTAGAGACTTCATGTCTGCCACTCAGCGTCCTGGTTACCCAGGGTCATAGTATAGGGGTGGAGTCCTAGATTTTTTTAAAAAATGACTATTCAACAATTTTTAATCCATTGGTCATATCACCCTTTAAGCTAAACTCAGAGACCTTTCAGGCTGAACAGGCAGACACCTGACCTCTCCCTCAGGCCAGGTAGGCTGTAGGGAGCCTGTTGACTTGAGTACAGCTTCCCCAGTGGCAGAAATTGTTATTGCATGACTCTGTGAGTTCTGGCAGAATCTATTTCATTTTTGTTATTAGTAGAACTTAATAATTACCTGATGAGTGAAAAATGATCTGGCAGCACATAACAATCCTGAAGTGCCTCCTTTGTCACCCAGGATACCCACAGTGAGATTCACAGGCATCTATGCACATAAACCTAAATTTATGGAAAATCTACTTTTGTGTTTCTACTGGGAGAGAATAAAAGTTCTGTCAAGTTAAAGGAAAAATCACACTCATCTTTGTCCCCAGGATAATATTCTAACAGGAGTAAAAATATTTGAATGTAAATAAATGAAACCTGTGATGAGATGATTGAGATAATTAACAGCATTAAGTCTCATCTCTTTAGAATTTTCCTCACAATGATATTCTGAGGCTATCATGCAAATCTTATCATTCTCAACCAAAAACAAGGTCATAGAAAATGCATTTTTAAAATCCCCATCATGGGCTGCCCTTCTGAAATGAGAAGGAAAATGTCTCAAATGCAGGGATATGGATGCAGAGAGAGCGCCCCTAGGATTTTGTCTTCCACAGGCATCTTACTGCCAGGAAGTCCTTTCTGATGTCTAATTGCAATCTTACCACTTATACATTGAGTATGTTCTCTAAATCAGCATTTCTTTATTTGATGCCCATACACCCTCAACAGACCTATGAATGTATTTCATGACACTCATGAATTTGAATGGGAGAAAATTTTTATATCATTATTTTTTTTACTAACTTTTATCTTCATTTCTTGCATATTTTATTCTTTATATTTGAAAACCATATTCAGAAAAGAGGCCTACAGGTTTCTCCAGACTACCAGAGGAATCAAGGATGCAAAAAGTTTAACAACTCTTGCTGTTGGTGTAAGATATACTTTATTAGAGATGAATTCTTCTGATTCTGGTTCCAATCACTCCTTTCCAACACCTCCCCCCACCCATAAAAAAATTTTAAAAAACTACTTTGATTCCAAAGTATAAATGTTTCAGAGGTAACTTGGCTATTGAATAGAGGCAGGAAAATATGGGTTCAAATCCTTCCACTGATACATACTAACGGTATGACTCTAAGTATGTTCCTTAACTTTTAGGACTTTGTTTTTTTGTTCTGTGATTTCAACGGTATCTAACTTCTTGACTCCATTTGATGTTTTCTGTACAAAGATACTTGAGTGATTTGCCATTTTCATTTCTACTTCTTTGTAAGGAAAAGGAAATAAGGAAATTGAGGTAAACAGGCTTACCTGTTTACTTGTCCAAAGTCATGCAGCTAATAAATATCTGAGGTTGGTTTTAGACTCATCTTCCTGACTCCAGATCTGGTGTTCCATCTCTGAATCGTTTTGGAGCAACTCTGTAAGACAAAGTTTCGAAGAAGGTCCTAAAACCCTTTATTGATAGAGAAATTTCCATACCTAATGAGTTTCCTTTCAGCCAGTAGCATTTCATGGCAGTGTTAGGATTTCTACCTATGATCCTCATTACCAGTCATTACAGAATCTAGATTTCCCTTGCAAGCTTTGAAGATGCATCAGGACCCCAGAATATATACCAGTATATGATTAGTCATGTTGTATCAGAAGACATCAGATTATAAGAGTCGAGGATCACATATAGGTATGGAGTTAGAAATAATTTGTATCTTGCCAATTGTCTGTTTTAATCATGTTTTTTTTTTTTCTAGGGGATAGAGACCCTGTCTCTTGATCTGAGACTTGATGGAGGTATTGACTATTGAGGAATTTTTTTCTCTGTCTCTTTCTTGTTCTCTCTTTTTCTTTCTTCTATATCTCCCTCCCCCTCTCTGTCTTCTCTTTATTTTCTATTTCTTTATTTTCTCTTTTTCTCTCTCTCTCTCCTTTGTTTCTTTTTCCCATCTCTTCTCTCTTCCTGTCTCTTTTTATCTTTCCCTTTTACTGTCTCTATTCATCAGCTCTGTCTGTGTCTGTTTCTCTGTCTCTGTCTGTCTCTGTCACCCTCTGCCTCTGTCTCTCTCTCTCTCTCTCTCTCTCTCTCTCTCTCTCTCTCTCTCTATGTCTCTCACTCTCACATGCACATACCCATACACACACATATACACACACATACACACAATGTATCTCAGCATTTTTCTCAGGGAGGTGTCAAGTCCGGAGGAGGGAACTCAGGCCGACATCAATATGATGCATAAGCTGGTTCGTTTATAGATCACAGGGTACATACTTTTATACTCTACATTTACGTAACCAATTACATAAGCGTTTTAGCAAGCATTTTTTTCCACATGCATACCTTGTGTATGTCTTAGGTGATTGTTTTGAGAACCAAACAGTGTTCTGCTAAACAGAGTGCAGAAGGTAATTATCTCAGAATGCACTATCTATCTGAGCCTGGGAATATACCTCCTTAGCTCAGACATGCAGCTACTCCCTTGTCTAAGCTCTGAAGCACATCTTGCTGGTTAAAGCACATAACTATTTCTGTATTAACCCTTCATAGCTCTTAGCCTGGAATACATATGACACAACACGGAGGCAGGGTAAAGGTGCAATATATAGACTCTGAGTTACCTAGAACAACTTAAGTGACTTTCCCAGGGTTACTTGATTTGATCTTCCTGACTTCCCTATCAACCAGTTAGTCAAGAAGGTTCATCCAGAGCTGTCATGTCATAATCTTCTCTCCACCTCCCTGCCAAGGAGAGAGCTCTTATGAAGTGGGTGGGTTCCTTCCCAACTCTTTGCCGCAATTGTTGAACTCAATCATCATTTCTACCTATCTACTTCTCTCCACTTGATGCCCTTCTTTCCAAATATTTATGTCTATTAAGCCATGGCTACACATCTATTTTTTTTAAAGACTACCATGTTTAAAAAATCTTTATTCTAATATGCTTCTGAGAGTAAATGTAGGAATGTCACAGAAAGGGGCTTCAGGAGGCAAGGTATAGTTTTATTTCATTTTTTTGATAGCAGTATTGTGCTAATAAATAAACTCATCAAATGAATAACCCAGCAGAAAGGAGGCTGATATAAAAGTTGTCTAGCATCAGTTGAAATGTATATTTCAATATATAATATATTGTTATAATTAGATTCCAATAAATTATATACATGTAATTCAAAAGTCTACTATGAAATACAATGCAGCTTTTTAAGGAATTCATATTCTAAGATATTTATATCTAATGATTCTCTTCTTTTAGAAGTTGCTGCCTCCTAATCTAACAGGTTTATTTTGGCAGCGAGGTAGCATAGTGGATAGAGTGACAATTCTGGAGTCCAGAAAATTCATATTCTGCAGTTCAAATCTGACCTCACATTCTTCCTATCTAGGTGATTCTGGGCAAGTTACTTAATCTTAATTGGCTCAGTTTCCACATCTCTAAAATAACCTGGGAAAGGAAAGGAAATGTTCTCCAAGAAAACCGCAAATGGGGTCAAAAAGAGCCAGACATGACTGATAAATGACTGAAAGACCTTTAGCTGTTACCACCTATTGATAATGGTCTTTGAGGAGCCTTAAATAATCCCAGGAAGCCTTATTGCCCTATTCTATAAATTAGTATGTGAAAAAAGTAGGATTCAGACCCACTTGTTGATCCTAGACCATTGCTGAGGGAGGGACTGGGGAACAGGACCATACTTACAGACTCCCATCAGAACTCCAGCCAGAGGAGTCATGAGGAAAAACACTAGGAACTTCATTTTTCCTTGGGAAATATAGAGACATTTTTGAGGAGAAGGGGAAGCCTTGATGGAGCCATATGTCTACCAGGACCTTTATAAAGATGCCAATGGCCAATGGGATTAAAGAGAGGAGAGTAGCCACCTTCCTCTGCAAACTACCTAATTCCCTCCCCTTACTGCTGCCTAAAGCCATTTACTAAGTCAACAAAAGTTGGTGAGGGGTGGCTGCTTGTTTTTTTTTGTTTTTTTTTTTTGGTCAGGAAGTCATGGCCAGCAGTGCTGGCAATTGTCATCTTTTTTTTTTCTTTTTACCAGGAGTCCAATTATGATTTTTTCCATAACCAGACCATGGAGGAGAAGCCCACCTGAGCAACTAAGTACAACAGCAGTCTAAGAGAGGCCTCCTGCTCATTTGACTTGATTTTAAAGATAGCATCCTCTTAGGCCAACTTCCTGACTCTGGATACAATGATTTCCAGTACATGCCAGACACATTTAAGAATTCTAAAGACTTCCAGAGAAAGACCTGATAAATGAAATTGTTTATAGGAAATTTCTAAATTTATATATATGTGTGTGTGTGTGTGTGTGTATATATATATATATATATATATATACATACCAGTTTGTGTATATTGGTAGTTAGATATTGGGGGAAGGAAAGAAAAAAGAAAGAAAAAAGTAACTTGCATGAAAACTATTAAATATTTAAAAGAAACTGCAAGGTCTATCATAGGCTTGCATTTCAACATGCAATGAACTTTTTAAAATTTTACTATGTTTGGAAATGTTTGTTTCATTGAATAAATAAAAAATAATATAAAATAGATGCCATCTGAATGAGTACAGATCAGCGATTCCATATTTCCCTACCAAGGAAGGACCTCAACATTCCCCTGAACTCTGTTCATTGCACAGAAGAGGCATTGGGTATTCTTTGAGGAACTATTCCTGTCCTAGGAATTCCCCTATCTTATCCCATACACCAACTTTACTCCAACCCTACTTATCTCTCAGTCCCATAAAAATCCCAATCAAAGTCATCAGAGGTAAATTTTCTCATGAAGACCAAAGACCCCATCTACTTTTGGGCACATAGTAGATAGTGGAATCAGGAATGAATGAATTGAAATGAGTCTGAAGCCTCATGCTAGCTATATGACCTGGGTTAATCATTTACTCTTTGTCTGCATCAGTGTCCTAGTCAATAAAATGAGTATAATAATTGCTCATCCTTCCATGGTTGTTCTGAGCATATAATGAGATCCTGTTTGCAAAGTACTTAGCAATCCTTAGAGTTTTCTATCAATGTTGACTATTATTGTTATTTAAGAACACCACAATCAGACACATTTTTAGAGTACTTTAACCAAATTAAAAAATAATATTCCCCTTAAAGTATTAGGACATCAGAGGAAGTTTGTATAATTCTTTGAATTGCACTCTAAGGCCATGTTTGCTCTCTGCAGGGACAAGAAAAGCAATACAGTATGATGGGAAGGTATAAGATCCTTTGTTAGTTCTGACTCTATCACTGGGAATTATATGATAATGGGTATTCTTTGTTTCTCTTGATTGCAGTTTCCTCACCTGTTAAACAAGAGATTTGGGCCAGATTAGTCCTAAAATCCCTTCTAATTTTGGCACTTAGGAGTATCTGTTTACATTCTGGTTCAGGAAGAAGTTATGGGAAGGTGAATGTCCTAGGAATTGTGGGATAAAGACCTGATTCACCATTTTCCAAAGATGACTCAAAAATACATAATTGAATGTCAGGTGTAACCTGGCACCCTGAGAAAACATATTGGGAATGTGCTGAATACCTGTAGGGGCCAGTGAAGTCAGAGATGCTGAGAAGCCAAAGATCACTTCTCCTGAACTGTGTTTTTGGGAAGTTATACTTTCTCATCTATTGGATACAGTGAATCAGCTAACTGTCACCAAGTCCTTATTAGACTCTAAGTGCTGGCACTGATTTAAGGACTCGAGATGTAATGAAGAACAAACACCCAAGATGGAACGTAAAAATATCTATGTTCTTGCAAGATATATACAGGGTAAAAGGATAGTAATACCAGAGGGAAAGTGGGGGGAGGAAGAAAGAGGGAAACTTGTACAGAGGGTGGCATTTGAACTATCCTGAAATTCTTCAGAAAAATCAGGAGGTAGAGGAGAGGAGAGGAGGGCTTGAATTTCAGGGATGGAAAGTGACTAGGGATAAAGCTAAATAAATGATATGACCATCTCTCTGGGAGTGTAGCTAGGGTGAAGTAAAGCAATAGGTTAGGGGAATTAAGTAGATTGATAAATTATTGAGGGAGGATACTAAGGGAGTGTTAGTATGAGTGATAAAGTCCCATAGTATAAGGATAGAAATAGGAATAGAAAGACCAGGAGCCATAGACTGGACTTACTGAAGCTGGAATCAGAATATCTTTAGGATTGGTAAGGAATAGCTGGTTGAATTTTGATTGAGTGATAAATTAAGTTTGAATTAACCTCCAAGGAGGAGATAATTATTTAATGATACAATAAAAGAAGAGTCTGGAAAGGGCAATGGGGAGCAAAATATATTCTTTCTACTCAAAGAAGAGAAGTGAATCTGAGATTATGGATGAATGTAACCAGACAGGGAGGACAGTGGTACAATATTTGTAAGAGGAAACCAGGCTCAGTGACAATAAGTAGTTGAATGGAATATAAGATGAAAAAAAATTATTTCCTTTACAACAAACAGTCCAGTTAGCTCAGTGGAAGTGTTGGGTGCCTTTAGAGTGGGGGATTTGAGGAATTTGCCTGGTGTATGGTTTTTAATTAGGGAACAGGTCAAAAGGATGGAGAAACTTGCAGCTAGACATTCCAAATGACTGAGAAGCAAAGCTCATGGTGGGGTAAAAGTGCTTTCATGATTGAAGAATGATTTCAGACATAGTATCTTTACTTTAAAGATATTTTGAGAAGAGCTTTTGATTTGGATAGTTTATATCCTTTCCTCAAGGTCCAACCTTGTGACATGTAATACATTTTCTTCTACCCCCCATCTTTCTTAGAAAACTACTTTATATTCATTTATATTTTACTCCTTATACTCATTCATATATATGTATATATATTTATTATATCTCCCATTTAATATGAACTTTTTATGAATTAGAACTGTTTCATTATATTTGTAGCTCTAGCTTGTAGAACAGTATGCAGCCTATAGCAAGTCATAATAAATATTTATTGTTGATTGATTCACATTAAGAAACAATCATTGATTTTCTTTGACAAGTCCCCAATGTCATCCTTACATGCTATAAATTCTTTAGACCTCATATTTGTATGTTAAAAACCTCTTCTTCCTCATTGCTCACTAGCAAACCTGAATCTTCACCTTTCCAACAGTCTCTTGTGAATCTCAGCAGTGAGTCCACAGAACAGTAGAAGGGAAAGGTAAACAAAGTGGCACGTTAGACCCCTTTGAATATTTTCCTGATAGGTCAATCCTGATTTTGTTTCTTTCTTAGCCAATTAACAAAACATCTGTGTGAAGTAATCAAAGGAGCTTTTGTCTAAAGTCTCATTTTCTACCAGGGACAGCAGCTATTTATGAGATTCTCTAGAATGTAGCCAAGATACAAGCTGTGGATATTCAGGTTCGCTTAAGTGAGGTCATTTAGGTGTTATATCTGACTGTGGAAGATAGGAAATGTTGAGTGGCAGTAGTTAAGGAGAAGATAAGTGAAATGTTCCTTTAGTGCTTCCAATATGACAGTGTTAAACTCTGAGAATACAAATATAAAAAAAAAAAAGATGATTGCTACTTTCAAAGAGTTTACATTCTCATTGGAAAAGAAAACTCATCAAATAGATATGGAAAATAAGTGGGGAGGAAAGATGAGGGAAACCACTGGGTTGACAGTGAGGCAGCAAAGCAGGCCAGAGTTTCTTGAACTGGGAAGAAAACAAGAAGCATGGTTGGGAACTAGCATGAGTTAGTTATTCTGGTTAGAGATTCAGAATATAGTAAGTAAGTAGAAAAAAATAGTCAATGGATATTCTGAAGATAATTCCTAAAATAACAGCTAGAGAGAGTGACAAATAATATGCATAAATGATTTTGAGGCAAGAAAAGGTCAGAGTTGACTTTAAGGCAATTCCTCTCTGGGAAAAGTAAAAAGTTGAAAATACATATTTAACTTTCCTGATGAACAGGAAATCTATCTCGTGAGAATTCGTATCAGCTGAGAAAGCTAAGTGCAGATTGTTCTGAAACCAGAAAATTCTGGACAAGGAGAACCAGAAAAAAACTTCATTGCCAAGAAGAAAAGGATGCCTCAAGTGACTGAAAGGAATTAACTCTGCCTTAGTCTAATTACTGGGGCCTTTGAAAATGAGCAAAGAGTTTCAGTAAACTAGTGGGATGCAAAACCAACCTACAAAAATGATTACTCTCTCATGTGGTACTAACAACAAACAGGAAGGAAAAGGCAAGAAGAAAAATTCCATTAAAAAAGGACAAAATACTTAAAGATCTACAAAGGAGTCTGCCAAGAGTTATGTAAAATTCATGCAAATGAACTGAAATAATCTTCACATATAGAAAGGAAGGCAAGTGAAAAGGTATTCAGGTTGCATTATTGGGCCATGTCAATTAAAGTGTAGATCCTCTACTTTTAAAGCTATAGCAATCATATTAGGCAGGGTATCTTTAGAAAATTAGATAAAGCAGAAAATTGATTTGAAGGAAAAGTAATCTAACACATTGAACAGAATACTGGGGGAAAACATTAAGAATGAAGTAGGGCATATATAATAACCTCTAACTATATTATACATTTTAATTATAAAAGTAGAAAAATAGAAAAATAGAAAAGTAGAGCAATAGAGCAGACTAAATAAAAAGGAATCAGATATAATAATCATAATAAAATATATTATTAATTATATTTAATAATAATAATTAATAATACAATTAACATAACGTCTATAATATAGTATAACAAAATATAGTATAATATGATATGATATGATATAATAATAATAATAATAATAATAATAATAATAATGAATAGCAATAATGAATAACCTAAAACATAAATATCTGGAGTAGAGATTTCCTATTTGATAAGAATTTCTTGGAAAGAAGATTGGCATAAATTAGGGTTAGGCTAGTATTTTATACCATATACCACTCAATGTTCAACTAGAATTGTAATGTCATTGAATCATAAGTCTCCTGCATATAGTGCAGATCACAGCTAATATCAGCCTATATTGTCTGACTCTTGTCCTTTTCCTCTCATTAGTTTCTCACTGAAGTCTACCAAAAGAAGTGGTTATGTTTATTACTTCTCTAATATTGTCATCACTTATAGGATAGCTGTCATCACTTATCACATGACCAATTCATTTTCTCATTATGCTATTCCTGGGTGATAATTTTTATTCTTGTTTTTGTTTGCAGCTTCGCATTAGTTATTTGACCCAGCTGGTTTATAATCATGGCCAGCAAGATGGTGAAATGGAGACAATGCTTGACCTGAAATTAGGAAAATCTGAAATTAAATCTGGCCTGAGACACTTATTGGATGTGTGATTCTAGATTATCCACTAAAACCTGTTTGCCTAAGTCTATCCATTCTAAAATGATCTAGAGAAAGAAATGACAAAAATTCTCTAGTAACTCTGCCAAGAAAATCCCAAATTAGATAACAAAAAGTCAAACAATACTGAATAACAAAAATTCTGTAAGTCTTTTCATCAAGAGCAAGTCAAATTATCCATTATCACATTACTCAATATTGCACTAGAAATACTAATTATGATGCTAAGTGAAAATAGAAAGAAATTAAAAGTATAAGCATAATATATGAGGAAAAAGAAATATCACTTTTATGCTAGTTGATGTGCTAGTTACTTAGAGAATCTTAGAACACCAGTTAATAAACTTATCTGAACAATTAAGAACCTCAATAAATTTTCAGTATATAAACTATAAGTCACACAAATCAGAAACATTTTAAGTATAACTTTTAAAATCCAACAAAGAAGATAGAAAAATTACATAAAATAACTACAGAGAAATTAAAATGTGTGTCTACCTGCTAATACACATAAAGAACATAATTGACTAAAATAATAAAACATTCTTAACACAAATAAAGCCAGACGAAAATAATTGGAGGAATATTAACACCTTGTAAACAGGCTAAGCCAATATCATTAAGCTAATATTACCTAAATTAATTTATTTATTCAATGCCATGCCAACCAAACTACTTAAGAATGATATTATAAGGCCAGACAAAAGAATAACAAAATTCATCTGGAGGAATAATGGAAGTATATCATGAGAAGTAATGGACAATATGGTTGATCAGTAGAAGAGATTAGGTAGAAAATATCTACAATGAATTGAGCACAGTCATCTGGTGATTCATAAACATCCAAATCCCATTTATTAGGACAAGAACTCAATATTCAATAAAACTTTTTGGAAAAAACTGGAAAGTAGACTAACATAGATCTAATAATTTCCTTCATTTTTGGAGAAGACCAAAGTATCAATGGTATTATGCCATGACAAGCAAATGAATTGGATTTGAATGAGGGGGATGCTGTGCTGAGTCAAGTACCCTACTCTCTCCTCCATAATTATCTAGATACAATTACCAGATATAAATCAGGACGACTGGAGATGGCCCTGGATATGAGGCAATCAGGGTTAAGTTACTTGCTCGAGGTCCCTCAGCTAGTAAGAGTCAAATGACTGAGATCTGGATTTGAACTCCTGCCCTCCTGACTCTAAAGCCAGTGCTCTATCCACTGTGCCATCTAGTTACCCTAACATAGGTCAGCATCTCACATTGTATACTAGAAAATTTCAAAATGTGTGTACATGATTTGGATATAAATTAGTTTGTTGGAGCATGGTAAGAATTATTTGTAATCCTTGGATAGGGGAACAATTCATAACTAGACTGGAAGTAAATAGATTCATAGAAGGTAAAATTGGTAATTTCATTTGTATAAAATTAAAATGTTTTAATGGAAAAAGTATAAGAATGCCTTCTATGGGGGAGGGGAGAGGGAAGCAAGATTTTGAGGAAAATTGTAAAATTCAAAAAGCAATAAAAGTTTTCTAAAAAATTAAAATGATTTTACACAAATAAAACCAATGTAGTTAAATTGTAAAGAAAACCAGGAAATTGGGGAAAACTTTCTTACATCAAGTTTATCTAATAAAAGTTTCATTTCTAAAATTTATAGGGAAATGAATAAAATTTAAAAGAAAAAATATTATTCTTAATTGATTAGCATTCAATTGATAGAAAAGGTGATTTTCAGAAGTAAAAATCCAAGCTATCAGTAACCATTTAAAAATACTCCAAATCAGAAGAATGGAAATTGAAACACTTCTAATGTTCACTCTCATCAAATTGTCTGAGATAACAAAAAATGAACATTTCAAAGTCTAGAGGGAATGTGGAAAGATAGGTAGGCTACTTGTGTAACTTGTTACACAGTCAAAAAAATGACAAAGCAATCTGAATGCCTGCCCAAAACTACTAAATCATGTTCCTTTTTCTCAATGATATCACTATTCCCCCAAAATATCGAGGAAATAGCCAAAGAACCCATGTGTTACATACATATATTTGAAGATAGATTTATGTATTAGGAACTTCTTGTGGTGACAGAATTGGAAACTAAAGGGATGCCAATCAGTTGGAGAGTAACTGAATGGGGAATAATTGAATGGATATATCAACATTATAGAATTATTTTGTATTATAAGAGATGGTGACAGGGAAGTTTGAGAGAAGTGTGATAAGTTTTCTGTAAATTGATCAAAATAGATAAAAAGAACAATTTATGCAGAAAAATAAAATAATAAAAGTGATATGACCAACTCTGAAAAACTTAGTAGCTCTGATTAGCACAATGACTAAACACAATTCCAAGAATTAATGTTGATCTCAGAATATAATTTGAAGCATATTTTCTTCCCATTCTACATTTTTCCCATTATTTTAGACATAGCTAAAGTGGATATAGATTATGCATGATTTTATATATATATTATATATTTGTAATGAGTTTTATTTATCTTGTGTTCTGGAAAAGAGGAAGAAGAAGAGAATTTGAAACTTAAAGCTGAATTTGAAGATGGGGACAGTCAACATTGAGGTACTGTGGTAATAAAATTTCATATTAATACAAGCTGTGAATTCCAGAATTACGGAAGAACAATTGTTATATTTTTATACCTTTTAATTAATTAATTAATTCCAAGATTTATATATGACAAAGTATGAGTAGAAAGAGTTTCTGTGATGGCAAACAATTGAAAAATAACATGTTAGCTGAATATCTGGTATTTGAAATTAGCTAAATACACGATATTAATGTAAAAGATTGTATTATAAACACATTTGGGGAATTGCCTTTCAAATCTATGATAAAGTTAGGTTTTTTGACAAACTAAGAGATAGGAAAGTGTATAAAATTAATATGAATATTTTCTTTTTCTATATTTTTTCACATTACTACAATATTTTTGTTGTGAAAGTAAACCTTATCCCTTCTCCCTCCCCACAAATATAGAGAAACCTCAAGAAGTATGAAATCAGAGAACAAAAAAGTATGCTTCAGTCTGGATATCATCAGCTCTGTCTTTAGGATGGACTGTTTTCTTTATCATAAGTCTGTCAGAGAAATTTCTTTAATATTTTTCCCACAGTTGCTATTGCTAACTGTATTTCTCTCCATGCTATTCCTCCCACATTTATTCTATTCTTTCTTTTATTTCACCCTGTCCCTCAAAAGTGTGATCTTGCCTCTTTTCTATCACCTACACCTCCCCTCCCCCATCCACTTTCTCCCATCCCTTTCCTGTCTTTTTTTGCTCTAAACTAAAATAGATTTCTATACCCTATTGAATGTGTATGCTATTTCCTCTCTGAACCTCTTCCAATGAGATAGAAGACTCAATCATCTCCCCACACATTCCCCCCTTACACTCCATTGTGAAAGCATTTTCTTGACTCTTTTACATGAAATATCTTAGCCTCTTCTACTTCTTCCAAAACATTCTTTTCTCAAGTGTTAACTCCATTATTACAATAAATTATTTCTTCATATTTATCTCCCTCCTCTGCCTTATCTATATATGCCACTTCTAACTGCCCCAATAAATGACTTTCATATGAGTTATCAGTATTAGATTCCCATGCAGGAATACAAGCAGTTCAACATCATTTAACCTCTCATAATTTGTTCTTCCTGTCCACCTTCTTTCTGCTTCACCTGAGTCCTGTACTTGAAGATCAAATTTTCTCCTGAACTCTGGTAATTTCAAAAAGAAAGTTTGAAAGTCCCCTATTTCATGGAAGGTCCATCTTTTCCTCTGAAAGACTATGTTCAGTTTTGCAGGGTAGCTGATTCTTGGTTGAAATCCCAGTTCTTTTGCCTTCTGGAATATTGTATTCCAAGCCCTAAGAGCCCTTATTGCCAAATCTTGTGAAATCCTGACTGTAATTTCACAATATTTGAATTGTTTCTTTCTCGCTGCTTGTAATAATTTCTCCTTAACTTGAAAGTTCTAAAATTTAGCTATAATATTTCTGGGAGTTATTATTTTGTGATTTTTTTAAGCTGAAGATCTGTGGATTTGCTCAATTTCTATTTTACCCTCTGCTCCTAGGAAATTAGGGCAATTTTCCTGGAGAATTTCTTAAGAAATGAAATCTAGGAAATTTTCTTGGTCATGACTTTTAGGGAGACCAATAATTTTAAAATTATCTCTCTTGAATTTGTTTTCTAGCTCAGTTGTTTTTCCAATGAGTTATTTCTTTTTTTTCTTTTTTTTCTTTTTAAAAAATATTTATTTATTTTCATCCATAAGCATATGCATATTTCCAAGTTGCAAAATTTCCTTTCACCCTCCTTTCCCCACCTCTCTTCCCTCAGCAGGGAATAGTCAGGTTAGTATTTTACATGCATATTTTATTAAACATGGTTACAAATTAGTATTTTTCTGTATGAGAAATTAGGATTAAGGAAAAGAGATTTATTTTTTCCTTTTTAAAAAAGACTAGGGGTAGAGTGTAAAGGAGAAAAATTAAATATGTTCTTATTAAGGAAAAGATAATTTTTATAAAGTATTGATCAATTTCAGAAGGGTTGTCTTTTTATTTGTGTATGTTTTGTTTTGTTTTATTTTTCTTCATCTGAATGGGGATAAACTAGTCCAATACAGTTGTCCTAATGCTCTGGACTGTGGAGAGGCCAATGAGATATTTCAAATTTTCTTCTAGTCTTTCATTCTTTTGGTTTTGTTTTATTTGTTTTTCTTGATTTCTCACAAAGTCATCAGATTCCCTTAGTTCTATTCTACATTTGAAGAATTTATTTTCTTAAGAGAACTTTTTTTATCTCCTTTTCCATCTGGCCTTTTCTGCTTTTTAAAGCATCCTTACCCTAATTAACCTTTTTTGCTACTTTTTCCAATTGACCTAAACTGGTTTTTCAAATGTTATTTTCTTCAGTATTTTTTAATATTGCCTTCACCAAACTGCTGACTTGGTTTTCATGATTTTCCCACATCGCTCTCATTTCTCCTCACAATTTTTCCTCTACCTTACTTCATTTTCAAAATCTTTTTTTGAGTTTTTCCATAGCCTGAGACCAATTAATATTTTTCTTGCTGATTTTGTATATACAAGCATTGACTTTGTCATCTTCTAAGTATGTATTTTGATCATCCATGAGACCAAAGTAATTGTCTATGGTCAGAATCATTTTCTTCATTTCCCCAAACTATGGCTTGATTTTAACTTTGTTAAGGTGGGGGCCTGCTTCTAGGGTGGAGGATACACTTTCCCAAGACTTAGGTTTTTTCAACTGTTTTCAGGGACCCCCCCCCAGGGACCTCAATTCCTTCAAGATCTTTTGAGATTCTCTGATCACTCTGTTGGCATGTGTTCTGGTCTATGGATGACTACCAGCAGTCCCCTCTGCCCTGTAATTGCAAGGAAGGTCCCTGCTCCACTATGGCAGTCTGGGATCCCAGATTGTGAACTGGATCTGAGTTTGGCCAGAGAAAAATAATCTTGACCCAGTGATAGCAGAAAGAGTACTGCAATCTTCCCCAACCCCATGATGGTCCCTGGGCTGTGAACTCTCGAAACAGCTGCTGGAGGCATGGAGGGGGGGAGGTCTACAGGCTTGCTTCTGGTTCCTGGAGATGGAGCTTGAACTGAACTGGCCTCCTCTGTAATCACTCAGGTGCAAGAGTTTATCTATTGACCTTCCAAGTTGTCCTTGGCAATCTCTAGACTGATAGGTCTGGAAACCAGCCTAGTTGCCCCACAAAGACTCAGGTACCCTGCAGGCTGTTCTTGGATGGCTGAAGCTGATTTTCTCAGACAGCCTGCATGGCACAGGCTATGTTGTGGCCCTTTCCAATTCTAGTGGAACAGAGCCTTCCTGTGATTCTTCCAAGTTGGAAAATTGTTTCACTCAGTCTTATTATGTATTACACCACTCTAGAATTTGGTTAGAGTAATAATTTAAAGGCATTTGGAGTGGTCTGGGGGAGAGCTTCTGGGATTTGCTGCCTAAACTCCACCAGCTTGCCTCTGCCTCCTAACATAAACATTTTGATCACATGGAATAGAATTTTTTGCACAAATAAAATCAAGATAGCAATAGAAAAAATTTAGTGGAGAAAACCATCTTCATGGCAAATGTCTGATAAAATTCATATTCTCAAGATATATTAGGAATTAATTCAAATTTCTAAGAATGAGAATTATTTCCCAATGGATAAATTTCTAAAAATGGAAATTTCAGTGGAAGAAATCCAGACTATCAAAAGTCACATGAGCAAATGCTCCAGAATCATTAATAATTAAAAATAAATGAAAATAGTTCTAATTCTCTACCTCAGAGTCATCCGATTATCAAGAATGATAAAAAGGGGGAAGTGAGAATTGCTGAACAAGCTGGAGAAAAACAAATACATTACTAGATCTTTTGTGGGTCTATGAATTATCCAGTCATTCTGGAAAGTATACCTAATGACTCTAAAATATCTATACTTTTATTGAGAAATAAATACAGCAACTGGGCCTATACCACAAAAAGAATAAAGAAAGAAATTTTCTAGCAAGTAACTGAAAATTAAGATGGTATACATCAATAGGGGGAATGCCTGAACAAATAGTAACATATGTGTATAATGTAATACTATTTTGCTTTAACAAATGATGAAAGGAATTGTTTTGGAGAAACCTGAGAAGGTACCTGGGGATTAACTTAAAGTGAAAAGAGCAGAACCATAAAAACAATTTATACCATAAAATCAATATTGTAAAAAATTAAAACTGTTGAAAAAACTGAAGATCTCTGAATAATGCAATGAACAATCATGATTTGTATAACTTAAGATATGGCATTCTACCCATCTCCTTACAGAGAAATAATAGATATATAATACTGAATGAGGCAAACATTTTTGGACTTGGCTGGTGCCAGAATTTATTATGCTTATATATATGTGTGTATTTATGCATATATGTAAAAATATGTATTAAAAGAGATTTATTTTTTCCTTTTTAAAAAAGACTAGGGGTAGAGTGTAAAGGAGAAAAATTAAATATGTTCTTATTAATAGAAAAAATGAAGTACCCCTCCCTACACTATGACAGGTGAATTAAATAAAATGCCATTCTGTGATAAAAAAGGAATATAAGAAATTCAGATAACTTTGGAAAAGAATTGTCTTAAGAAATTCACTGTGAAATAAACAGAGATGAAAGAATAATGTTCACATTGACTACATTGAAAATAAGATCACCAAGAGGAAATTGAATTCTGGGCAACTGAATGGTCAATAATGATCCCACAAAACAGATAATTATAGATACCTTTCACTTCTAAGACTGAGAAACAGTGAATTAACAGGGCAGAATGTAAAATACATACATAGATGTAGAGATAGAGATAGAGATAGATGTAGATATATGTATTGAAATGAAATTACTAGATTGAGTACTTTTCTCTTTTTTTTAAGGTTTTTTTTTGCAAGGCAAATGGGGTTAAATGGCTTGCCCAAGACCACACAGCTAGGTAATTATTAAGTGTCTGAGGCCAGATTTGAACTCAGGTACTCCTGACTCCAGGGCTGGTGCATTATCCACTGCAACCACCTAGCTGCCCCCTGAGGACTTTCTCTTAATTCTGTTTCTTCATTAAAAGGAATTGCTTAGTTTGGAGGCATTAGTATTTGCAGAATTATTAAGATGTCAAAAGACATTCATAGAGAAATGCAAATTAAAACACAATGAGGTTCCATTTCACACCTATCAGATTGGCCAAGATGAGAAAAAGGGGGAAATGATCAATTTCATGATCAATGAGGTTGTGGGAGGATTTGGATATTGATGCATTGCTGGTGGAGTTGTGAACAGATGCATCCTTTCTGTAGAGCAATATGGAACTATGCCCAAAGAACAATTATACTGTTCATACCCTTTGACCTAGTAATTACAATTATAAGTCTATATCCAGAAGAAATTATAAAAAAGGAAAAAGTCCTTCATGTTCCAAAATATTCATAGCAACTTTTTTTATAATGGCAAAGAATTGGAAATTGAGGGGATGCACATCATTTGGGGAATGACTGAACAAGTTATGATACATGAATAATATGGAATATTATTGTTCTCTAATAAACTATAAATGGTCAAACTCTAGAGAAGCACGGAATGACTTATGGGATCTGATGCTGAGCAAAGGGAGTAGAACCAAGAGAACAATGTACACATTAACAACAACATTGTGAGATGAGCAAACTTGATAGAAGCAGCTCCTCTTCAGTAATCCAAAGAGCTAGAACAACTGTATTTGATTGGTTATGAACTATATATTCCCCAACTGGTCATCACTGAGGGGAAGGAGGTAGGAAGGGAGGATGGAAGGAAATTTTGTAACTTAAAAACATACATGTGCATATGGATGAAAATAAATGACTAATTTTTTAAAAAAAGTTATTCCTAAAGTATTAAAAATAAATATGAGGGAACAATGGGAAGCAAGCTGGTGAAGCAATTTAAGGTGTGTGATGTCAGAGAAGAAAAGGGATTTAGGAAGATATTTGAGACTTATTATTATCAATACTTTTCTTATAAATCTGACCTCCTAAGTAAAGGAAATATTTTTCAAAGTGTTGTACCAAGATAATTTTAAGTAAACTGTTGACCCTCAAATTCAGCATCAGCAATGAATGTGGTCCAGGACAGTTGATTAAGTTTATTTTGCCAAATGCCTCTCCTTCCCTGAACCTGGTTTTCACCAACATTCCTTGAAGGAAATCACAGGATACCTTGGAACCTTGGTTCTAATCCTGACCTAGACCATGCCTTTGAGGTCTTGTTCATCACTTGCCCTTCTTGGGCTTGTATTTATGCTGAAAATAACCCCCCACACACACACACACCTATTTCGCTATTCCCTGGTACAAGTGTGAGAACAGCATTACTAAGTGATGGGTTAGAAAGCTCTAAATGGGAATGAGGGCTGTGACAATAGAGTCTGCCTTTATAAAGTTGTTTGTTTAGAAGTTAGCAATTGTCAAATCTTTTAGTTATTTTTTTTGGTTCTGTCCTTCTGTCATAGAATGTACCCCAAAAACTTGATAATCATATTATCCATCAAATAAAGGAGTGTGAATGATTTTTCCTGGTTTGTTACCACCAACATCTAAACAAATAGTTCTCAAGAAGAGTTTTATTAAGGGATAATCAGTAGCCCTGTCTGTAAACAGGGAAGAAGGATAGCACAAAGTTCCCAAATTCCAATGACTACCATATCCCTCAAATAGACCTAGGGATGCTGCAGGTTCCTCGAACCTAGCTACCTGGTTCATTTTCCCTTTATGCTAATTTGCTTTGTGACACCATATTTTTGTTATAATCTGTATTAATTTGGATGATTTGTAATCCATGTGACTGAAAGGAAATTAACATAAGAGAACAATGTGTGTGTATTCAAGTTTGTGTGTGTGTGTGTGTGTGTGTGTGTGTGTGTGTGTGTATAGAAAGCAATAACATCAAACCACTAAACCATGTATTTCTCTCATGGAGGTCAAATGTGTATTTTCAGATCTAGAGTTCATAGTGTGACCCTTGTGGCATTCCCAGTAGAAGGGAGAAAAGTCCCCCAAAGACTAGTCCTCTTCCTGCTCCATCAAGCAAAGTAAGGCCTACCTACATGGGATGTATACAGATTATGCAGTAGAGATGCAACCTGGATTTCTCATGGTTTGTGTTGGCATCTAAAATGCTCAGTAAGTTCCCATATCTCAACACTTAGAAGGGGGAGCTCTCTTATTTGTTTGTTAGTTATGAGTGGTACTGCCCTTCTTCTATGTTGGTGATGATTAGAAACATTACCTTAAATTCTCCCTTAACTGTCTCAATTAACATTATAATTATTTTACCCCTATGCAGAATAGACTGGTTTCCTCAAATGTGATTTGAGTGGCCCTGTCACTGCTCCAAAATTTCTCTCTCTGGCCCTTGTCAATATTGATCACTCTCCTTTCCTTGATGTTTTCCTTCCTATAGTTTTTTTTTTCTTTTTTGATTATACTCATCTGACCTGGTTCTCCTTCAATCTGTCTGGCTACTCCTTTACTCTCTCCTTTGTTAGATCTTCATCCATGTCACACTCACTGCATTAGGGGTGAGGGAGTAGATGTGGGATCCTGCAAGGTTCTGATCTGGGTTCTCTTCTCTTTCCTCTGTACTATTTCACTTGGTGACCTCATCAACTGCAATAGATTTAATCATAATATGTATGTAGATGACTCTTTGATCTACTGGCACAGCCTTAATGTTTCTACTGTCTCTCATAACCAGGTTCCTAATAGAATTCTCAAACTCACTGTCTATATGATATTTTAAACTCAAAATGTCCACAACGGAACTTACCTCCACTCCCTGCTCTAGCCCCATCAACGTTCTTCTTTTTCTGATTTCCCTAATAGTAACAAGGATACCAACATCCTCCCACTTATATGGGCTTGTAAATTAGTTATAACCTTTGACTCATCACTGTCTCACCTCCCATTATTAATTTATCTCTAAATTCTATAATATCTACTTTCCTAAAATATCTTTTTATACTTCTCCTTCTCTCTTCTGCCACTGCCACCATCTTGGTCCATGCTCTCATTATTTCGTAGCTGAACTGTTGCAATAGCCTGCTAGTAGGTCTCCCTGCCTCATTTCTTCCCCACTCCAGTTCATCTTCCATTCAAAGTCAATTTTCCTAAAGTTGATCATTGTATACATTGTAAACATTAACAAAAACATTGTGAATTGATCAACCTTGATAGATGCAGTTCCTCTGTTCAGAGATCTAGGACAACCCTAGGATATCTGCTATGGACAATGCTATCTTGTTTCTGCTCCCTTTGCTCAGCATCAGTTCCTGTAAATTTTTCCATATTTCTCTGGAGTCCTATCATTCATCCTTTCTTATAGTACAATAGTACTCCATAGCATTCATATACCATAAACTAACATTAATATAACAAAATAAGAAATATCAAGCATAATTATAATGAAAAAAACAAAACAAACAAAACAAACAAAAACCTATAGAATATGAATGAGCATTACATTCACTTTTTAAAAATTTCTTGTATGTTTTTCTTTCCTATGTCATGGTTTCCTTTCTTTTCCCTTGTCCTAATTCCTCAAAGAAAGACTAATTTGTAAACATGTTAAACACAATGTGTACATACAATATTCACTAGACTGATCATCACTGAGGAGAGAGGGTGGGAAGAGAGGGTGGAAGGAAATTATGTGACTTAAAAATATACATATGCAGGTGGATGAATGTTGAAAAAGTTTCATAACATGTAATTGGAAAAATTAAAATAAAATAGCAATTTAAAAAAAAAAAGATGTTCTGAATGACCTGATAGCCACAATCAAAAAAATAAATAAATAGCATTTCTCAGGAAATTGACAAGGAATTGGAACAAGAGGGTAAAATAATTAATGAAAGAATTCATAGATCACTCCCTGAAAGAGATCCAAAATAGAAACACCAATGAATAATGTAGCCTAACTCCAGGATTATCCAATCAAAGAGAAAATTCAGCAAGCAGCCAGAAAGAAGCTATTCAAATACTAAGGAATTACAGTCAAGATTACACAGAACCTGTTTTCATTAACATGTAAACATTCATCAAAAATCTACTATTGTATTTCTACTGGGAGAGAATAAAAACTAGTTCAAATATAAAGAAAAAAATCAGTCATTTCTGCACTAAAGATTATATTCTAATGGGGAGAAAAGACTTGAATACAAATAATTGTAATTAATGTCATGATAAGAAGACTGAGATAAATACTGGAATTCATATCTAGTCTCCCCAAAACTCCCATAATCACATTTTGAGGCTATTAATGTATATATGTATCATTATTCCTAGAAAATCCAAGTAAGTTCATAAAAATGTTATTTTTTACCATTCTCATCATGGATTGTAGTTCCAAAATGAGGAGGGAAAAGTCTCAGACCCAGGGATGTGGATGAAGAGAGAACCCAGAGGACTCTGTCTTTCATATGTATCTTTCTCCAATGAAGTACTTTCTGATGTCTATTCCAATACTTGTACTTACACATTCAGAAGTGCCTTTTTCCCCCTAAAGCTGGAGATCTTTATTTTGGGCCCACAGACACTGAAGGGGTCCATGGATAGATTTTGTTGGACCCATAAAGTTGAATAACAAGTTTTAAAATTTTTATTTTTTCAAATTTTTATCTTCTTTCTAATCATGTTTATTTTCTTTTATATATTTCTAAACTATATTCAATAAAGGGGTTTCTAGGCTTCTCCAGACTACCAAAGGGGTCCAGGACACAAAAGGTTAAGAACTCTTACTGTTGATCTAAGATATACCTGATTAGAGATGGCCCCATTGAAAACTGCATTCTCCTATTTCTAGCTCCTACTACTCTAAAAAGAAAAAAAATATTTTGATGATCAAAATGTTTTGTTTCCCAAATATTAATATTTGTAAGGCAGCTTGGATTGTTGAATAAAGACAGGAAGACCTGGGTTCAAATTCTGACTCTGATAACATACTAGCTCTGTAACACTCTACAAGTTGCTTAACTTTAAAGGACTATCTTTTTGTTCAATTATTTCAGTTCTGACTTTGTGACCTTATTAGGTATTTTCTTGGCAAAAATATTAGAAAGTTTGTGTGATTTTGGGCAAGTTACTTAACCCTGATAACTTCATATCCAGGGTCATGTCAAGTTGTTCTGATCCATATCTGGCCACTAGATCAGATAACTCTGAAGGAGAAAGTGAGGCTGGTGAATTACTGGTGACTTAGCACATCACCCCCTCACTCAAATCCAATTCATGTGTTAGTCATGGCATCACCTCCCTGGTGTCATGGTCTTCTTTGAGAATGAAGGCCATGGATAAATATCATCATCATTGTACAGATGAGGAAACTGAAAGTGGGTTAAAATGACTTGCTCTGTATTTATATAGTCAATAATTGTCTGAAATAAAATTTGAACTCAGATCTTCCTGACTTCAGACCTGCCCCATCATATTCTTGACACCTATGGCACAGAACTTTAAGAATAAGGTTCAGCAAAAGTGTTAGCAACCTTTATTGGCAGAGGGTATTTCCACCCCAAGTGGAAAAACAATTTCCTTTTAAGTAATTATCTTTTCCTGGAAGTATTAGGATTACTGCAGCCGGTCTTCATCCTATTCGTTGCAGAATCTAGGTTCCTACAGCTAGCATTGAGGATGAATCAGACTCTGAGTACCAGATCATATGCCATCAGATATGTAGTAATATTGTCTTGGAAGCCATCAGACTAAAAGAAAGCAGATGATAAGAGAGCACAGGTACAGGGTATGGTAGTAGAAAGATTTTGCTTCTTATATTTCATGTTTGTTCTAGGATATAGAAACTCTGTCTCTGGTTTCTGATTCTTAATGAAGGGAACTAGTTGTTGAGAGAGTTTGATCCTCTGTCTCTCTGTCTCTGTGTATGTCTCTCTCTGTCTCTCTCTTCTTTCATTTTTTTCTCTCCTTTTACCTTTCCCCCTCTCCTTTGCTTGTTTCTTTTGCCCTTTCACTCTTTCTGTATCTTTTTCTTTCTCTCTCACTTTTTCTATTTTTCTCTCTTTTCCCTGTTTCTCTCTCTTATTTTCTATCTTTCTCATTGTCTCTCTTTCTTTCTCTCTAATTCTCTCTTTTTCTCATTGTAGTCAGCACTTTTTGGGTACGGGGCAACATATAGTCTTAGAGAGCTGCCTGTAACATTGAGAAGTTAAGTGACTTGCCTAGGGTTATTTGCCCTGCTCTTTCTGGATTCCTGTTCAGCCAATTTGAGCCAGGGAAGTTCATCCAGGTCTAAAACTGTCATAATCCTTTCTCTGCCCTTCTGCCAAGGAGAGAACTTTTATGAAGCAAAAGTGTCCCTTCTCAAATCTATTCACCAATTATGCTCATTCAATATTTCTATTCACCTAACTCCTTTAAATGCAATTCTTTTCAAATACTTGTTCCTTGTGAGACTTGGCTAGGCATCTCTTTGAAAAGGACAAATAACTTATCTAATAACTTTATTCTAAAATGCTCATGAGACTAGATATGGGAATGTCACACCAACAACCTTCAGGAGGCATGGAATAATTACATTTATTTTTTGATAGTGGAACTGGATTAATATATGAACTCATAAAGTGAATAAACCAGTAGAGAAGAGAAAGATATAAAATCTTTCTGGCATTAATTGAAATGCATACTTCAGTATATGACATGGTCAATTATAATGAAATGTTAACAAATTACTGTAAAATAATTTAAAATAAATGGTTTACTACATTGTAATATAGTTCTTAAAATTATATTCTAAGATTTTTCTCATAAATGGTTATTTCTTTTCAGAATTTGCTGCCTTCTGACCTAGCAAGTTTGTTAAAGTCCAGGAGGCTAGATGCCATAGTGGATTGAATAGCAGTTCTGGAATTTAAATCAGACTTCACATGCTTAACTGTGTGACCTTCAGCAAATCACTTAACTCTGCCTCATTTTCCTCATCTGTAAAATAATTTGGGAAAGGAAATGGCCAACCACTTCAGTATTTATTCCAAGAAAACTCAAAATGGGGCCTTGAAGAGTCAGACACTAATGACAAATAACTTTATAACATTTAGTTTTACTTTCTATGGAGTATTGAATGGACTTCTAGGAAGCTAACTTAACCCCAGGGAGGCTAACTCTCCTATTCTGTAAGGGAGGGTTGGAAAAATAGGACTCATGATCTCTTGGGGGGTCTCCTTGCTGAGTAAGAGATTGAGCAATGGGGTCATATTCACCAGCTCCCATCAGAATTCTTGCTAGGTGCAGGACTAGAAACTACATTTTTCTGAGGTTATATGGAGAGATTTCTTAAGGAGAAGCGGAAAGTATTGAAGGAAACATCTGTTTGCTTGGGCCTTTACAAAGATGCCAAGGGCAAAGAAATTGGGAGAAGTGTTTACCCTTCTTCCTCTGCAAGCCACTCTCTGCTTACTCTTTCCCAAATCAATAAGTGTGGGTTTGGAATAGATAATATTTTTTTTTCACAGGGAGGTCATATTCAGCAATGCTGTGAATCATCAACCTTTGCACCAGTAATTCAATTGTGACTTTTTCCAACACTTTTATCCAAACCTAACATCTACTCCTGAGAGCCCTGGAGGAGAAAGATTTCATTCTCATTTGGCATGATTATAGTAGTAGGACCCTCTCTCTTTTTGTCCAGAAAGTGTGCTTTGGGACTTCAATTTGTCCCACTCCTGTCATTAGATAGGATGATTTCCAAATCATGAAAGTCAAAGGTAAACTTTCTAAAGTCTTCCAGAGGAAATAATTGGTAGAGGAGTTTATAGAATAATTATAGATAGATAGGTAGGTATAGCTATATCTATATCTGCATATATATATATATATATATATATATATATATATATGTCCTATATACAGGTAACTATGTATACACACATATATAACTTTCTGTCTAATAGGAGCCATCTTTGGGGTGGAGAGGGGAGAAGACAAAAGGAAAACAAAGAAATCTGCGTGATTACTTAATTATAAATTTAAAAAGAATAGGATGTTGTACATAACAGGTTTGCAGTTTCAGGTGCAGTCATTTGTTTATCATAGAAGAAATTTTTCTTTTATTCCATAAATTTAAATAATATTTAAAATGACCCCCATAAAATAAAAATTAAGATTAAGGATCAGGAGGTGCTCAACTGCTCCATAGTCTTGTCTTTTTTTAGGAAAGGACCTCACTGAACTCTGTTTCTTGCATACAAAGACATCTTGGGTATTCATTGTGGGGGGCGTGACTCCTGTTCTGGGAGTTGCCTTTTTTTTGCCCCATAGACCAATAGTATTTCAACCATGTAGATCTGCCAGTCACAGAAAAATTTCAGTCATAGTCATCAGAAGTAGACATTCTCATGAAGACCAGCTCATCCAAGTGTATTTGTAGTTGATACATCACTGGAATCAGGAAGGCCTGGGTTCAAATTTTGCAGATATTTACTATGTGACCCTGGATAAGTCATTTGCCCTCTGTCTACAAGACTAAAGCCAGTGTCCTAGTCTATTCAATGAGTATAATAATAGCTCCTCCTTCCCATGGATCAACTGAGTCTTGGTTTATAAAGTGTTTTATAATACTTTACATGCTCTATGCTAAATATTTTTGTTTTATAAGATCATATCATCACTCACATTTTTCAGAGAACTTTAGTGACTTTTTTGTCAGGCAATGTACTACTTTGACATAGGGTGGCATGTGATAGGCCCCCTCTGAGTGTTTTCCTGGCATGTGATGGCTGAAGTAAGTTCTTCCTTAGCCAATTAACTGAATATCTGGGTGAAAGTGTCAAAGGAGTTATTGTCTAAAGTTCCATTTACAACTAGGAAGGATTGTTCTTTATGAAACCTTCTGGAATGTAGTCGAGAGGGAGGATGGGAGTTTTCAGGATTACTTCAAGAGGGTCATTTAGTTATACCTGTTGGGGTAGAGGAATAGGAAATGTTTAGTGGAAATAGTCAGGATACCTTCTTGGAAGCAATAGTTCAGATGAATTGCTTGAGTTATTCTTTGGAGAAATAGCTTCTTCTTCTTGATAGGCAAAATATTTCTTAACACTTACAATATGGCATGCACATTGCTAATCAGTGCAAACACAAATACAAGAAAAGAAGGCCCTTACTTTCATGGAGCTTGCATTTTAAAAGGAAAAGGAAAAGGCAAAAAAAGGACAGGGGAATCATGTTGGGAAGGAAGATGAATGTACCCAGTGGGACAAGAGTGAGGCTGTGGACAAGAGTGAATCTTGAGTTGGAAGGAACACAAGGACCAGGACTGGAACCTCTTATGATATAGTTGTTTTCATCAGAGAGCTTGAAGACAGAAGATTAGAAGACAGAGCCAGTGTGTATCCTGAAGATAATGCCTTAAGTTACAAACAGAGAGAGTTTCAAATAAAAGGCATATCTGGTTTTGAGATGAGAAAACATCAGAGATTATTTTAGGCCAATTCCTGTTTGGGGAGAAGGGCAAGGAGATAAAGATTCATATTTGGCTTGCCTCAAGCCCTGGAAGTCTATCAAAGAAAATTTCTTGTTAGGTAGGAAAGCTCATAAATACACCTCAGGCTAGAACCAGAATGTTCTGAACAAGGAAAACTGAAGCTTTTTCTTTGCCAAGAAAAACAAAAGTATGATTCAGGAGTTTAAAAGGAATTTACTCTGCCACAGTCTAATTACTGAGCCATGAAAATGAACAAAGTATTTAAGTAAAATAGTAAGTAGTATGCAAAAAAAATCTGTGAAAGGGATTACATTCTTATACACTACTAACAAAATCTAAGAAGAAAAACTGTTAAGAGGAATTCAAAAAATGTACAAAGTGAGTAAATATTTGGTTGTCAGACTGTGGATATATATATAAATTCATGCAGATAAATCACAAAATACTCTTAAAACCCATAAAGGAAGACAAGTGAAGAGGTATTCAGTCTGCATTGTTGGACCATGCAATTATAATGAAATATAGATACTTTATATTTAATGCTATAACAATCACATTAGGAAGGAATAATTTTCAATACTAGATACAGCAGAACATTTCTTTGGAGGAACAAAATGTCTGGAATATTGAATACAATAATGGGGGGGAGAAACATTAGAAATGAAGTCAAAGAAATATGAGACCTCAAACTACATAGCAAAACAGTAGTGATAAAAATCATATGATGGTTGTTAAAAAATAGAAAAGGTAGACTAGAAGACTAAATAAAGGTGAATCAGGTGCAATAAAAAAAAATTTGAGAACATAAATAGCTGGAGTAATTGTTCCCTACTTGATAAGAAGCAGGTTGGCATAAATTAAACCTAGGTTAACATCCTATCCTATGTACTACTAAGTACACAATTAGATCTGTCATTGATTCCAAAGTCCCTTGCAATAGTTCAGATGACAGCTAAGGTCTGCCTGTACTGGCCCTTGTCCTCCAATTAGTTTCCCATTGAAGTCCACCAAAGGGAGAGGCTCTGGTCATTACTTCTCTAACATTAGGAGTACATCTCTCTTTTCAAATCATTTAACCAACCCATCTTCTCTTTATGTATTTCTCTTTGCAGTATCTCATTGGTCATTGTTTGCCAACTGACAGTTAAGTAGTCCAGGAGATAGAGTGTTTAGCCTGGAATTGGAAGATCTGAGTTCAAGTTTGGCCTCAGAAACTTATCAACTATGTGTTTCTAGGAAAGTCACTTAACTCTGTTTGCCTCAGTTCCCTCATCTATAAAATGAGCTGGAGCATAAAATGGTAAATACCTCCAGTATTTTTGCAAGGAAAACTATGTGTAGGGTCACCAAGTGTCAGACATGACTGAAGAACAAATAATCTGGATCCCTTTCCATCAGATCAAAAATGAGGCAAGTTGTCCTTTACAATTCAAAACTGTGGGGGTGGAGCCAAGATAGCAGCATGAAGGCAGGAATTCCTGCAAACTTGTTTCCTCCAAAACTCCAAAAAGCTGTCAAATTATGGCTCTAGCCAAAATTTAGAGGGGTAGAACCCACAGAAAGACTGAGTGATACAATTTCCCAGTCCAAGACAACTTAGAAGTTCCTTGGGAAAAGTTTATTTCCCAGGCCAGAGGTTGGGGAAAAAAAACACTGCAAGTGCAACCACTGCAACATAGCTGGGTCTAGCACCTAGATCCCTGGGGGTGACTGGGTCCCTGGCAGAGGGGGCAGTTTCCAGACTTCCTAGACCAGGGATCACCAGGAACAACTTGAAGAGGTGGTAAGAGAATACTGCCACACCAGAGTGAGTGTGTAGAGAGCAGGTCTCAAAGAACCCCTGTGGTGAGAACCTGCAGCAGGAATGGGGAAAGCCAGCCACCACCCCCAAGGACGGTAAGGTGGTCAGGGGAAACTGCGGAGGTCTCTCTGCTCTCCCTGAGGCAGGACTCAGCTGTTTGCCCACACTCAGATCCAGGTTCCAGTTTGGGCCCCCATATTACCATAGATAAGTGGGGACTCTCCTCACAGCTCCAGGGCAGAGGGGAGGGCCTGTGGTCATCCACATCCCAAAACACAGGCAAGAGAGCAGTCAAAGCCTCTCATAAGACCTTGGAGAAATTAAGGGCCCTGGTGGGTTGTCCCAAGCTCCACTTCCCCAAAGCCTTAAAAGTGCAACAAATCAGTCATAGCATGAGGAAATAAGCAAATAAAAGTAAAAAAAAAAAGAATCTGACTATAGAAAATTACTTTGGTTCCATGGAAGATTCAGAAGATGACAAAATCAAAGCTTCTGTATCCAAAACCTCCAAGAGAAATAGAAAATGGGTTCAGGCTGTGAATAAACTCAAAAAAAAAAAAGACTGTGAAAAGCAATTAAGGAAGGTAGAGGAAAAATTGAGAGGAGAAATGAGAGTGATGCAGATAAATCATGAAGACCAAATCAGCAGCTTGGTAAAAGAAATACAAAAAATACTGAAGAAAATAATATGTTAAAAACCAGTTTGGGCCAAATGGAAGAAGCAACACAAAAGGCAAATGAGGAGAAGAATGCCTTAAAAAGCAGAATTGGCCAGCTGGAAAAGATTAAAAAAGCTCTCTGAAGAAAATATCTCTTTCAAATGCAGAATGGATCTAACAGAAACAGATGACTTTGTGAGAAACCAGGAAGAAATAAAACTATTCCAAAAAAAAAAACCAAAAAACAAAAATTAGAAAAAAAATGTGAAATATCTCATTGGAAAAACAACTGACCTTGAAAACAGTTCAGAAGAGATAATTTAAATTATTGGGCTACCTGAAAGTCACTACCAGGAAAAGAGCCTAGACTTCATTTTCCAAGAAAAAATACAGCAAAATTGCCCTGAGACCCTAGAAGCAGAGGGTAAAATAGAAATCGAGGTAATTCACTGATCACCTTCTGAAAGAGATCCCAAAAGAAAAGCTTCCAGGAATATTATAGCCAAATTCCAAAACTCCCAAGTCAAAGAGAAAATACTAAAATCTGCCAGAAACAAGCTACCATCTACATCTACCATGGCTCTATAGTCAGGATTACATAGGATCTGGCAACATCTACATTAAGGGTTTGTACGGCTTGGAATATGATATTCTGGAAGTCAAACATCTTAGTTTACAACTGAGAATCAACTTCCCTGCAAAACTGAACATAGTCTTTCGGGGGAAAGATGGACTTTCAATGAAACAGGGGACTTTCAAACTTTCCTATTGAAACAACCAGAGCTGAAGAGAAAGTTTGATCTCCTGTATTCCAAGTATAGGACTTAGGTGAATCATAGAGAGGGTGGATGAGGACTAACTATGAGGAACTTAATGATGTTGAACTGTTTTTATTCCTGCATGGGAAGAAGATACTTATAACTCATATGAACTTTCTCATTCATAAGAGCAGTTGGAGCATATATAGACAAGGCACAGGAAGGAGCTGAACATATACATATATATATATATGTATATATATATATATACATATATATATATATATATACATATATATATATACATATATATATATATATATATATATATATATATGAGAGTGGGAAGGAATAGAGCGGAGGGAAATACAATTAGTAATAGCAACTGTGGGAAAAATATTGAAGCAACTTCTTTGGTGGATTCATGCTAAAGAAGGCCATTCATTCCAGAGACAGAGTCATTGGAATCTGAACACAGACTGAAGTCCCTTTTTTTCCTCTCTTACAATTCAAAAATGTTCTAGAAATGCTAACTATAGTGATAAGTGAAGAAAAGAAATCAAAACAATCAGTGTAGAAGATGAGGAATCACAGTCACCACTCTTTTACAAATAATACAATGGCTTGCTTAGGGAATCCTAGCAATTTAACAGAAAAAACTCATGTAATTAACTAACAATTTCAGCAAATTTGTATCAGCATTTTTGCATATAACTTTTGACGATAATTATGTTTTTATCCTTTGTTCACAAAGAAGACCATAACACCAAGGAAGTGTTATGACAAATACATGAATTGAATTTGAGTAAGAGGAAGCTGTGCTAAGACATCAGCTTCACTTTCTCCTCCAGAGTCTACTGTATTCCCTGGTCAGATGGTCCTGGATGTGAGGCAATTAAAGTTAAGTGACTTATTCAAGGTCACACAGCTACTAAGTACCAAGAGTCTGAGATCAAATTTGAACTCTCATCCTCCTAACTCCAAGGACAATTGTTTTCCCCACTGTGTCATCTTACTGTCACTTATCCAATAGGAAGAGATAAAGTAATTCTACCAGGACACACTACCAAACATTCTATACAAATAAAAGCATGCAAAGAATTGGAGAAAATATTAATTGCCCTTAAACAATTGAAGTCAATATAATAAAACTTATTTAGTGCTATACTAATCAAACTGCTTAGGAATTAAATTACAAATCCAGGAAAAGATATCAGAATTCATCTGCAGGAGCAAAAGATCAGGAATATCAAATGAAATAATGAAGAAGAAAAAATAAGTTAAGGGGGCCTAGTAAAACCAGGAGCTAAAATGCATTACAAAACTCTAATCGTCAAAACAATTTGGTAATGAGTAAGAATGAGGTTGATCAATGGAAGAAATTTGGTATACAATATCCATAACCAGTTGAGTATAGTCACCCAGTGTTTGATAAAGCTCCAAATCCTCATTATTTGGTCAAGAACTCACTATCTGATAAAAACTGGTGGTATAACTAGAAAGTGGAGTAACATAGATCAACTTCTCACAAAATTAACTAGATAAGTTCAGTGTTACATGATAGACATAAAGTTGCTCTCTTATTTAAATTTGGGAAGCAAGCAAAAAATTACTTGGGTTCCATTTAAATGGGAGCAGTTCATGACCATATAAGAGACAGGTTCAAAAAGGTAAAATGGATATATATTTGATTAAATGAAATTACACATTTTTGTTCAAATAAACTCCATGCAACTAAAATAAAAATAGCAGGAAACTGAGAGTAATTACTTGCAACAAATTTCTCTAATGGAAATCACATTTCCAACATCCATAAGGAACTGAATAAAATTGACAAGAATAGGAGTCATTTCTTAATTGTTTAATGGTCAAAGAATTATAAATAGTCAGTTTCTAGAGGTATAAATACAAGCTATCATTAATCATAGGAAAAATTAATTAGATGAAGGAAATTTAGATTGAAACAATTATGAAGTAGCAATTTAGACCCATCATATTACCTGATGGAAAAACATTTAGAAAGGGATTTTGCAAAGACTAGAGTGTCAGTAGAAAAATAGACACCTTCTTAATGAACTAGGTCAACCGTTCTGAAAAGCAGTTTGGAACTCGATAGCCCTAAAAGGTTGTCAAATTATGTCCCTTTGTCTCATGGATACCACTATTACCCAAAAGATTAAGGAAAGAGCCAGAAGATTCAGGTACAATACATATATATAAATATATGTATATATACATATATATATATATATATATATATATATACAAATAGATATGGAAAATTCAATATCTCTTTTTCCATATATATTTGTGTGTATACATATATATGTATGTATATATTTACATACATATGTGTGTATGTGTGCCAGTTTATGTGGGTGGCTAAATATATTTATATATCAGATCTTTCTTGTTTTGAAAAAAAATTAGAAACTGAGTGGATACCTATCAAATGTGGAGGATTTAACCAGTAATGCATATAAATGTGATAGAATTCTCTTATATTTTAATAATGATGAAAGACTGGTTTCAGAAAAAAACCTGATAAGTCATTGAAGAACTGATATAAAGAGGCTTGGAAAAAAACAAAAGAACCACATCTACAGTGACAACAATATAAAAAAAGATCATCAACTTTGAAACAGCACAGTGACTAAATAGAATTCCAAGTATTAATGGTAAAGCATTCTAACTTCCTCAAATAAGAGAACCAATAATCTCAGAGAACACATTGAAAAGTGTTTTCTTCTCCCTGTCTTTTTTATCTTTTGAATATAATGTGGAAATTACTTTGCTATTTGTAAGATTTTGTAATAGGTTTTGTTCATCTTGCCTCTTGTAAGAATTAGGGAAGGGAGGAACAAAGAGAAAATTTGAAACAAACTTAAATTTAAAAATCAAAATTTAAGTGACTATGGGAAAATGTACATTAATACAACTTTTGTGGAGCTGTGAATTTACCCAACATTTCAAATAGCAATTTAGAATGATAAAAGTTCAACCCCTTTGGTTAATTAATTTCAAGATCAATATATACCAAAATATTTATAGAAAGAATATTTTAATAAAAAAAAGAATTGGAAATAGGTTGGATGCCATAACTTAAGTAATGGTTGAAAAACAGTTATCTGACATTAGTTCTGAATTAATACATTATTAGATCTAAAAGATTATATCATAAACAAATTGGAGGAACAAGAATGAAATTGCCTTTCAGATTTATGGATCATGCAGGATTTTATGACCAAACAAGGAATAAAGAGAATCATAAAAATATAATCTGAACAATTTTGTTCACATGAAATTAATTTTTTTTACTCAAAAAAGACCAAGATTGCCAGGATTTACTGTAATGGAAAGAATTTACTTTGGGAAACACTCTTTAAAGCAAATATCTGATAAAAGTTTCATTTTCAAGATATATTAGGAATTGATTCAAATGACAAAGAATGAGAACTATTTACCCAATATGATAAATTTTTCTTGAAATTAAGTCAGTTTTCAGAGGAAGAAATCCAAGTTATCAACTGCCTAGTGGCAATGTTACAAAATCATTAAAAAAATAGAAGCATATGAGTGAAAATTGCTCTTCTTTTATAACTCATAGCTATCAGATTCTCAAAAGTAGTAAAAAAAAAAGAAAATGACAATTGCTTGAGGAACTGAGGGAAAAAGTACATTATATTGTTTGTGGAAGTGGAAACTGGTCCAGTCATTCTGGAACATGATTTGGAACTATGTCCAAAATCACTAACCTTTGATTTAAAAAGAAGATATTAAAAAAAGAAATTATTATATAACTATTTACTAACAAACAATTAAAACTTAAGGAGGTATTATCAAAAAAGGTAATGATTAAACAAATTGTCACATATTTATATACTTATATATAAATTATAACTTATAAAATAATATATTAAATTATAAATTTAAATTATACCATTATATAAATTAAATTACAAACATTTTATATATATGTATACACACACACACACACACACACACACACATATATATATATATAGTACTCCACTCTAAGAAATAATGAAAGAAATGGTTCTATACAAATCTGGGAAGACATTTATGAATTTGATTTATGGATTTATGTAGAATGATCCAGAAAAATGAAGAAAACATTTTATATCATAAAATCAATATTATAAAAATGAGAATTTTGAACAATTGAAGAAGTCTGAACAATGCAAAGATCAACCATAATTTCAAAGACATCATGATACACCTCCTTATATACATGATTGCCATATAATGCTGAATATGGTTTATATTATTGGACTGGACTGGTGCCAGAATTTGTTGTGATTTACCATATGTGTGTGTATGTGCATATGTATATAATGTTATATATTGTATTTGTGTTTACAGATATATATGTTTTAAAGAAATTTTATTTTCCTTTATTTAAAAATATTATGAGTGAGCAAGGTGAGGAAATCAATAAATTGAAAAAGAAAATATTCTTATTCAAATTGCTATATATGAAAGCAACTGAATTCATTGTGTGATAAGAAAGGACTATTAAAGATTCAGTAAATGTGGAAGGAGATTGCTTTTGAGGCACTGTGAAATAAACAAAAATGAAAGAAAACTGTGCAGAATGACTTCAGCAGTGTAAATAAGATCACTAAGATGAAACTGAAATCTGGGATGCTGATTGGTCAATTATGATGCCATAGAACAGATATTTAAATACATGTCTCACCTCTAATACTAACAGGGGATTACCAGGGCAGAATGGTGTATAAATTATCAAATTAAGTTACTAGATAGGATATGCTTTCTTAATTATTTTCTTTATTTTTATAATTTATAATTCTTTTATTAAAAGGAATTGTTTCATTTGGAGGTGTGACTATTTGCAGACGTGTCAATGATGGAAAACAAAAGGCTTCCTTGAAACCTTAACAATAAACAATATAATGATGGGGGAGCAATTAAAGACAAGTTGGTGAAGAGGACCTAAGGTGTATAGGCTATGGAAGTGGGAAAAAGGTGGAAAGATATTTGAGACTTAAAGATTTCAGCCTTTTCTTTTTTTTTTAGCTTTTTGCAAGGCAAACGGGGTTAAAGTGGCTTGCCCAAGGCCACACTGCTAGGTAATTATTAAGTGTCTGCGACCGGATTTGAACCCAGGTACTCCTGACTCCAGGGCCGGTGCTCTATCCACTACACCACCTAGCCACCCCTATCAACCTTTTCTTTCAATTCGGCTTTTCTTCTTAATTAATGGTAATATTTTTCTAAGCCAGCTATACTTAGGAAATGGGAAACTTTAAAAAAATGGAGGTAGGGTAGGGTTAGCATTTCAGGAGATGGCTGTGTTAAGGTTAGATCAGTGATACGACCATTTCTGTGTGTAGCTGATGTGGAATTGATGTATAGTAATGGAAATTGAGTAGACTTGAGAAATTGCTGAGTTGGGGTACCTGAGGGAGTATCAATCTATGTGTTGAAGTCCTCTAATATATGGACATGAAAAGAGACAGAAAGACCAGGAGTCATATCTGGAGTTATTGAAACAGGTCTTCAGGTTTGGTAATAAACAACTCTCAGAACATTGAGTGATAAATTAGGATTGGATGACATCAAAAGACAGGTGATGATGATAGAGGAAAAGTCTGGAAGGGGTCATGTGGAGCAAGGAGTACTGACTCCTTTTACTCTACCATGTCTTAGAGAATCAGGGGCTATGACTAAATGAAACCAGAAAGGGAAACCAGTAAACAGTATTCTTATGAGGAAACAAGTCTCAGTGAGGGTTAGAAGTTAGAGAAAATTTTAAAAATTTAAATTGAGAGCAAGTTTATTACCTACTGAACAAATGTTCTAGAGTGCTAAGTGGAAGAGATGATTGGCTTTTGAATGTGTGATAGATGAATTTTCCTACATGAGAATAGGGATTGGGGAAGGAAGTTGGAAAAAGGGGTTTGAAGAATGTTAATTAGGCATTTCATATTAATGGGAAAGGAAGAACATGGTGGGGTGAGAGTATACTCATCAATGAGTTCAGATATTTTAAGAGGAGTTTTGGGGTAAATTGTTCATTTCCATGATATTAGGTTTAACCTTCCTTTCATGATATATACCACTGTTAGTGGCACCATACCTCCTGTACAAACTCCTTTACACATAAATAATTTGTATTTATTTGAATTTATTCTTTTATATTTAATCTATAAATCCATATATGTATATTTATATATGCATATTTCTTATTTATATGAACATTTGGTGAATTTGGAATGTTGCACTAAATTTATATTTCTTGTGCTTAGCACAATGATCTACTTATAACCAAGCCTCAATAAATTCTTATTGATTATTGATTGATATTGTGAGGCAATCATTTTTTTGGAAGTCCCCAATGTCACCCCTACATAATATATGTTATTTAGAACTAATAATTTAATTTTACCACTGAAACCTCTCTTTCATGGTCTGCTCAAAACCTATTTTCCATCTCTTAAGCCTCTCTTGTGAATCTCAGCAGTGAGCCCACAGAACAGGAAATGAGGGTGAAGGAAAACAGAAAAGAAAGGGAACATTTAGTGGCACCTGTCAGTTTCCTTAAAATGAAGTTGGTGGCTGAAATAAGTTCTGTCTTCACCCAATAAGTGGTCAAAGTGGTCGAAGAAATTAATACCTAAAGTCCCATTTTCAAATACAGAGGTCCATTATCATAAAAGTTAAAGGAGAAAGATGAAGGGACAGGTATGTGCCCCCAAAGAACTATAAACACCTCCAGGCTAGTTCCACAGAAACAAGTAGCAAACTCTAGACAGAACTGAATTGGGAGGTAGCCTTAGCCTCAGTCACAGGAATTTTCACTTCCCAGACAGTGTGATGAGTTCTGCCTCTCAACAATAAAGTTTAAAGTAATTAAAGGCTTCTCAGGGAATAAGATCATCCACAGTGCTCTGGTATGGAGGAGGAAACACATCCAGAGTTTGAGTCCAGGATAATGCTCAAAAACTAATAGCAAGGAAAGACTTGAGACTAGTGGCACTAATCCCTATATCCCAAGACTAAAAGTATATATAACAACAAGTTCCTGAAAAATAAAATTAATTAAATAAATAAATGTGAGCAGGAAAAACAGAAACTTTGGGAATAGAGACCACAGATTTTCTTCTCAGTTGGATATTGAAACAAAAAAGGCTTTCCATCCTAAAGAAAAACATCAAATACTTATCTGCTGACAAAAGAATTCCTAGAAGAATTCAAACAAAATTTTAAACATCACCTATGAGAGACTGAGGGAAAAAATTCTAAAAAGGAAAAAGAATAATTTGCTTATCACTCCCTGAAATAGATACTAAGAAGATAACTTACAGGAATATCATAATCAAATACTGAAACTCCCAAATTAAGAAGAAAATAATATGAACAACAAGAAAGAAGCCATCAAATATGGCAAAGCCATAATAAAAGAACACAAGACGCAGAATTGGTTGCATTAAAATATCATAGGTCTTAAAACATTTTATAGTGAACAGTAAAAGAACTGGGATTGTGGCTCAAAATAACATGCTTAGCAAAATTGGGCATAACCCTGAAACAAACAAGCAAACAAAAACAAATTGGACATTCATTGAACTGCCAGGTTTTAGAATTTTGTTATAAAAAGACCTGCACATAAGGGTAAATTTGACACACAAGGACCAAGAGAAAGATTAGGTAACATTAGAGATAACTTATTTTCTACCTCACAGATATTAGATTCTCAAGGATGGTGAAAAAGGAAAATGAGACCTGCTGAAGGAGCTGAGTGAAACAAGAACATTACAAAATCTTCTTGTGGAGCTGTGAACTGATTCAGTCATTGTGGAAATTGATTGGACACTATGAACACAAAGTTACTAGATTTTAATTTACAAATTCTACAGGTAAGGTTATACTCAAAGAGATTAAAGGAAGAAGAAATTATCATACAAATTTTTTTTTTGCCAAACAACTGGAAATTAATAAGATATCTATCAATAGTGGGAAATAACTGGAAAAAATGAAGCATATGTATTTAATGGAATGCTACAATCCTCTAAGAAACTAAGAAAGAAAGGTTTTCTAGAAAACTGGGAAGACATCTATGGACTGATGTTGAGTGAAGTGAGGAAACAAAAATGTATAATTTATACCATAATATCATCATGCTAGAAATGAACACTTTTGAAAAACTGAAAAACTCTGAACAATGCAAGGAAAAGCAATGATTGTAAGGAATTATGACAAAGCAATCTATCCTGCTTCCTGTAGAAATATGATAGATTTATAATGCTGAATATGACTTGAATTTTTGGACTTTGCCTCCCCCAGAATTTGCTATGCCTAACTAACTAGCTAGCTAGCTAACTATATATTTATATTTTTTATAAAGAGGTTATATTATTTTTCCTTTTTTTCAAATTGGGAGTGGAGTGGAAAGGAGAGATAATAAATCCTTGTTAATTAAAAACATAAAAGATCATCTCTGAAACTATGATAAATGAATAGAACAGAATATCTTTGTGTAATAAGAATATAAGACACTCAAAAAATCTGGGGAAATTTTTTAAGTGATACAATGTGAAATAAACAGATGAAATAATATGCAAAATGATTAAACAATATACATAAATATATTACTAAAAGGAAATTGAACTCTAGATAATTAAGTGTCTAATAATGATCAAAAAGCATATAATAAAGAAAATTTTGTAACAAACATATAAATGTGCATATGGATGAAAAAAATTTTTATAAAAGAAGAAAATATTGGAGGTTTAAGACTGTCAAACATTTTTTCCTTTTTTATTTGAATTTTACAATTACATGTAAAAATAGCTTTCAGCATTCATCCTTTTGGAAACTTCTGAGTTTGACATGGTCTCCTGTCTCACCCCTTATCATGGCAAGAAGCAATCAGTTAAAGTTTTTGCATATAAAATAGGTTTAACATATTTCTATATTAGTTAAGTGGAGAAGTAAGAATTAGAACTTAGGGGGAAAATAATAAGCAAGAAAAAAAATCATAAAAGAAGTTTTGTCCTTAATCTCTGATTTGCTGAGAGGAGTTTCATCCATCTTAGTTTATCAAGCTCATTACCTTCCTGTTAGTGTATATAACATTCTCATGGCTATGATCACCTCACTCAGAATCAATTCATGTAAAACATTGTCAGGCCATTCATGATTTCTTACAGAAGAAGAGTAATCCATAACATTTATATACCATAACTCTTTCAGTCATTCCTCAGTTAGCGGGCATCCACTCAGTTTCCAATTCTTTATCACCACAAAAAGATCTATAAATAATTTTGCACATATTTGTCTGTTTTCCTTTTTTATGATCTCTTTAGGATATAGACATAGTAGTGGTATTACTGCATCAAAGACTATGCACAGGTTTATTGCCCTTTGGGAATAGTTCCAAATTACTCTCCAAAATCATTGAATCAATTCAAAACACCCACTGGTGCATTAGTGTCTCAGTTTTTCTAAATCCTCTCCAATATTGATCATTTTCATTTTTTGTTCTTTTTAGCAAATTTTATTAGTGTGAAATGGAACCTCAGAATTGTTTTAATTTGTATTTTTTCAATCCATAAAGCTTTGGCAAATTTTTATTCACATGATTAGTGTTAGTTTTTTTAGACTTTACATTTTTAAACGTAGATCAAAATTTGATGTGTAATGAGAGAAGAATCAGATGTAAAAGGAAGAAAGAAAACATTAGAGATATCAGAATTAAATAATATTTAAGACAACTTTTAAAAACTGAAAATAAGAAGCTTTGGTCTTCAATTAAACTCCAGGGTTCCTGATCACTCTTCATTCCCCTTTTATGTTTACTTGTTTAGGACACCTAAATCTTGATTTCCCTATTTTTTGGTAAAAATCTATGCAAATTATTTTAATTGATATTTTAAGTTTCAAAATATGTTATGAAAAATTTTCTACATTCATCCATATGTGTGTGTGTGTTTTTAAGTTGCAAAATTTCCTTCCACCCTCCCTTCCCACCCCCTTCCTTCAGTGGTGAACAGTCAGGTTAATGTTGTATATACACATTTGTGTTAAACTTATTTGCAGATTAGTCATTTGTGATATGAGGAATTAGGATTAAGAGAAAGAAGAGAAAATTTTTTTAAAAAATGTTAATGTAGTGTTCATCAGATTCAGAAGGGTTTTTTCCCTTCCTCTAGATGGGATAGCATTGTCCATAGACGATCTAATAGACTTGTCCTAGCTCTCTGATGAACTGCTGAGAGGAGCTGCATCCATCAAGGTTGATCAACTCACAATGTTGTTAGTAAATGTGTAAAAATCTGTGTAAATTAACACAAATTAAGTTGACTTGATATCATGTGTGACTGAAAGAAAATCAACAGAACTATGTTTGTGAGTGTGTATTCATGTCCATATTATGTATGTGTGTCTGTGCATGTGTGTATGTATGGAAAGTGATGACATCAATCCCCTAAGCAAAGCATTTCTTACCAGGAGGCAAGATGGATATTTCCATCTCTGTGGTTCAAAGCCTGACTTTTCTGTAATTCCAGTAGGAGAGTGAAAAGTCCTTTCATCACTCTGTATAGCTATGTTAAGTCTGAGGTAGGGTTATATATTATGTAGTAGAGAGGAGGTCTAAGTTTGGCATGGTCTGTATTGGGGTATCAAACAAGTGTCCTTAACATTTGGAATGGGGATGTCTTCTCTCTGTCTTACAACATTTAATCTGAAGTAATCATGTAGAAGTTATGATTGATGGACCATAGAGAGTGTTGTCACAAGATTATTATATTGGGGGAAGAGTATGCTCACAGGCTTTCCATTTTAAAGCTTGATTAATATTTCTAAGGGAAACTCTGAAGAGCTCTAGGAAGTTCCTAGCTTCTTCCCAGCATATTGACATAGTTTCTCCATATAATATTTAAAATAAAAATCCCATTTTTTTATTTTTCAAGACAACAGGGTTAAGTGACCTCCCCAAGGTCACATAGCTAAGTAAGTATTATGTCTGAGGTCACATTTGAACTCAGGTCCTCCTGATTCCATGGCCCTTGTTCTTTCCACTGGGTCTCCTAGCTGCCCTCCAAATCCTAATTTTTATATGTATATCTTTTGCTGTTAAAAAAATTTTTTTGACAATCTGAAAGACTGTACAGTGTTTGGTAAGAGAACAAATTGAGTTGAGTTAATGAAGGGTTAATGTGGTCTGTGGTGCTACAGTAGTATTAGATATGATCATTCTTTCCTTCATTTCTCATTTGCACAATGAGAGTTTTTTTTATCTCCGTTGTGCTGGAAGAACAATTTTATATATTTCTGATTTGACCTGAATCAGTTTTCATCACTCTTGGTAATAATTGTTCCAAGGACTAACTCAATACATAAAATGATACAAAAAGGGCTTTTTTTGGAAGAGGGGTGAATGTAATTTAATTCCTTCAGACCATGAGGGTCAAAGGTAGTTTGTGATATATGGAGGTTCTTACTTGGGACAAAATTGTGTCAATGTTTTTAAGGGGACTCCTGGAAATATTCTATGACTAGTATTTTCATTTTTATATACCATAAACTACAAGATCCTAGAAAAATTCGGCTATTTTTTTTAGGTTTACTAACATGTCAATACCTATCATTGGTATAATTTTGAAATTTTTCATTTGCTGACTGTTCAATTGTTTAAATATATTTTGTTTTGTTGAATTCTATATTATAGAATGATATTCTGAAAATGATTCTACTGTTACTCAGTCCTGTATAAGTATTGATATTGCAGTTTACTGTGAGAAGTCTGGAATCACTGGATTGATTCTGGTTAGTGTAATATGGACAATTTTTTTCTTTTTTTTATCTTTCTGTCTTTGCTTTTCTTAGTTTCTAACTTTCTTGCTATTTTTTTTCTCTCCCTCCCTCCTTCCCTCTCTTCCTCCTTCCTTCCTTCCTTCCTTCCTTCCTTCCTTCCTTCCTTCCTTCCTTCCTTCCTTCCTTCCTTCCTTCCTAATCTGACCTAGATGGCTTTAATTTTGTGAAAACCAAACAACTTTTAACTTGTTAGGGTGAAAGTCCCTGAACCTAAAATGCACAATTAGCCACATTCTTTGCTACTTCACTACTTCTTATACTGATGAGTATATTTTAAAATGTGTGTCATTTACCCTAGCAATAACAAGGATGTATGATGAAATTTATGTTGTCCTTTGAATTAAGGGACCCATAAGAAATTGTCTGGATCACTCTGAGGATTACTTGTGCTTAGAGGGACCCCAAAGAGAATTTTTTCCACCCTGTGTAGAAAGAAACATTTATTTTTCTGATCCTAGTTGACTTCAAATTTCCATTTGATTTCTTATACTGGTCTGCATTTTATCAAAAAAAATCATGCAATAAATAATGTAATTGTGAAGTGTGCATTCCCAACAAATACTGGTGAGGTGTGTCATCATAAGATAAAACTTTTTTTTCTTATTTATGCTGACTCATTGTCAAATAAGGTGGTTCATCAAACCAATAGAAAATTTATGTTAAGAGAAACAAATGAAAGGATATTGTTTATGATGCCCCAGAGACAACAGGGAACTGTTCTGAATCCAGAACATGGATTTTGTTTATAAAACGTAGAGTCCAGTCTATTCTCTAGGGATGGGCAAAATTCAGACAGAAGGAAATGTGTATTGATGCTTATCTCAGAATGCCAATTGTCCCTATAATACACGAACCCTTTGTCATATGCATGGATAGGGTTAATTATTTTTATTGGCTATACAGCTGGAAAAGACTTTTACTTTACATTGGCTTATCTTGAAACACTCTCTTTTTTCTTCATGCTATTTCCTACCTAGTCTTTCCTTCTATATCCAAAGGGTGAAGACCACAGTTAATCTACAGCATGGGTGCCAGAAACTTAAGTATGAGAGCAGAAGGTCTTTCAGTTCCCACTGTTCCTCTTTTACTGAATATTAGACAAATGATTTGGAGGAAGATATTTGTTTTGTTTTTTTTTTTTTTCTGTCTTGTGTCCTTCAATTTAAGAGCTAGAGATTATCTCCATTGAACATAGGAGTTTAAGCCAGGGTGATCTTAGAGGCAGCATTCCATGTAGGATGTTGTAGCCAGTGAGTTCAGCATGGAAACCAGAAAAATCCAGAAATCTGGGACTGAGCCTCAAGTGGAGCTGAGACTTGGATCTTGAATCAAGGTTCTATAGGAATGGAGATAAAAATCCTCATTGCTTCCCTAGATTCTGAAGTGGTACAAAGAGGAAAATTGTGTGTGTGTGTGTGTGTGTGTGTGTGTGTGTGTGTGTGTGTGTGGTGTGCATTTGTGTTTATGAAGATCACTTTTCTCATTTGGGGCAACCTGTCTGAAGATTTGTGATTTGATCTCTTGATGTAAATACTCCTTTATGAAAATTATTTTAACTTTTTGTGAATAAATGGAACTGAAGATCATAGAACACCTATACTCTTGGGGAAACACCAAATTCCAAATGACTGGAGATATTTGCATAAAGGCTAAATATCCTTAATCTTCTTAAGGGTACTGGAGCACTCTGAGGGAGAGGATAATGCAACATAGTAGGCCTTTAGACAGTGAGGGTCAGGGTAGTTTGTATTTAATATGACTTCAATTCACCAGATTCCAGCAGCAGTTGCAGAACTTTCTTTTTAATTTATAGTTTTTTATTTATACATTACTAAAATATTCTTGTTGTAAGAGTAAACATAATACCTCCTCCCCCCACAAAAATAAAACACTTCACGAGAAATAAAGTCAAAGAAAGGAAAGAAATGTGTTTCGGTCTGTGTTGGGATACAGTCAGCTCTGTCACTGTGGTGGATTCCATTCTTTATCATAAGTCCATCAGAGAAGTTACTTCCACAGTTGCTGTTGCTGATTGTAATTCCCTCCATCCATTTCTCCTCACTATCACCTATTATATTTTCTCTCTTTCACTCTGTCCCTTTTCAAAAATGTGCTGTGGGACAGCAGAGTAGTGCAGTGGACAGATCACCGCCCCTGGGGCCAAGAGGCCCCAAGCCCACATCCCACCCCAGAGACCCAGCAACCACCTGGCCCCATGACAGGCCACCCAATCCCAGCACCTTGCAAAAAGCAAAAAAAAAGAAAGTGTGCTATGTCTGACAATCCTCTCGTATGATCTACCCTCTCCTCCATCCTCTACCTCTCCTGTCCCCTTTCTCCCATCCCCTTTCTCTCCTTTTTCTTCTAGATGTCTATACCCTATTGAGTGTGTATGGTGTTTCCTCTCTGACCCGCTTCCCATGAGAATGCTGGTTTCCTCATTCTCCCTTGCCTTCCCCCACCCCTATACCATTGCAAAAGCTATAGGAAATATCTTTTACATGAAATAATACTATTCTACCTCTCCTTTCTCTTACTCCCAGTACATTTCCCTTTCACCCATTGACTCCCTACCCTTGCTTGAGAGAGAGAGAGAGAGAGAGGAGAGAGAGAGAGAGAGAGAGAGAGAGGGAGGGAGAGAGAGAGAGAGCAAGCACAGGAAATGGTTTTAAGAAAGTTCTTTCTTAAAAACATTTCCTGTGCTCTCTCCCTAAACAAAGATTAGGGAAATATTTTTCTACCAAGGGTCATTTGAATATTTTACATCATCATTTAAGAGTCATATTTGGTCGAATGTTTTATTAATTCACCCCTACAAAGTTCCTAAATTTAGTTAGGGTCTGGTCAGTGGTTGCCAGACCAATACGGCCTGAGGACCTGATATTCCCTGCCCCTATGTCTGTTACTTTTTGTGCCTCTGTTTGGTGTGAAGGAGCTGGGTAACTGAGGTGGCAGACAGTATTTGAAAAGGATGGGAAAGGACAGCTATTTCCAAAGAAACATTTGTCCCTAGACACAACAATGCCCAAGGTCGTCCCCTCCCAGTGATTCCTTCAGAAAAGAGACACAGCAAGTTTGATGCTTTGTTTAATAATTAGATTGCTACACATGTAACTTTAATGATTTCTTTTCTAAAGAATGATTCCTATAGGATCCCATCTTCTTGACTTTCATTATTTCTAGGGTCAAATAAAAACACCTTTGCCATGTAGAGCATCTAGTTGATATGAAAGAAAAATAAATGGAACATTAACCTAATGAAATGTGAACCTGAGTCACCCCAGACCTTCCCTTTCCTTTTGTCCACCCACTCTCCTGTACTTCAATGAGTCCAAGGATCAGGGACAGAAGATTACACATGGTATTGGAATGATGTCTGGACATACTGGGGAAAGGGAAACATGTCCTACTTTGAAGCTTAAAGTGCAGAAAGCAAATAATTCACAGAATCATTGTAGAACTGGAAGGAACCTGGTCTACTTGTAGATACTCCCCATGTACATCCCCTCCCACCTCTCTACCTCTGCACAGGCCTCTCCAAGCCTAGAATGTTCTGTTCTCTTCCCTGCTTTCCATTTGGTCTCAGTTCCAATCCTTTCCCTGCCAGTGACCATATCCAGTCTATCCAGATTCTTTTCAGATTACTCTCATATAGTGTTTATATCTTGTATTTATCTAAATATTTTTGATGTTTCTTTCATTAGAATATATCCTTCATAAAGGCAGGGTCTGTGATTTTGCTGATTTGTTTTTTTTTCCTTTCACTGTATGAAAGGTAAGACTTGTGTAATTAATGCTTGATATTTTGATGCTCCATGTTATACTTTGTCCAAAAGAGAAAAAGGCTTCACTATCCTCACCCTCCTATCTTTTACTTAGGTTTGGAGAGCGGACTGTTCATATTAAGGAATGGAGATGAGGCCTGTAGGCATGGGAAGGGAAACATGGTCAATCTGGATTCTACCTTTGGATATACTTACCAAGAACGTCATTTAAGATTTTGCCAAGTAATGAACCTGAAAATTAATTGATATGATGTTAGTAGAGTTATATATTTAAGGATAAGAAAATTACCCCATCCTTTCTCTCCAATACCCCTCCTCCCTGTGGATTCACTGAAGCACACTCTTTTTAAAGTGTGCAAAGCTACTTATGAAAATGTTCAACATAACACCCCTCCAATGTCTTATTTAAAAGAAGGAAAGAGGTTCAGTGAAATTAAATGACTTCACAAAAATCTCTCAATTGTTACAAATTGAATTTGAAAACAGATTTTCTGACTCAGAGTGAATTGAACATGCTGCTTCTTTCTCTCAACTCAAGTCTCAGTTATAAGCCAACAAAATATCAGGAGGAACTGAATGTGCTGCTCCCCTGACCCACCCCATACTGTGTGTGACTATGTATGTATAGGACCATACCCAGAGGCAAATGAATAACAGTGGCTTGGGACAAAGCTGGATACTCACTTCTGGTGGTAGATGTTGAAGTTGTGGTTTTGGGAGCATCTGTCTGGGGGGCATTGGTCTGAGGAGCATTGGTCTGGGGGGCATCCGTCTTGTTAGGATTTGTCTGCGCTGCAGTTGTTTTCTCTGTAGCTGGTGAAGAAGACTCCTGTCCATCTGAACAGTCAAATTTTAAACTTTAATGTAATCAAAATCTCCCCACCTTGAGATTGTAAAGGGTAATTAAATTCCTCTGGGTCTAGGCATTAGGGACTTTCCCTAGTACAGGGGGAAATGTTTAGACAGAACAGCAGCCTGTTCTTCTGGCAAAAGACTTGTCTCCTTTGTAGGAAAGGGGAGTATAGGCTAACTTCAATCATATGGATTTGGTTTCAGAGCACCCCAATAAAACTTCACAATAAAATGAGTCACATTAATTTTTTGGTTTGCTAGTACATATGAAAGTTATGTTTACATTGTATTAAAGTCAATTAGACTGACAATATTATTTTTCCTAAAAAGACAATGTACATCCCATTTGGGATTTGGTGTTTTGGGAGCTGTTTTTTTCAAAGATAACTAGAGTGGCTTGCCATTTCTTTCTCAAGCCCATTTTAGAGATGAGGAAATTGAGACAAATAAGGTTAACTGACTTGCCTAGGGTCACTCTCAAGAAAATGTATGAGGTTAGATTTGAACTCAGGAAGATGAGACTTTTGGCTCCAACTCTATGCACTGTGCCACTTAGCTACCCCATACAGAAATACTTTATTGGACAAAAAAATGCTAACAATATTATAATTGTTTTTGCTTGTGGAATGTCTTGCCTCCCTGTTGATGGCTGCTGACTGATCAGAGTAGCAGCTTCTCTAGATTAGGAAGGTTAGGACAATTTTTTAAAAAATAATAATATTACAATAAAGTTTGCAACATAGATTACCTCTTCTTTCACTTGAACACTTAAAGGACTGTTGTGGCTTGCTTCACCTTGGGGCCCACAGTGATGACCTCCCTCCCGGAGGGGAGCTGAGAATAAGGAGTCAAGCCACCACTGCCTTATGCCTCCAGCTGAATTTTACTACTGCTTAGCTTCTACATATATACTGTTAGGTTTTCTGGGGTAAGAACAAAGAATAATGAGGTAATGGGGGTGCACAAGCAGGGTGTACATGCAGCATCTTATGTTACAGGAAAAGGGGGTATGTTGGGGGGGAGGTGGTAAAACACAGCTGTGTCTTGTGCCCTTGGACTGTGGGGCGGAATGTCCAGCTCCCAAGGACTCTGGTGCACCTTATCTCTCAGGGCGGCAAGCCAGCTCCTGCCAAGTGGCGATCCATTAGAATAGCCTGTATTCCCACAAAGGCCTTTATAGTACTGCCATTTGGCCCAATATCAATATTGTTGTGTCTCAGGGAATAGGGAGATAGAAGGAGAGGGAGAGAGAAAGGGAACAGAAAATTTGTAGAGTAAACAGAACAACCACATTTATAAATTAAGTTTCTTGTCTTCTAAGAGAGCAGTTTATGGCTGCCCAAGCAATTATAGTAATAATTCAAAGATCATTGATCATAAATTACTCCAAGAGATAAAATAATGATGAAAATTGTTGAAATATTGTAAGAATTTCCAAAATGTGACAGAGATATCATGTGAGCACATAGCATTACAAAAAGCAAATAAAAATAAAATGGTGCCCATAGATTTGTTTGATGCAGAGCTACCACAAACCTATAATTTGTAAAAAAAAAAAAAAAAAAAAAAAAAGCAAAGCATCAACAACAACAAAGCACAAGTCAAGGGTGGGATTGAATGGGATAGTAATGTATTTCTTTCCCTGCTCTCAAAACCCTGTGGTATTCATTCATTAATTCATTGATTAATTTAGTAAATTCACACATTGGTTCTACAGATTATAACCTCTTAACTTTTCTATTAAGAATTCATTTTTAATTTAGGATCTGGGGTAATGATAATTTGTTGATAACTAACAAATGTTCTCTTCATGAAACCCCCCAAATAATACCTTCCCAATTAAGGTTTGAAATAAGGGGAAAAGAAGCCATGAATAAAAACAGAGAGACAATGCTATCTTGTATATTTTCTGGAACAAAATAAAAGTGACTACAGGAGGAGGGGAAGGAGATCTGGATTTGGGTATCTAGAATTACTTTTTCTCCCTTTCCTTCTTTTAAACCTGAGAGACTTCCAGTAGGCCACTTGGGCTGTTGGACACAGAGGCCATTTCAGTCATACGGATGGTCTCTGCCTACCCTAGTGGAGAGCACCAAAGACTTGGGGAGTCTGACCTGTGTTCCCTGCTGCTGTTACCTGTCTTTATCTCTAATGACAGTTTGACTTTGCTCAGAGCAAAACAGGGGCCATCCTGTGGAAGCTGGTGTTTCCTGAGCATCTGCCTGGAGTGACTGGGCAGTGGAAGTGATAAGACTGTGAGCAGGAGCAGGGACCCTAGCAAGACCAAGTCTTGAGTGCTAGAGATTCTCAGCTATTGGTAGGTCCACTGATCTGGTAAACCAGGGAAACCAACCTCTCTCCTAAGCATGGATCTTCTCTAGTTTTACTCTGAGGTTTAGAATGAGAGAGTAATTCTCATTCAAGGATAGGGATGGAGTCCTAGATGAAAAAACTAATAATAACTATACAACTATACGATGACAACAACTATATTTAATCTATATGTCCCATTAGCCCCTAAGCTAAACTAAGAGCCCTAGGTCTCTCCTTCAGACCAGGTAAACTGTGGGAAGCTACCTGCCTGGTGGCTTGAGTACAGCTCTCCTGGTGGCAGTAATGGTATTACATTCCTCCTATTCTGGTTGAATCTATAGGGGCTGTTCCATTTTTGTTGTTGTTAGTAGAACTTAATAAATATCTGATGATTGATGAATGATCTGAAGATAAGTTTCATTATTGGAAGTGTCTCCCCTGTCACCTAGGATATTCACAGAGAGTCACAGACATCAATGCACATAAAAATACATTCATGGAAAATCTTTGTATTTCCAGTGGGAGAGATTAAAAATTCTCTCAAGTAAAAAAAAAAGTCAAAATCAGATCCATTTTTGTACCCAAGATTATATTCTAACAGGGGTGAAAAGATTTGAATATAAATAAATGAAATCAAATGTGTGATGAGATGATTGAGATAGTCAACACTACCAAAAAAGCAAATGCAAAAAAAAAGTATTCTTTCTGTCTAATTGCAATCTTTCCACTGACGTATTGAGAAGTGTTTTCTACAAAGTAGCAATTCTTTATTTGGAGCCCAGGTACCCTTAAAAAGGTCATGAATGGATGTGAATGAGAAAAATTTTACATATTTATTTTTTTACTATTTTTTTCTTCTTTTGTCTTGTATATTTTATTTTTTTATATTTGAAAAGCATATTCAGGGAAGTCCCTATAGGCCTCTCAAGACTACCAAAGAAATCAAGGAAACAAAAAAGTTTAACAACTCTTGTTGCTGATCTAAGATATATCTGATTAGAGATGAGCCTGTTGAAAGCTGAATTCTCCTTTTTCTGACTCCTCCTCCATTCCTCTCCCTCAACCATCCCATCTCCAAAAAAAATTGCTTTGATTTCAAGATATAAATATTTGAGAAGCAGCTTGGATTGTTGGATAGAGGCAGGAAGACCTGGTTTAAATCCTTCCTCTGATATATATATATATATATATATATATATATATATATATATATATATATATATATATACTAGCTTTATGACACTGGGCAAGTCCCTTAACTTTACAGGACTTTAGGTTTTGCTCATTGTTTCAATCCTATCCAACTTCATGACCCCATTTGATGTTCTCTTTACAAAGATAATTAAGTGATTTGCCACTCTCTTCTCCAATTCATTATTCAAGGTTATAAAACGCCCAGGTTTACATGACTTGCCCAGGGTCACACAGCTAATAAGTTTCCAAGGTTGGATTTTAACTCAGGTCTTACTGACTCCCAGCCTGGCTTTCTATCCTTGAATGGTTTGGGGGAGGGGCATTCTGTAAGACTAATTTTCAGAGAAGTTGCTAACTATCTTTACTGGTAGAGGAATTTCCATACCTAATGAGTTTCCTTTCAGGCAGTACCATTTCGTGACAATGTTAGAATAGCTACATATATTCCTTATTACCTATCATTGCAGAATCTAGATTTCCCCTGCTAGCATTGAGGATGCATCAGAACCTGAGTCCCAAAATATCTGCCATCATATGTTTTGTCATTTTGTCTTGAAAGACATCAGATTGTAAGAGAGTGGAAGGATAACACATATAGGTGTGGTGGTAAAAATAATTTGCTTCTTGCTGGTTGTCTATTTTATTCATGTTTTATATAGAGGACAGAGACCCCCCGTCAATGAATCTGTAACTTGATAAAAGGGACTCACTATTGAGGAAATTCTTAATTTTTATTTCTCTTTTTTCTTTCTCTCCAGTATTGTTCTCTTTCTCCCTATCTCTTTTTTCTCTCTCTATTTTCTTCTCTTTTTCTCTCTTTCTCTCCTTTCTTTCTATTTCTTTTTCCCCTTCACCCTTTCTCCTTCATCTTTCCCTTTTACTCTTTCTTTCTCCATTTCTCTCCCCCATTCTGTGTCTCTGTCTTTCTCTCTGTGTGTCTCTCTTTGCCTCTCTGTCTCACTGTCTCTGTCTCTCTGCTGTTTGTCTCTGTCTCTTTCTTTCTAAAGGCAGGTCAGCCTTTTGGGGGAGGAGGGAAGAGGTGGTAAAAGGGGCAATACAGAGTTTTAGGGAGTTGTCTAAAGCAACTTGTTAAATGACTTGCCCAGGGTTACTTATCCTGGTCTTCCTGACTTCCCTATCAATGAGAGACAGGAGAGCTAAGCCAGGCCTAGAGCTGTCACATCATAGTCTTCTCTCTTCCTTCTTCTCATGGAAAGAGTTCTTATGAAGTGGATAGTTCCCTTCTCAACTCTTTGCCCCAGCTGTTGAGCTCATTCAATATCTCTACCTATTTACCACTCTCCTCTTGATTCCCATTTTTCCAAAAATTTCTGTCTTTTAAGACTTAGATATCTATTTTTTTTAAAAAAAAAGACTATCTTAGGGGCGGCTAGGTGGCACAGTGGATAAAGCACCGGCCCTGGAGTCAGGAGTACCTGGGTTCAAATCTGATCTCAGACACTTAACAATTACCTAGCTGTGTGGCCTTGGGAAAACCACTTAACCCCATTTGCCTTGCAAAAAAAACCTTAAAAAAAGACTATTTATCTAATAAATTCTTTATTCTGAAATTTTATGAGAGAATACATAGGAATGTCACACTAAATGCCTACAGGAGACAAGGAATAATTATGGGTCTTTTATAGTGATATTTTGCAAATATATAAATTCATAAAATGAATAATGCCACAGAGAGGAGGTTGGTATAAGATCTCTCTGCCATCAATTCAAATGTAAATTTCAGCATATAATACTTTCAATTATAATTAGATTCCAATAAATTATATGCATATAATTTAAAACACATAATCTGCTATGAAATGTAATACAGATCTTTAAAATTTTATATTCTAAGGATTTTCTTAAAGATGATTGTTTTCCATTTACAGGTTACTGGCTCCCAAATTAACAGGTTTATTAAGGTCCCATAGAGCTCTTTAGATAGCTTGGTGACACAGTGGATAGTGTTAAGTTTTTGAGGCAAGGAGATTCATCTTCTGGAGTTCAAATCTGACCTCAGGTATTTACTGTATCCTGGACAAGTCATGTAACTCTATTTGCCTCATTTTCCTCATCTATAAAATAACCTGGGAAATGGGATGAAATAGTACTTCAGGAAAACCCCAAATGGGGTGAAGGAGTCAGACATGACTGGAAAATGACTGAAAAACATTTAGTTGTCACTCTCTATGAATGAGGGATTGGTCTTTGGAAAGGCTTACAGGACCTCAGGCAGGTTTACAATCCTATTCTGTAAGTGGGTGTGGGGAAAAATAGGATACAGGCTAACTTGGTGGTCCTAGTTCTTTGCTGAGAGAGGGAATGGGGAATGAGGCCATACTCACAGACTCCCATCAGAATTCCAGTCAGAGCAGTAATGAGGAGAAGCACTGGGAACTTCATTTTGCTGAAGAAGTTTGGAGGCGTGTTTGAAGAGAAGAGGAAATTGTTGGTAAAGATAGCTGTCCACCAGGGTCCTTATAAAGATGCCAATGGCCAATGGGATTTGAGAGAAGGCTGTAGCCACCATCCTCTGCAAACTTTCTAATCCCTTCCCCTTTTTCCTGCCTAAAGCCATTTTGTAAGACAATAAAAGTTGGTGAGGGATGGATGGATGCCTAATTTTTTGACAGGAAGTCATGGCTAATGGTTTGATTATGGTATTATAATTAGACAAATGGTAAAAAGGAAAATGTCTAAAGTTTTAGCCAGAGAGAAGGGCAAGTAACAGGGATATCTAATTTTGAACCTAGCAAAAAGTCAGAGATAACTTTAAGTTAATTCCTGCCTGTGAAAAAGGAAAAGACTTGAAAATTCATATTTAGTTTTCCCAAGGGCCAGGAAATCTATTTCAGGAGAATTTGTGTTAAGTAAGAAAACTCATAAATCCAAATCATGAAGGAACCAGAAAATTCTCAACAAGGAAAACCGGTAACATCTTCTTTGCCAAGAAAAATAAAAGTATGCCTCAGGAGATTGAAAGGAACTGCCTCTGCCTCATCACAATTATTGGGACCCTTAAAATTGAGCAAAGTTCTTCAGTAAACTAGTAGGATACAATCTTAAAAAATGATTAACATTCTCATGGAGTACTCCCAAAAGACAAGCTGAAAAGATAAAAAGTAAATTCCATTTAAAAAGTACAAAGTGCTTAACTATCCAAGCATTAGTTTGCAAATACATATATGTGTTTGTGTGTGTGTGTGTGTGTGTGTGTATATAATCCATGCAAATAAAAAACAAAATACTCTTTTACACATATAAAGGAAGACATGTGAAAAGGCATTTATTGTGCATGGTTGGGCCATGCAATTATAATAAAAATGTAGGTACTCTAGATTTAACACTTTAACAATCACTTTAGGAAGGAAATACTTTACAGAACTAGAAAAATTAGAAAATTTATTAAAAGGGAAAAAATATAAAACATTAGGAATGAAATAGGACATATATATATATATTATATGTATATATACATATAATATATATATATATATGTATAAAACCAGACTTCTAACTATACTATAAATTTGAAATTATAAAAGCTAATTGATACTGGTTAAAAATAAAAAAGATTACAGTAGAACAGACTAAATAAATATGAAACAGATACAATAATAAAGAATAGTAACATTTGGAATAACCTAAGAACATAAATATCTGTAGCAAGGGTTCTCTGATAAGAACTACTGGGAAAATTGGGAAGACGTCTGGCAGAAATTAGGCTTAGACCAGTTCCTTATGCATTGTATTATTCAGTATTCAACTAGATCTTTGATGTCATTGAAACAGAAGTTCCTTGCAATAGTGCAGATGACAGCTAATATCTCCCTATAGTATTTGACTCTTGTCCTTGTCCTACAATCAGTTTCCCATTGAAGTCCACCAAGTGTGACATGTTTATTACTTCTCTAACATTGTAAGGGAAGCTGTCATTCACAAGACCAATTCATCATCTCTTTATGCTTTTCCTGGGTGACATCTTTTATTCTGTTTTTTTCTTTACAACTTCTCATTCCTTACTTGTTGCAGTTGGCTTACACCCATGGGCAATGTGTAGCAATATATGGAATGGTTGTCCTGAAGTCAGAAAGATCTGAATTCAAATTTGGTCTCAGACACTTATTAGCTATGTGATCCTGGACAAGCCACTTAAACCTGTTTACCTCAGTTTCTTTTATTATATAATGAGTTGGAGAAGGAAATAACCAACTCCAGTAGTATTGTCAAGAAGACGGGATCACAAAAAGTCGAACTCTACTGAACAACAAAAATTCTGGAAGCCTTTCCTGCAGATCAGCAGTTAGGTGAGTTGTCTGTTATCATCATTATGCAATACAGTACTTAAAATGCTCATTATTGTTATAAGAAAAAGAAACAAATGTAAGTAGTAAGTATAATCTCTGAGGAAACAGAATTATCATTTTTTTCTAGGTAATATGTTGATTGTTAGAGAATTCCAGAATGTCAACTAATGAATTAATCTGAAAATTAACAAAAACAATAAATTTGTAATATATATAAATTTAACCAACAAAATCATCAATATTTTTGAGCATCACTTTTAAAATACTACAGGAAAAGATAGAGAAATCCTACTTTAAACAACTACACACAATTTAAAATACATGTCTTCTTGCTAAGACCTATAGAGTACTTACAAGTACTTTTATTACATAACTAATATAACAAAACACTCCACACAAATAAAGAAAGAAGTAACTGAAGAAATATTAATTGCTCATGTACAGGCTAAGCCAATATCATTGAAATAACATTACTTAAATTACTGTACTTATTCAGTGCCATGCTAAACAAACCACTTATACATTATATTCTTGGGGATAAAGATCAACCTTAATGAACTTGTTCATTAAGGTATCTGTGATGAAGAATATCATCTGTATCCAGAGAAAGAACTGTGGAGTTTAAATAAAGATCAAAGATTATTACCTTCAATTTAAAAAAAAAAAAGTTGTCTTGTGTACTACAGAATTTTGCTGTACATAATTTTTTTTAGAGTTTTTTTTTGCAAGGCAAAAATGGGGTTAAGTGGCTTGCCCAAGGCCATACAGCTAGGTAATTATTAAGTGTCTGAGGTGGGATTTGAACTCAGGTACTCCTGAATCCAGGGCCGGTGCTCTATTCACTGAGCCACCTAGCCGCCCCTGTACATAATATTTATTTTTTCCTCAAGGATATATTTATTTTCTCTCAACACATTCAGTTTTGATCAATGTATAGCATGGAAACAATGTAAAGATTATCAGATTGTCTTCTGTGGGGGGGGAGAAGAAAGGGAGGGTAGGAGAAAAATTATGAAATTCAAAAATTTACAAAAATGATAGGTAGAAGCTGCTATTGTATTTAATTAGAAAATAAATTATGTATGTGTATATATACATATATATGTGTATGTATACATATATATATATACACATATTATATATATATATATATATATTATATATATACATATATATGAATTACATTAGATTTTTTGTTTGCAAGGCAATGAGGTTAAGTGGCTTGCCCAAGGCCACACAGCTAGGTAATTACTAAGTGTCTGAGGCTGGATTTGAACTCAGGTACTACTGACTCCAGGGCCAATGCTCTATCTACTATGCCACCTAACCACCCTGAATTACATTATAAGATTAGAAAAAAAGGATAAGAAAATTCACATGGAGGAGCAAAGAAAGACTATTATGGGAATTAATGAAGAAAAATTATGTAAATAAGGGGACTTAAGTTTACAAGATCTTAAGTTAGACTACAAAGCTGTAATTGTCAAAACAATTTGACACAGTTAAGAATGAGGTTGATAAGGGCAGCTAGGTGATGCAGTGGATAGAGCACTGGCCCTGCAGTCAGGAAGACAGTTCAAATGTGACCTCAGACACTTAATAATTGCCTGGTTGTGTGACCTTGAACAAGTCACTTAACCCCATAGTTTAAATAAATAAAAATAAAATAAAATAAATAAGAAAAGTTAAGGAAATGAATAGAATTTTTTTTATAAAAGAAAGAATGAGGTTGATCAGTGGAAGAAATTAAGCAGAAAAATACACATAATGAATTGAGCACAGTCACCTAATATTCATAATCCTAGTTGTTGGGACATGAACTCACTTTTTTTTGTTTTTGCCATGCAATGGGGTTAAGTGGCTTGTCCAAGGCCACACAACTATGTAATTATTAATTGTATGAGGTTCTGAACTCAGGTACTCCTGACTCCAGGGCTGGTGCTCTATCCACTGCACCACCTAGCCACCCCTTTGCCACCTAGCTGCCCCATGAACTCACTTTTCAATAAATTCTTTTGGAAAAACTGGAAAATTAACATATCAACATCTCACCCTGAAATATACTAGACAAGTGAAAAATATGTAAATGATTTGGATGTAAAATAAATTGCTTTAGTATGGCAAGAATTACTTGTTGGATCTATGGAGGGGGTTCAGTTCTTGAGTAAACTGAGATAGACACATTCACAAGAGATAAAATGGATAATTTCAATTGCATAAAATTAAAGTGTTTTTTGTACAAATAAAACCAATGGAACTAAAAAGAAAAGAATAACAGGAAACGGAGAAAATCTTTGCAACAAGTTTCTCTAATAAAAGTCTCATTTTTAAAATCTATAGAGAACTGAATATTATTTGTTTTGTTTTGTTTTTTAGGTTTATTTGCAAGGCAAATGGGGTTAAGTGGCTTGCCCAAGGCCACATGGCTAGGTAATTAAGTGTCTGAGACCAGAGTTGAACCCAGGTACTCCTGACTCCAGGGCTGGTGCTTTATCCACTGTGCCACCTAGCCGCTCCAAGAACTGAATATTATTTACAAGAATAGGCACCATGGCCCAAATGATTAACAAAGGATATAAAAAGGAAGTTTACAGATAAAGTAATGAAAACTACCAGTAACCATATAAAAATACTCTAAATTAGAGTAATTTAAATTGAAACAATTCTGGTGTAGCTGTTTGCATCCATCAGGGTTCCTAAGGTAACCAAAAATGAAAATGTCAGAGTCTAGAGGGAATGTAGAAAAATACATACACTAATATATTGTTGTAGAACTTTTGACCTAGTCAAAAGAATTCAGAAAGCAATTTGAAGTCTATCCAAAAAACTGTTAAACTATGTTCCTTTGTCGCAGTGACATACTAATCCCCCAAAATATTAAGAAAAAAAAAACAAAGGACCTGTGTGAAATATACACATATTTGCATGTATGAAGATAACATTTGTCTATCAGTTCTATCATGTGGTGACAAAGGTTTGGAAACTAAGGGGATATCTATCACTTAGGGAATAACTGAACCATTTTTGGTATATTAATGTGATAGAATTCTTTGATATTACAAGAAATGATGAAAGAGTGATTTCAGAGAAACTTGGTAAGATTTTTATAAATTAATGAAAAAAGGGAGGTGAGCAAAATGAAGGCAACAATTTAAAACAGAAAAAAATAAAATAAAATAATAAAAATAACCAACTTTGAAAAACTCAGTAACTGATCAACAAAATGAGTAAGTATAATTCGAAGCATCCATGGTGAAGCATTCTATCCTCCTCAGTAAGAGAGTGGATCATCTCACAGAACAATTTGAAGAACATTTTCTTTGTTTTTTTTTCATTTTTTGACATAACTAATGTGTAAAATTGTTCTATATGACTATTGTGTGTGTGTGTGTTTGTGTGTGTAATGAGTTTTATTTATCTTGCCTTTTGGAAAAGTATGAGATTGAGGAAGAAGGGAGAGTATTTGAAGCTTAAAAATTGAATTTGAAAAATGAAGACAGTCAATATTTAAGGGACTATCGGAAAAAAAAGGAAATTAATGCACTTTTGGTAAAGCTATGATTTATCCCTATGATTCCAAATATTAGTTTAGAATTGCAAAAGAAAAGTGATTATATTGTTTGTACCCTTTGATTAATCAATTCCAAGATCAATATATTTCAATATATTAATAGAAACAATTTTGTGATGGCAAAACAACTAGAAAGAAAGTGATGCCTGTAACTTGAGAAATGACTGAAAAAATTATTTGAGATTAACTCCAAATGAATGTATGATTTAGATATAAAAGATGGTAACAAATCTGAAAAAATTCTACAACAATATATTAGTGTGCCTATTTTTCCACATTCCATCTAGACTTTGACATTTTCATTTTTGGTCACTTTAGAAACCCTGATGGGTGCAAACAGCTACATCAGAATTGTTACTTTACTCTAATTTAGAGTATTTTTATATGGTTACAGGTAGTTTTCATTACTTTATCTGTAAACTTCCTTTTTATATCCTTTGTTAATCATTTGGGCCATGGTGCCTATTCTTGTAAATAATATTCAGTTCTCTATAGATTTTAAAAATGAGACTTTTATTAGAGAAACTTGCTGCAAAATGTTTGGGAAATTATCTTTCAGATATGCACGGACCAGATTTTATAAAGAAATAAGAGATAGTGAAGATCATAACAACCAATACAGACAGCTCTGATCACATGAAATTGAACATTTATTTTGCACCAACAAAAAGAAAAACTAGGTTGCTTAGCAATGGAAACAGTTTAGTGGGGAAAACTATCTTCATAGAAAATGTCTAATCTAGGAATTGATTAAAATTTGTAAGAATGAGAATTATTTCCCAACTGAAATATCTTCAAAAGACATTAAGTTGGTTTCTATGGCTAAAAAATCCAAGTTATCAGCAGCCATGTGAGGAAAAAGTTTCCAAATTCATTAAAAATTAGAGATATTTACATAAAAATTGCTCATATTTTCTACCTCAGAGCTATCAGATTATCAAGAATGGTAAAATAGGAAAATGAGACCTGCTGGAGAAGCTGGGAAAAAACAAGCATATTGCTACATCTTTTGTGAGGCTTTGAATTGTTGTAGTCACTTTGGATAGTGATTTGGAGTTATGACCATAAAATTACTATACTTTGAAAAATACAACAATTGGACTTCTACCAATAGAGACTAAAGAAAGAATACTTTGTGGCAAACAACAGAAAATTAAGGAGTTATCCATCAATGGGTGAATTTTTTTTGATTCTGTTCTTGTGTCACGGCTTGTACTTCAAACCTTAGATAGTCAATCATGTTGTTGCTCAAATGAAGGAGTACAGGAGACTTTGCCTGGTTTATTCCCATTACTATCTTGATAAGTAACTCTCAGAATGATTTTTTATTGAGGGATGATCAGTAACCCTGTCTGTTAACAGGAAAGAAGGACGGCACAAGGTTTCCATCTGTCAGTAACCACCATGTCCCTCAACTTGAATTAGGAATGCTAAGGTCCTCAGTCCTAGTGGTTCATTTCCTCTTTATGCTCACATGATTTGTTATTTGATCCTTGATTTCCCAGTGCTTTAGTTAGAATCTTTGTTAATTTGTATGCTGGTAGCCTGTGTGACTGAAAGAAAAATAACAGAACATAATAATGTGTCTGTGTATGGGATTGTGTGGTTGTGTGTTTGTCTGTGTGTGTGTGTGTGTGTTTGTGTTTGCTTGTATATGTGTGTAAAGAGAACAATGACTTCAAATCCCTAAATGGCTCATTTCTCTACAGGAGGAAAGATGTACTCCAGGGTTCCTAGCCTGGCTCTTCATTCATTCCAAGTAGTGAGCACAAAGGTCCCCAAAGTCTGGTCCTGTCCCTACTCTGTCAAGTCAGGCAAGAACTAGGTACATGACGTGGTTACAGATTGTGCAGTAAATATGAGGTCTGTATTTCTCATGATTTATGTTGGTGTCTAAATTACTGAGTTCTCAATCAATCACAAAATCTCACATTTAGATTACAGATCTCTCAGATTTTTAATTATGAAGCTTATTGCCCTTAATCTGTAGTTCTGAGGATTAGAAGCAATACCATTACTTCCTCATTTGCCCTTCTCAAATCAGGTCATAACAAATTTCCCCCTATGCAGAATATAGCTGGTTTCCAGGTAATTTTAGTGGCTTGTCATACCTCCAAAATTCCTCTCTCTGGCCTTTGACACTCTTTTATCACTTTCTTCTCAATAGTCTCCTTTTGCTAGTTTATTTTGTGACACTCCTGGTTATGCTTCAACCTATGTGGCCACTCCTTCTCCAACTTCTTTTCTGGATCTTCATTCATGTCACACCCACTGAATTTTGGGCATGAGAGTTGTGGGGGTCCTACAAAACTCTGACCTGTACTCTCTTTTCTCCTTTCTTCCCACTATATTATTTTTCTTGAATATCTGATCACCTGCAATGGATTCAATTATCATCTGAATGTGGAAGACTTCCAAATCTACTGATGCAGTCCTAACAACTCTACTGACCTAGAGTCTCTCATAACCAGCTCCCTAATGTAATCCTCAAACTGGTTGTCCCATAGGTATTTCAAATTCAAGATGTCCAAAGCTGACCTCATTGCTTTCACTTTCCACTCCACTCCACTCCCCTCAACTTCCTTTTTTTCCCTAACTCCCCTATTCCTATAAAGGGTGCTAACATCCTCCCATTCAAACAGATTTGCAAATAGGGTGTCACCTTTGATTCCTCATTGCCTCTTACTTCACATTCCATCTATAATGCATCTTCAAATTTTTTAATTTCTGTCTTCCTAAAAATAAAGTTTTATACTTCTCTCCTGCCATTGCTTCCATCCTAGTTCATACTTTCATTACTTCACAACTAGATTATTGTAGTAACTTTCTAGTTGGTCTCTCTGCCTCATTTCTCCTCAGTCCAGTTTATCCTCCATTCAAAACTGATTTTCCCAAAGCACAGTTAACCCCAAATCACAACTTCCTCCATAAATACCAAAGACTCACTGTTATCACCATTATCAGGTATAAATTCCTGTTTTGTTTTTAAAGTTCTTCTTGCTTTGGCCCCTTTTTGACTTTCCAGTCTTCTTAAATCTTACTCCCTTCCATGTTTTCTGTGATCCAATGACGTTGACCTCCTTGTTCATTCTTAGACTCTGTGTTCCGTTCCCTGATTCAGTCATTTTCCCAGGCTTTCCTCAATGCCTGGAAAGATCTCCCTCCTCATTTCTGTCTCTTGAATTTCTAGGCTTCCTCCACATCTCAGATATATTCCAGTCATCTGCAAGAACTTTTCACAACATTCTTTAAACTATGTGTCTTCCTTCTGAGACTGTCTAAAATTTGTCCTCACTATGTCTTGATTGTGCATGATGGTGTCCATGTTGTTTTCTCCATTAGATTGTTAGCTCTTTGGGATTGAGGGATTTTATTTTCTTAGTATTCTTGGTTCATAGCAGATAGTTAATAAATGCTGGGTAACTTGAGTCAGGTGGAAGAGCATCTAGAGTTCTACCATCAGTGATGGATTTACTGCTAGTCTATTGTTGCCCTGTCCACTGGAGTAGAGTTGAAGAAAAAAGATAGATCACTTTTGGAATGAAGACAAAATAAGTCTCTAACACTTAAAGGGGCATGGAGGTCTCATGTTCAAGTTTTCCTTCTCAGCAGTAGGGACAGGAATGTTAGAATAATATTGAAAGAGATGGAAGAAGAGGGATTAATTGAAGCAAACATGGTGTGAGGTGATGAGGCTAGATCCTGAAGCCATTCTTGTTTTCATTTGTGTGCAAACTTGACCTTGTTCTAGACCTCATTTTGCACAATTCTGGCCAACACAAGCTGAACATTAGAAAATCAATGACATGAACCACATTGCTATTTGCACACATTTTTTTCCTTTGAGGGAGTTGACTTTCAAGGTTCCAGTGGCCAGACAAGCCTCTCCACCATACTCTTCTTGTTTCCCATCCTCAACTCTGAAGCACAAGTTGTCTGTATAGGGTTAAAATGGGGGATCATCATTACCTGAATTTCCTCATCTATGGAATTTTGATGATAGTATTTGCATTATCTAGTTTATAGTGTTGCTGTGAGGAATATACTTTGTAAAACATTTTTCTTTTCTTTTTTCTTTTTAAAATTTTAAACAACTTTTATTTGTCTTCTGCTATTTCATCATCATTCTTTTGAGTATCATTTTTCTTTCCCTCTCAGATAGCCATCCCATATAGCAAACAATATTTTTAAAAAGAAAAAAACAATCATCACAACTGATAGGTATAGTGATAAAAGTATGAAAATATACACACACTGAATAATATCTATAGATTTCCATTAAGAGTAAATTGGGGATGCTATTTATCAAATATTTTAATAAGAGCTATACTTAATATTTATGAATTTGTTGTGTTAATTTTTTATTTTTGTTGTATTTGATTGTTCCTTTCACTTACATTGCAGCTATTGTAGGTGCATATATACATATAGACATGTGTATATATGCAAATTATATATATATATATTTGGCTTTGACTTATGTTGCATTAGTTCATTTAAAGCTTTATATACTTCTCTGCATTTATCCCAAAATAATTTCTTACATCATAGAAATTTGCCATTGTATTCATGTCCCATAATCTATTTAATAAATCAATGGACAATTATTTTGTTTCCAAAACTTTATTAATGCAAAAAGTGTTATTATAAATATTTTGGTATATATTGAACTATTTTTATTTCTTCTTATCAGTAGATCCTTCTGTCAATACTAATAAGTTGAAAAATGGAATCTCTGTCTCAAAGGGTATAGACAACTCAGTCACTCTATTTGGTTTATTCCAAAGAGTTTTCCAAAACAGTCATGCACTTTCACAAATCTACCAATATTACATGAATGTACTTTTTAGGCCATAATCCATCCAACATTGAATATTTCTATTTTTGGTCATCTTTGCCAATTCTCAGAGTATGAGATGAATCCTCAAATTTGTTTTGACTTGCATTTTCCATATTATTAGTGATTTGTAATATTTTCTTATGTGGTTGTGAATACAATTCTTTTTAATGTACAATTCTTTTTCAATGTATTCTCTACATAGATATGTTATTGGTCTTGGTTATAAGTGATACCGCTAAATTCTGTATTAATTGTATTTCACTTTCTCTAAAGAAGGGAGTTGTATAGGAATGTATAAGGAAAGGTATCTTAAAATAGTGATTGAAGAGTTGAGACCATTTCTTTCCCTATGGATTTTAAGAGGAGAGGTCCCCAAATATTTGACCTGGTTAAAGGGATATTCTCTGTATGTGCAAGAAAATGGATGGTATCCCAGGCCTTGTTCTGCTTTTTCTAACAGAAACTTCAGTAGAATACAAAGATGACCTTGAGGACACCCAGGCTAACTGGGGAGTGAGAGAAAGAATATTTGGATGACTTGTGATACAGGGGAAAAATCTATCAGATTTTGTAAGAGGTAATCTAGGTTAGAATTCTTGTTTTATTATAATTAACTATGACTTGACCACATTATTTGTTTTCTCATATTCAGATTCCTTCTTGATAAAACCAAGAGGTTGTACTGATTTTTGTAAGCTCTTTCAAATTTTAAACTTTAATGCTAATATTTATGAAGTGTCTCCTGTGAAGATGGATTTAAATTTTAGAAACAGTCAAAACGCTTCCAAAGTCAAGAGTGAAAAATAAAGAAAGGGGATTTACCTAGAGGGTTTGGTGAGAAAGGTGGTGTAAGGTCATGAGCCTATTTTCTTGGATGACCGGCTCAACAGGATACACACAGAATCATGTGACCTTCGAACTTCAAGTGATTTTAAATATCATGGACTCTAACCCTTTCCTTTTACATGTCATTTTCAGAGAAGGAAAGAACATCCTTTGTTCATTATGATTTCACAAATATTAAGGATCACATAGCTAGTCAAGGGAAAGAGACCTGTCTAGAAACAAGATCTGTTGAATACTACTTGTGTGATTTTTCCACCCTGAACTGGCTCCTTGCCAAGAATTAAGGAGAATAAATGATCATCAATAATGTCACATTCCTTTGAATTCTCCCTGTTCTATTCCACATTGGTAAAAACATTTGCTCTTTAAAAAATACTATTCAGTTTTTGAAAGACTTTGAGTTCCAACTTTTTCTTTCTTCCTCCCTTGTCTCCACGATGATAAGCAATGTGTTACAGGTTATACATATGCAATCATGTAAAAAATATTTCTACATTGGTCATGTTGCCAAAAGAAGAAACAGAATAAAGGGAAAGTAAACTTGAACTAACCACACAAAAGAAATAGTATACTACAATCTGCATCCAGAGTCAATTAGTTCTTTTTCTAGCTAAATAGCATTTTCCATTCTGAGTCTTTTGGAAGTTATTTGGACCATTGTATGGCTTAGAAGAGCTAACTCAATCATAGTTGATCATCACACCATGTTGCGATTGCTCTGAATAATACTCTGGTTCTGAAGAGCTTTGGCTCTTGAGTCAGAAGATGTGAGTTCAAATCTCCATTTTGATATTTATAACCTGTGTGATATTATCCAAATCACTTTGCTGCATATGGTTCTCACTTTCTTCCCATAAAATGAGGGGGTTGAACTACATGACTTTTTAGCTTCCTTCTTATTATAGTACCAAGATCCTACCCAGCTATAGCTTCCCAGTGACTCCAGAGCCTCTTTTCCTCCTCTCCCATGCTACTATATCCTCGCTGGTTCCACATTTCAGCTAAATTTGTATTGCAACAAGTTTGAATAAGTGGTTGCACCAGGTGACCCCCATAATGGTTAGTTAGGTTCTATAGAATTCATAAGGCCAAGAAAAGAGGCTGAAATGAAGGCTACTGCATCATAGACAAGAGTAACTCTGGGGCTAATTATCATTTCCTAAGTCCTTTGTACTTTGCATTTAATAGATAAGACTGGTGCTACTCTTATGACATTTGCAATTGTCATGTAAGATAAATGCAATGTAAAATAAATGCAATGTCATGTAAGATAAATGCAATGTAAGATAAATACTAATAGCTAGAATACAAAACAGAGAAGCTAAATTTAGCGAAATTTGGGAAGAGAAATTTAAAAGAAATCTCAATTTAAATAAGTTCCTTATCATTTAAGTAGACCCAAACAAAGGCAATGATACATGAGCCCTCAAGTTTAGGGAGAGAAGAACTCTTCATCAGAGAAGATAAACTAGAGAGAAAAAAAAGGAATTAGGAAGGAAAACAGACCAAGAATCACAGAGGATCGCTTAGGGTATCATTGATTTCAATATGAGTGGTTCATCATGACCACCTGCAGAAGATGTGCAAACATATGCACATGAGCTTCACAGGAGAAGGGAACGTAAGAAGGGAATAGTAATGAATTCACATTTATGGATCAGTTTGGCTGGTGGTGCTAGGCATTGTATATTTACTATCTGATGGCTGTGGAGTTGAGAGGTAACATTACTTATCTCCTTCCTGTATTCAAGGTGTCCCTGGAGACTGTTTGGTTTTCATTTATGTCAAACCATCCTTTTCCATGGCAGAATTCTATCTTCCCAATGAATTACCAGGTAGAAACTAATGATGGTCTGAGTGCATGTACCTGCAATATAGAGGAAAAGTATTTTTTTAATCTCCGAAGAGACTCAGATAACTGCATTCATTCATTCCTTCATTCATTCAGAAGTCCTGTTTCAGAGATTCTCACCAAGTCCAAAGAGGGCAAATACATTCTGGGAATTCTTAATTCCTTGATTTTCTTGCTTCTACGCAGACATTATATAAATATCACTTCTAGTAAGAGCCAATATGTTAGCTAAACTCCTTGTGAGTCATTTCATGTGCTTTAATGATGGTCCTAGACATAGTTTTGTCTATCCAAATATTGGTTTAGCTTGGTTTCATATGGAATTAACCATCCTATAGCTATTTGGTGGTTAAGCTTTTATAGGACCGGATTTCTGAACTCTTCTACCTTCCTACACAACTATTCACTTAACATCCTACTAGCTCCTTTATAAGAATACAAGTTTGCATGGATTTATAGGTTTGCAATTCACAAGATTTTTCTGGAGATCAAATAAAGAAGTAGTGGTCTCAACAGAACCAACCTAAGGATAAATATAAACCTTGCACTTTATTATACAAACATGATCACATTTGATCCTCAGAATAAGATGGTGAGGTAAATTTTACAGCTGAGGAAACTAAAGCAGGTAGAGTTGAAGTGAGTTGACCAGTGTCACAAAACTGTTAAGTATTTGAGATTGGATTTGACCTCAGGTCTTCCTGACTCCAGGTCTATCACTCTATCCATTTTGCAACATATTTTGCTATGAATAGTTCTCTCTGAGAAGTCTCTATGGCTTTAGCTGCCTCAAGTCATACCCTGGATATGACTCATAGCAGAGGATGTTGTCTCTAGTGTTCTCTGAATGCAAGCTAATGTTTGACACATGGTAAGGGATCAAGAAACATTTGTTGATGCATTTTTAGTGTGACTTCATTCTTAATCCTTACTTCCCTTCACAAACCTGCCCCTCTACCAACATTAATTTTCCTAAAGTTTTCTGCAGGTCACAACAGGTGTTTGAGTGATCACTCCTCACTGTCCCTCCTGATTAAAATTCTTCTACCATCATACAAAACATGCCTTTGTCTGCATGTCTGCAGTGGATAGTGTCAGTCATGACATTATTGTCTCACATGGGGATCCCTTGTCTCAGTAGTGAGAATCCTCATGTGAAACCCTTTCTCATTGACCCCTCCTAGAAGGTATGTAAGCAAGTTCTTTCATCTTTGCCTGAGATTCCTAGTATACCTGTATCTTACAGAATCTTTCCAAAGAGCTCTGCTTGTTCTTCTGACCTTTAAGTTAATGAAATCATACTAGAGATTAGGAACATTCTATCTCTTGCAACTCCCAAACTTCTCTCTCTTCAAAACTAGATTAGTTCAAGATTTCTTTTACAATCTGATGTCATCTCTCTCAATATGCTGACAGTATGCCTTCTTCCAGGTCTTGTTTGTTTTGTTTTTGTTTTTGTTTTTTTTTGGCAGAACTTCAGCAGTTGTCTTTCAACTTCAAATTTCCCTTGGGAACACAAAAGTCCCTTTCAGGTATAATGGATGGGGTCATTCAAATTACCTGAGGCTACTTCATGTGTCATTCAGAGTAAGACTGATAGGGAAGAGGGAATTAGGTAAAGGGAAATTTGTATCCTTGAAAGTGAATAGTTTCCAGCTCCTGACACGTCCTCTCACTGATGAAAGCAATTTCTGATTCTGCAGATTTAACTAAATAACTATGTGTGCCTCAGATTATATATAACATGTGAAGCACCCATGACCAAGAATCATAATGGTGCTTATGCCGTTTATTCTGAAAGAGAACCATAGCAGCATTGCTATGTTGGAGGCAAGAACAGTGTGTCTGATTGTAGCTGATCAGACCAATAGGAGCTTAGAAAACTCTATCACGGGTCAGTAACAAGTAATTCATAGGAACGTTTGGAGTAGAAATATCTCTAAATTTATTCATCTCACATTTTTTTACCTCAATTATGCTTCACTCATAAAGCAAGGAGCACTTTGCTTTTCTTTGATGTGGCCATGTCGTGCTGGATGGTCCTTTGTCAGATATCTCATAGTTGCTTCCAAAGTTCTTCAGACAGATTTTGAGAACTTTCTTGTATCACTTCCATGTGAGAATTTGTCTTTTGTGAATTATCTATTAAATAGTCTTTTAAGGAAACATAGGCTTGATATTTGAAAAACTTGGTGAGCCCATCAAAGTTTCATTCTCTGTAGCAAAGTCTAAATACTAGTCAGTTCAACTTGAGAAAGTATCTCAGTATCTGGTACTTTTTCTTGCCAGGTGACCTTAGAATCTTTGCCAGATAGTTGAAGTGGAAATGATTCAGTTTCCTAGTATGGTACTGGTTAAATTACCAGATTTCACAGAGATATAACAATGAGGTCAGTAAAACTGCTCTGTAGATCTTCAGACAGTCAGTCTTATACTTCTTCTCTCTCACACTTTTTTGGGAGCCTCCCAAAACCTGAGCTTGCTCTGACTAGTGTATACAGATTCCATTTTAAGACCCCTTGGACTACTACCTGTGGATTTATTTAATTTTAGGGACATGGGATTAGGATTCAGCACAAATAAACACCAGACTACAATTGCATCAATTACATATTTCCTAAGATAAAGATTAAAGGAACATTAATAGTCAATGAGTCATGGTAAAAATTAGATGAGGCTCCCTTCCCTCTCTAACTTCTTTAAGATATGAATCCTTGATCTAGATGGAGGCAGTCTAAGGAAAAGTGAGTCTTCCAGCTGGAGAAGAGCCTATAATTGCTACCCATTGCCCCATCAAACTTTGGATGATATTACAATCCCAGGACAACTCAGATAATGTGCAAACTGCAATCATTTGAGTAGTGTTACAAACATGATCCTAAAAGCAAGTAGCAGGTTATGAGTCTTAAGCCTCCTAAAATTACAAAGAACTAAGTGTCTACTCACTTTTATAACCTTGTTTTCTACCTAGTTTTAGGCTTAGTGGGAGTGCCTAGCAAATATTTTACCATATTTACTATGAATTAAAACTTGAATAAGGTCCTGACACCAATCTCCCTAGGAGGTCTATTTATATTGACCAAGGAACTTGCTCATAGCTTTTGGAACTTCAATAAAATAATGAACACTTAGCCATTATTGGAATTTATTTCAGCAATTACAAGAGGAGGAGAAATTCAAAAGAATGAGATAGTTTAGAGATATGCATTCAGATTTGGCTTGGGCAAATCAAGAAATACTTCTAATATGATACTATGGTTTGAGAATTCCAGGATAAACCTTCAGAAGAAGAGAATTGCATGGCAATAATTACAAATAGAAACTCAAAAAAGAGAATGGATTAGATATAAGATCCCAGAGAATGAATAGAAAGCCTCAGAAAAGAAATGAACAGTGAAAGAAAAAAGAAGAGATAAGGAGTTAAATTAGAGTTATTTGAGGAAGAACTGGGAAGAAGAGCTTAGAAAAGAATCTGGGAAAGCCTTAACAAATTGGTGAAATTCTGAAAAACAACAATAGAAAAAGCCTATAATTCTGAGTCAGAATAAAGGATCAGAAGAAGAAAAACTCAGGGCCTCCATGGATTAAACATGCACACACATACACAAACATACACCCCCCCACACACACACACACACGATAAAAGGGATAGAACCAAGAGCATAGGAAAGAATTTCCCATTCTACTAAATCAGTAGAAAGATTATATAAGTGAATTAAATAAATATGGAATCAGAGGAGAGGTATTAAGTGGGGCTCTCATGAACCTCTTTCTTACCAGAGTCAGACTAGAAGGTTGAGGGATAGGAATGAAAAAGAACAAAGCATAAAATTACAATAATCAGCTAGTAAAATCAGAGCTGAATAAAATTTTTGAAACATAAATACAGGAGACAATGACTTGGCAAAAAATATGAAAAATTAGAAGGGGTTAAATTATGATTAGGAGTTTACAAACTAATGGGGGGAAAGAGAAGAGAAAACTGTCTGAAATGAAATGTGCACTAACCTTGAGTTCATTGACCAGCGAAGAACTTGTTCTCAGCTACAGTGAAAGGATGAAAGACAGGAGCCTTTTTTGTAGGAATAAAGACCAAAAGACCACTTTATTGAGTATCCTTAACCTCTATATTTCTTACCAATGCCCTTGGACAGCACAAACATCTCATGAGATAATCAATGGGAGTCAACCATACAAAAAGATCATAAAGTTACTTGCCCAAATTCTTGTCATACTTCCTTATCTTTACAGTTTTGGTATAATCCTGTTACCTTAGGATGAACTGCTTCCTGGGAAAATGCAAAAGTAGGAGAATGAAGATGTCCCAAGATGGGAGCCAGCAGTATTGCAAAACAATGGAGGGGCAAGAGGGTCTTGGAGACCTTTGTCCTTGTTATCTCACAGCTGTGGTCCTCAAAGATCACTAACAATTGTCTCCTTAGAATCTGCCTGACATGAGGGGTCAAGCAGGGTATAAAGAAAGACAAATTTAGGACCTAAGGGTGATTTTCTTCCCTTATGCTTATTTTGGGAGAACTAAATAAAAGGTTGGGAAAAGAAAATGATGGAGAAAAATATGAAAGTTGAGGAACAGTCACCTAGTATAACTTATTCTTATCTCTACTTTGAGTCCAAAAAATGTATCTGCTTATGGCAATTGGGTGGTCCAGTGGACTGTCTTGGGCCTGGAGTCAGAAAAACTTGAAACACTTACAATCTGGCCTGAGACATTTATTAGTTGTGTTAGTCACATTACCTCTGTTTGTCTTAATTTTTTCAACTATGAAAGGGACACAATAATAGTAATAGGGTTGTTGTGAGTCTTAGATGTGATATTTGTAAATAAATATTTGCAAAATAAAATATTTACAAAATATTTTACAAATTTTACTAATATTTTACAAAAACTAAAAATATTTGTAAAATAAAAATTATAAAAATGTGTTTAGGGCAGGAATTTAATAAATGCTTATTTTCTTCCTTTCAGGGTTTGTTGTATAAATATATTAATGTATACAAGGAAATATGTGGATGTAAGAAGGGAGAAGGGAGAGTTCAAAGAGAGAATATAATAGAAATGGAAATAAAAATTTACAGGAATAGTGATAAAACAAACAAACCCCAGTTATGGAAAGCTAATGAAAACCACGGAAGTGAAATATAAAGACTACAGATTTCAGTTTGGAATGAATGAGGAGAAGAAAGGCAGGAGAATAGGATCAGACTATTCAGTGATTGATTATTGATTTAATTCCTTTTCTTTTTCTTTTTTGTTTTCTTTTCTCTGTGAAGATGAAAGTAAGGTTGAAGTTGGGGGTGAAGAAAGGAAACATCAAAATAAAATATAGTGAAAGCACATCTAACAACTAATTATAGCAGTGAATAAGATGAATATGTCCATATGAAATTGAAGATAATTGAATGGATGAGAAAGAAATGGATAAGGCAGGCAGATAGATAGCAGTAGATAGAGCTCTGACCCTGGAGGCAGGAGAACATAAATTCAAATTTGAACTCTGACACTTAATAATTCCTTAACCCATTTTCTTGAATAAATGCAATTTTTAAAAAATGGATAAGAACCATATTTGAAACATCAATATTAACAGTTAAACTGGAGGAACCCAGTAGAACGTATTATTTCTTAGAAAAATTTAAAGAAAAACAAATGAATGTATATAATCATGATCTCAGAGAAAAAATAGTAAAAATGAATGTGGTTTAAGGAAGTAAGTAGGGAACCAAATTATGCTTAAAGATAACATAGATCAGGAAATTCAATCAATACTAAAATATGTTTCCTCTCTATCTATGACTATAGAGATCTAGATGTAGATATATCAAGGTAGCTAGGTGACACAGCTAATAGATTATTAGAGTTGCAGTCTGAAAGACATGAATTAAAATCTGTCCTCAGAACTTACTAGCTGTAACCCAGGGCAAGTCATTTAACTCTGCCTCAATTCCTCATCTTCAAATTAATCTAAAGAATAAAATGGCAAAAAATTCCAGCACCTTTGCCAAGAAAAAGCCTAAATCAGGGTCACAAAGAGTTAGACACAACTGAAATGACTGAATAACAACAAAAGTTATAGATATGCATATCTATGTCTCCTATTTATCACTTGGCATAACTTCTAAATGCTTAAAGGAAAAATTGACTAAACCATATGGGAAAAATGGATAGCAATTCAATAATTGTTGAGAATTTTCAATGTACCTCTTTCAGATCTTGTCAAATCTCTCAAAAAGATAGACAAGAAGAAATGAATGACCTAAATAGAATTTTAGAAAAGTTAACACTTATAAACCTCCAGTATAATTAGCTACAATAGATTTTATACACCTGAATTGGATTTATGTGAGAAGATGTGCTAATTCACCAGTCTCACTTTCTCCTCCAGAGCCATCTGGGACCAGTGGCCAGCTATGAAAACCATGATAACTACAGTCATTGTGAGGCAATCAGGGTTAAGTGACTTGCTCATTGTCACAGAGCTGTAAGTGACAAGTATCTGAGGTTGGACTTGGACACTTGTCCTCCTCCGGTGCTCTATCCATTGCATCACCTGGCTACCCTATAAAACATGGGTAAAAAGAAGAGATTACTGAATTAGAAATCCAAGTAAAAAAATAAAAAAATCAACAAATAAAAAACCCCATAGAACCTCCCCCAAATTCTAAAATTTACAGAAAATATAAAAAATTTGAAACCTACAAAATCAGGTTATAAATAAAAATAGAAGCTGTTGAATATGTATTAAAAACATAAACATCATTTGTTATTTGATCTTAAAAAAGAAAGAAAAGCAAATTATTAAATGAAAATTTTAAAAAAGAGGAACTTAGAAGAGATGAAGCAGGAATAAAGGGAGCTATTAGAAACATTTTTTCCCAATTATAAGCCAACAAATCTGATAAATGAAGCTGATGAATATTTGCAAAAATTTAGGATACTGTGGGTAAATATAAGCATCTTTGAGTCTGACCAATTTCTAATATGTGTATATGTGTGTATACAAATACATATACATATATGTGTATATATATATATATATATATACATACACATACATTCACACAAACACATTCTCTCAACATGAATTTAATTTATACACCCAAACAATTTAATACTCCCATTCAAAATACATTATAAGTCTTTCAGAGTTAATAGCTATGTTTTCTTTTTTTACTTGTCATTCTGTCACATTTATATACCTCTTTAAGATGAAGATTCAAAACTTATAATTATTTTTTTCTATCTTTTTTGGTAATTTTTTATCTTGGCAATTTAGTTATAAATTTGTGCCATTTAACATATATATGTTTAATATTTATTTTCTTTCCATTATTGTGGTACTTTTGAGTGTAATGTTTTATTGTTCATTTCACCTAATGTCATTGAGTTTTTACTTTGAACTGATCATACAATTGAAATTTGTATTTTTTGAAGTCACCAAATATTTATTCAATTTTGTTCCAGCTTTTCATTTTAATTCAACATGTCTTTATTTTTCAGATATATTGCTTATATTTCTAGATGGTTAGGTTTTGTTTTTTATTGTATTATTTAGGCCACATTTAGGCATATGATTGTTAGCCTTGTGTTTTTCTCATTTATTTCTTTTGTATAGATTTTCATTCATTTTGTCTTTCAAGTCAGCAATTTATGCCTATAATTCATTTTACTAATACTATTTCAATGGTAGTTTAGCCCTAGAGGTTCTCTTCCTTTCCCAATTTTATTGGGCTAATCAGCTAATAAATTGTGAATCTCTCTCCCTCTCTCTCTCTTTCTCTTCTTCTTCTTCTATTCCTTCCTTTTCCTTCCTTCCTTTCTTCCTTTTACTTTACTCTTCCCTTTGTTTCCTACTTAGATCTCAAAATCTTCTCTTCTTCCTCTGGTCTCCTCGTATTAATCAACATTAATCACCATTCAAGCCAACAAAATTTGTATGGAATTCATCTTAACTTTGACACATATTTCTTCTTTAATCTTCTTTTTGTTTAGGACACCAGCATTCTCATTGCCCATGCCTCCAGCCCACATGTCCTTTTTATTTCACTTTCTCTTTATTGCCCCCTCCAATATCCAAGTAGTGTTGGTTTTACATCTGTCATACTTATTCCATCTCTTCCCTTCTCTACACTCAAATGGCCATCACCTAACTCAAGTCTTTTATATTTATCATCAATCTCCCTCTTTCTCTTCTAGTCTCTTCTATTTCCAACCTCCATATGACAATAAAAATTATCTTCCTAAAAAGTAAAGATCTGACTTTGTCATTCTGCTGCTTAAGAGTATTGAGCAGGGGTGGCTAGGTGGCACAGTGGATAAAGCACTGGCCCTGGAGCCAGGAGTACCTGAGTTCAAATCCAGCTTCAGACACTTAATAATTACCTAGCTGTGTGGCCTTGGGCAAGCCATTTAACCCCATTTGCCTTGCAAAAAACTAAAAAAAAAAAGTATTGAGCAGCTTCTTATTGATTTTAGGATTAAAATAGAGATCCTTTTGTTTGGCATTTAAAGCCTTCCTCACTTTCAATGTGCAACACTATTATTCTCTTTCACATAGAAATGAAGATTCCTTGAAATCAGTAACCATTTTTAAAATTTTCTTTGTATTCTCAATTCTTTAGAATGTTATTTTGCTTTTGGTAAATCTTTTTGAACTATTTGAATTATGTGAACTTGTTCGAAAAATGTCCAAATGGAGGGTTAATATGGGTGAAATTTGGATTCAAGTCCCTGCTCGGCCATTAATATACTCTATGACCTTTCATGATCTCTAAGATTCTTCCCAGCTCTAGAATTCTGCAATGCCCTTCTCTGAGATGTAACTATTGCATCAATAACATTGGTCCTCTTTTCTTGTACTCTTATCTTCCTGCAAGATTTCATCAACTCCATCCTCACATTTCTTCAGTTATCCCTGGCCCTGGGATACAAACCTCCCTCTTTCCAAGGAGGTTGGGGGATAGACTTCAGAAAGATTTGAATACTCTGATCCTCCATTTAAGGAAGGGCCTTGTATAACTACATCATCTTTTTCCACTCTTCTGCAGGTTTCCAGTTATGGCATGCCCTCCTTTCCTCCCCATTCAGCTTCTTTTTATGTTTTGTTCCCCCCCCCCCATTAGATTATAAGATTCTAGAAGGCAGAGACTTTTCAATTTAAGAAATGTTTTATCTTTTGCCTTAAAAAATGTTTTTCTATTGTCTTAAGAATTATGTTGAATAAACCATTTCCTCATCACTCACTGGCTTATTGCTTTCTGGGCTCAATTTTCTTATATGTAAAATTCTACTTGAAGGCACATGATCTCTTGAGATAATTTCCAAACTTAAGATTTATGATTTTCTTCTCCTTGTTTTGACTAAATAGCACACTAAAATATATTGAGTGCAGAGTCTATGCAAGGCAGTTCTTACCTAGCTCACCCCAGGATCTAAGTGAGATCTCAGTACGTGAAATGGGTTAGATTTGTTTTTGATACAAGGGTTGCTAATTTGAATCATCCCTTGGCTCTAGTTGACAAGGCCAGTGACTCAGCATTCTGGGAGCCAGATTAGAGAAAAGTTCAAGCTGTCTGTGTTAGTTTTAATTAAGGTGTGCTTATAAAACCTTCACTCTGACCAAGAATAAGTTATGGCCTAGAGGCCATGGAATTGGCTCTAGACATGTCTTGGCATGGGCTAGTTGGGGTTAGCAAACTCTCCAGAACACAAGATTTTTGTGTGTTACTGATAGTCACTAGACAAGGAAAGGAGTCCAATTCCCTTGGATTATAGTAACCTTAATAATATGGGATAACCTGTGCATCTCTTCATATTTTTTTCATGCCTTTATTGAGATAGAGGGATCAACCCTAAGCCTCTGCTCCTCTGTCCCTGGTCATCTCAGTCCTTTGGTTCAGGATCTTTAAAGAGAATCTGACTTGAAAGGGCAAGGTTGGGCACAAAAACCAGTTGATTGTGACTGAACTCTGTTTCACTTTGGGGCTTAGAAGTATTCCAGTCTTTTGGGAATTTATAGGGGGTTTCATAAATTTATTGGAGTGATCATTTACTTCTGAAAATAGTCAATAGTCTAAGTTGGATCGGTGAGAAGTCACATAGCAGACAGTTAGGAACTTCAACTGGAGTCACAAAAGACCCCTTGGGGCAAAGCGGGTCGACTGTATAAACCCACAGAAGTGGGACAATATGTGAAATTTTCAAAATGATAAGGATGGAGAAAGGCTATAATCAGGAACTTCAGTAGAACTTCAGGTATGCTGGTCTTCTGGACATGGCAGAGGGAGGAGGAAGTCAATGAATATACTATAAGAGCAAGATCCTTAAAGTTGATTAATCATGACACCAACATCCTGATATTTCTCCTGGTTCAATAAATAGGATTCCTGAATCCATCTTTACTCAGTTTATCAGGTCAGCTCAAGGATAAGGAGAAGACTTAGATTTATGAGTAAATGTTCAGCCCAATATAATTTATGGTGGCTTTCAATTTACCAGATTTCCTCAAATATAAGATGCACCTTAACTTTGGGATTCAAAATTTGAAAAAAAATGTATTACATAAATTTACTGAACTCAAGTTTTATTCATCATGAAATTCAAAGACCTTCTGTTCGTAGATTTCAGATACCTTTTGGGCAAATCTGGTGCTTTTAGGTATGCTTAGTCCATTGTGTTTCATGAACCTGAAGCACCAATTGTGTCCTCCTTTGAAATTAATCACTTCTTTTTCATCAGAAATTTTTCTTAACTCATGCTGAACTTTCTTTGTAAATACAGGTATTCCAACTGCACTTTGCTCTTCAGTCCATCTCTTCCAATTCCCTCTCTAAGTCAGACCATTTTGCTGATTTGCCCCTCATGGTCTTCTTCTGCCTTGGCATTTTCAGTAGGGTTGCTTCTTCCCATAGCCAGTCTCATATTGTTTTCTCAGTCAGAGGAGGTCCCAACTTAACATTCAGCAGCACAATTTCCATTAACTTTTGCAAACTGAATCAATTTGAACTTGAATTCCACACTGTATGAAAATCTTTTCTGAGCCATTTCTGGCAAGAATGTGGCAAAAATAATCTAATATACCAATAACATGCAAAATAATGAGTGCAAAGACAACAAGGGTGAAAAAGCTGGAAATGCAAGTAAAAAAAAAATCTGCAACCACTGTATAAGAAGATCCCAGTTTTTAGACAACAAATTTTTCGAAAAAGGATGCATCTTATATATGGGTAGATATGGTATCTAATTTATTCATGCCTTCTGCTAAATGCAATCACTTTTGGATTGCTAAATGATTTTAAAGACTGCCAATATTTCTAAATAAAGAACCTTTTAAATTCAGTGCTCTTAAACAAAGCCCCATTCACCTCATCCTAAATACATCTGACTCCATCCTCCCCCCCCCCAAAAGGTAACATGGGAAAACTGCATCCATACCAAACTAGACCATACAGTAGAGTAGTAAAGGGAAATCTATGAGAAAATGTGGTTAAAAGGGGGGAAAATGGATTTGGAATCAGAGAATATGGATTCCAATCTATACCTCAATTTCCTTATTTTTAAAATGAAAAAAGTATACCAGATGGCATTTAAGTATAGCAAAGGAGCTTCCAACCAAGGAAGATTCAAGAAATAGAAGGGGTCTTAGAAGTTTTACTAGTATAAAGATGATCTATTGACACATGTCCTTAAAATCTCAAAAAAACTAAGAAAACAAGAAAGCTTTATAGACTATTGTAGTCTAGTCAAGTTCTTCCTAACTCAGAAAGGGAAATTTTTTGCCCCTGGCACCAAAATATTTAAAATTAGAACTGGTCTTTAGGTGTGAAGGTTAAACTGGTCTGGATGTTCTTTCAGAAAAAGACAGATGCCAAGAGGTTTAGAGGCTCTGATTAGCTTTGGAGCTATTAAGCAAACACATTTCAATTTCCAAATTATCTTAGGGCCAAGGGAGTCTCTACCCAGAATCAGCGTGGAGTAGAGAAATTTATGCTTTGAATATTTATCCAGGAGGAAGAAAATAATGATAGCTAATGTCTATGAACACTTCAACCAATGGTCTTTATCTCCCCTGGAGAATCTATCATGCATGGATTGGTGGTTCAGGGGTGGCATATTTCCATTCAATTTAAAAAATGCATTGAAAACCAAACTTGTGCCAGGCAGGATGTAGAGTATCCAGGGATACTAAGAAATACAAGACATTTTGTAATCCTTACCAACAGTTTGTCTCTGAGGTCATCAGGACAATAATCAAGAACTCTGCCAAAGGCTGGGCAAATAGTTATTGCCTGAGTTGACCTAATGCTACTTTCATCCTTTACAGGGATTGGGGGGGTAGTTCTTAATTTATTTTATCTGGACCCCTTTCCAGAATAAATTTTTTAAATGTATAAAATAAATACATGGGATTACCAATGAAAGCAATTATATTAAAATTCAGTTATTTAAAGGCTTTTTTTAGGATTTTGCAAGGCAAATGGGGTTAAGTGGCTTACCCAAGGCCACACAGCTAGGTAATTATTAAGTGTCTGAAGCTGGATTTGAACTCAGGTACTCCTGGCTCCAGGGCTGGTGCTCTATCCACTGTGCCAACTAGCTGTGTCCAGTTATCAAAATATTAAAAAAAAGTTCAAGTTTATGAACTCTCCCCCACACCATAAAAACCCAGACTTTAAAAGGTCAATCAACCACCAAGACAACATTCTACCCTGACTTGTTTTTGAAAAGGAGGAACTAGATCCTTTATTCATAAACCATATGAGATGGTGGAGAGAATTATAGTCTTGAGGGCAGAATGAATTGAGGGCAGAAAAAGAGGCCCCAACCTCTTATACTTTTTAGCTATGTGATTAAAGATTCACCAACAATTATATTATCAGAGTTTCAGATTCTTTACATTCCTGTCAGTATTTCCTCCACTGGCTATAGAGAGCAGCCAGTTTACAGGTACCTAGATTGTTTTTCTACCACCAATCCTGACTCCGTGTCTTGGGCTGAGAGAGTTTTGGGGAATTGTTGTCTCTTAAATCATGTGTAGTATAAAGGCTTTGTTGCATTTTATGATAGATATAGCTTTTAATCCCTCCTCAGGAGCAAAGGTGTTTTATTTTTCCATTTAAAAAAAAAGACATTAATTAAGCAGAATTCAAATCCTCACCAAAGGATTCTGAGCAGGACGGTTGGATTGGGGGGAGAGGAGTTGAAACAGCCTGGGATAATCCTAAAGACAAGGGTCCAGTGCCTAGGGCTTATGGGATCCTGGCTTTTCTGCACAGATTGATTTAGTGATAGAGGAAGAGAAAAGTTAAAGAGAGACATATATACATCCTGTACATGTAGATAGAATATATGAATATGTAAATAGATATAAAGAAAGAGAGAATGGGAGAGAAATAGGGAAATATCAGCTAGAAGTGGAGAGGAGCCAGGGAATGAGATTTAGAAATATTGAAATTGTGATTCATAGATTGAAAGAGTCAGAGAGGAAGCAACAGAATAAGAAACAGAGTCAGAAAGAATTCAATCAGAGAAGGAAAAAGGGGGAAGGGAGAGAGAAAGATAGAGACAGAGATGGAGAGAGAGGGAGGGAGGAAGATATGAACAGAGTTTCTAGCTAACTAGCTTTTTAATTTTGTTTTTGTTTTGCTGAAGGAGCTTCACCAGGAGGGTGAAATAGGTCTTATCTGGGACTTCACAACTTTTAGTGGTTTTTTTAGAAGTAATGTCATTAGGAAAAAATCTAGAGAATGGTCTGAAAGACTCAAAGGGAAAGCAGGTGAGGTAGGAGGTGAGTATCCAACCTCATTACTGAAATATCAAACAACAGAGGGTCCTCCTGGAAAGTCAGGGCAGAGAAAGTATATTTGGAACTTTTCTCCCCTTTTTACTTCAAACCAGTCTAAATAGATTTCAAATAGATGGCAATCCTAGTTTCTGATTAATAGAATCTCAGTTGTAGTTGCTGTGATCTACTAGTCCAATGACAGCTGCCTTGACTCTATATACTGCAATGATATTTAGAATGTTCAGTTACAATGCAGCCAGATGAGCCCCAGATGTGGATATCAGGAAACCTGAATCTCAAGGAGGAAAAAGCAAATCAGTTCTATATCTCTGCCTAGGGAATTCCTCAATTCTTTTTTTAAAATTTAAATATTTAATTTATTTATTTTTCCAGCTTCATGCAACAGTACTTTCAACAATCCTTTTTTTTGCAGGTTTTTGAGTTTTATATTTTTCCCCCTCCCCCTCTTCCCTTCCTCTTTCTCCTAATAGAAGGCAATATAATATAGGCTCTACATGTATTACCATGCTAAACATAGTTCCATATTAATAATGTAGTGAAAGAAGAATTAAATAAAAATGGAAGAAAAAAGATTATGATAACTTCTAAAAGTTGAAGCTTTGGTCTGCCCAGAATGCCTTACCCCTTACCCCAGAGCATGCTGAAGGCAGCACAAGTTCTTTGGAAGTAGGTATTATTTCATTCTTTGAAATTTTTTCTCTGGTACCTGGTATAATATCTGGCACATAAAAGTTATCTAATAAATGTTTAGTGTTTTCTAATTTAAAAAAGCATTTTATTGATCTTTTTATATTTTTTATATGTTTCTCCTTCTCTTATTGAATGATTCAATGTAAAAAATAATATATTTTTTAAGTTTTTGCAAGGCAATAGGGTTAAGTAGCTTGTCCAAGGCCACACAGCTGGGTAATCTTTAAGTGTCTGATGTTGCATTTGAACTCAGGTACTCCTGACTCCAGGGCTGGTGCTCTATCCACTGTGCCACCTAGCTGCCCCCCAAATAATCATTTTTTAAAAGAAAAAAAGAAAAAGAGGAAGGAGGAAAAACCCTTCAAAACCAATCAATACATTGAAAATAATCTGAAAAAATTTCAGTGCTTCAAACCTGTGGATTTCCTACATCTTTTCTTTGGAACAGGAGTTATTCTTCATAATTTTCTAACATTTACTTTTAATTGTTTGATAGTTCTTTTTCCATACATTTACATTATAGTCATTATGTCTATCATTTTCTAGGCTTTGGTCACTCTCTATCACTTCATGTAATTCTTTACTTACTTTCTTATGCTCATATTTTTATTTCTTACAGCACAATGAAATTCCACCAATTTGTTTTCTAACATTTGGAAATACATTCCTCAGTGGATGGTCATCTCATATGTTTCCAGTTTTTTTTTTTGCTTCCCTCAAAAATACTGCTATAAATATTTTGAAGTTTTCAGAATTTTTTTCTTTTTGGTGGCTATCATATATATATATATGTATATATATATATATATATATATATATATATGTATATATATAATATGCCTAAACAATATATTGTTATGTCTACTAACTATTAAATTATATCACTAGGAACTAGTGAACTTTGTTTAGAGTTTATGCAGACCCAAAAAATATTTGAGCCTGGTTTACCTTTTTATGATTACCTTGTTCTAGTGAATGATACTTGTCATACCATGACTACCACCAACCCTGCCCACTGTCTTGATAATTTATCTTCTTATTCTGCTATTGTTATTGAATTGTTACAGTCATGTCTGACACTTTCTGTCCTCTTCTGGTCTTGTGGAGTTTTCTTGGTAAAGATACTGAAGTGTTTTGCTATTTCCTTTTCCAGTTCATTTTACATATGAGGAACTGAGACAAACAGGATCAATTGACTTGATCAAGGTCAAAGTTAGTGTCTGAGAATGGATTTGGACTCATGAAACTTGATTCCAAATTCAGTGATCTATCCACTGGGCCACTTGGCTATTTCTTGTTCTAGTTATGCTGATGTAATCATACTTTTAAATTTTAAAGAAATGAAATTATCAATTTTGGTGACCTCAAAGACTACTAGGCACAGCATTTTTTAACTCCTCCTTCTGGCAATAAATTGTGTCTTAATGCTTCAGGCCAATCTTATATTCTTAGCAATGTTCCAAGAACTTCCTTACTACTATGCCTTGCAATTTCTCTCATAAAAATTGGAACCTTACTACTTTGAGGCTGCCTCCTTTCTGCCTGTGTTGAGGATATCAACTCCTCTCAAATTAAATGCCTTATCTTTTCCAATGAACCCATTCTTCTTCTAGTGTCTAGAGTATCATCTTCTGCTCAGTCATCCAGGCTTCCCACCTTGGTTTCATTCTTGCCTCCTGACTTTCATCCCACATATCTAATCAATGGTCAAATCTTGTACTTTTTTTCCCTTTTTCAACATCATTCAAATATTTCCCCTTCTCTCTATGCATATATAGCCACCATTCTGGTTAAAGTCCTCACCATCTCTTGCCTGGATCATTATTTATTAAAGTGTTCTAATTGATCTTTCCCCAGTGTAATTCCACTTTCCAAACAGCTGCCAAAGTGATTTTCCTAAAGGGCAGGAGTGATCATGTGAATTTCCTCATTTAATTAACTCTAGTGACTTATTTATTATCCTCAGGAGTAATATCAAGTCCTCTTTTGGCTATTTAAAGTTCTCCACATTTGTGCTCCCTCCTATCTTGCCAGACTTCTTAAATTCACTCCCCTCCACCCATTCTATAAATCCCAATCCTGCCATATTGACTTGTTTGCAGTTTCATGTTCACAGCACTCCATCTATTGTTCTTTGTGCATTTGAACCAAATGTCTCACTTATCTGGACTGTTCTCATTTTTTCCTTTTACTATTTAGTTTACTTGGTTTTCTTTACGATTCAGCTCAAATTCAACCTTCTATAAGCATCCTTTTGCTGTTTTCTTTTCCTTCCCTAGTTCTTTCCCTTCTGGGATTATCATTCATCTCTCAGATCTACATCTTAAATGAACATATTGGTCATTTATATGTTCTTTCCCTTAGATTGTAAGCTCCTTGATAGCAGATACTGTTTTAACCTTTCTTTTCAGTCCCTAGTCCTGACCACAGTAAGTAAGCATAGTAAGGTCATAAATGGGTAATGACTAGTTCCAGTGGGTCCAATGTTCTTTTTATAGGTCCTATCACCATTACCACAATCATATGCTTTTCTTTTAAAAATTTAAAGAAGAATTTTATTTATGAAACTTGACTAGGAGTATAAAATATCTAGGATCCTTTCTTTAGAATAATTTATATTATAGTAAGGTCATAAATGGGTAATGACTAGTTCCAGTGGGTCCAATGTTCTTTTTATAGGTCCTATCACCATTACCACAATCATATGCTTTTCTTTTAAAAATTTAAAGAAGAATTTTATTTATGAAACTTGACTAGGAGTATAAAATATCTAGGATCCTTTCTTTAGAATAATTTATATTTACTTAAAGACAGAAGTTGCCTTACATGTGCAATAAAAGAAATATATATATATATATATTTATATATATATATGAATTATCTAATCAAATGAAGTATTCAGTCATTTTATGTGCAGATTTTTGAACTGTGACAACAAAATAACTCACTGGATTATAAAGATAAAAGTTGACTGAACATTTCTGTCACAGAGGGATATATAATCAATTAATCACCAAGCATTTATTAAGTACCTGCTATGTATGAAGGATTGAGCATACAATGCTAAAAATGAAAGTCTCTAATTTCAGAAGGGGAGGTGATTCAGTGAAAATACGAGCATCCGAGTAACATTAGCCACAGAGAATGTGACTTTTATATGGAGCTTTGAAGAAAATTAAGATTCCTAAGAAATGTGAGTAGCAAGTGCATTTCAAGTACAGCAGGCATGCTTACTACATAAAAGGCACAAAGACAAGATATTGGCAAGACTGCCAATTTGTGAAGGACTGTAAGTCAAGGAGGCAAACTATAGAATATCGACTTGAAAGAAGTTCAATTGGTCTAGTTTGTGAGTGTATGAAAGAGAGTGGTTTTTTTTTTTTGTTTTTCTAGTCATTCTGGAAATGTAGGCAGAGATAGATTGTGAGGGCTTTGAATACATGTTTTAGGATTTGGAATATTTATTATCAACAAGGACTGCAAAATTTGCCCCTCTGAGGGATTCTCCCTGAAAGCATGTGGGCAGAGATTCTTTCCAGACTACACCTTTCTTCTCCTCCTGATCTTTCCAAGAATTATGACATTCCTTTAGTCCAATCTCCACATTCCTCAAATTGCTTCCCAGCACTCCCTTCCTTGATCCAGAGGCTGGAGATTCCCTTAGCAACTCTAAATTCCACCTGAATCTAATTTTTTAGTGATTTCCTTTAACTTTAGAATAAAATGTTCTATATTTTAATCAATCTCTGCTTTCTAAGAATGTAAAAAGAGTTATTAATAAAAATCAAACCATAAGTCTTTCATAATTACAACTCAGATCACCTAAGGTAAAATTTCATCTGGCCTACTTTAAAATTAGTTTGAGTCTTGAATTCTGTGTATTTGCAGGTATTCATTGACATCCTCACTATGCATAATTAATATGTAAATAAACGTTACAAGCAAGTTATGATCAGTCAGAGTTATAGGAAACAAAATTAAAAAAAGAAATAAATTAAAGATATAGAAAAAATCATGGGGCAGCTAGGTGGCACAGTGGATAAAGCGCCAACCCTGGAGTCAGGAGTACCTGGGTTCAAATCCAGGCTCAGACACTTAAGAATTACCTAGCTGTGTGGCCTTGGGCAAGCCACTTAACCCCGTTTGCCTTGCAAAAACCTAAAAAAAATATATAGAAAAAAAAATCATAGAGGGCACCTGCCAATCAATCAGTCAATAGACGTTTATTAAGTGACTACTATGTGTCAAGTCCTAGAATATCTCCTATTTGTGCAAATGAATATAGAATTTGAATGATTACAAATAGATTTATCATTCTACTTTAAAAAAAGCATTCTCCTGAATCTGGTATGAGCAAATTTACTACATCAGTTGATTCACCTTGGTCTTTCAAATTATTCTTAAATTCTCATCCTTCTAATATAGGTGGAGTAGTAAGTAGGAAAGTCCAGTCATTTCAATATCTCATTTTTTTTAGGTTTTGCAAGGCAAACGGGGTTAAGTGGCTTGCTCAAGGCCGCACAGCTAGGTAATTCTTAAGTGTCTGAGACCGGATTTGAACCCAGGTACTCCTGACTCCAGGGCCGGCGCTTTATCCACTGTGCCACCTAGGGGCCCCTCAATAACTCATTATTAATCCCTATTTAGCATCCCCACCAACTCACTTCTACCTCTTCAACCCAAACATTTTCTGATACTTCTTGCTTCAGTTTCCTTGGTTCAACAGCCTCCTTGCTGATCTCCTATATTCATTTTCAGTCTTTCTAGGACAGCTAGGTGGTGCAATGGATAGAGCACTGGTCTTGGAGTCAGGGGCCAGGAGTTCAAATCCATTCTCAGATTCTTGATAACTAGTTGCATGACCTTGAACAAATTACTTAACCCTCATATTCTTGCATCTAGGGCCATCTCCAACATCTTCATTCATGTCTGGCCACTGGATCCAGATGGTTCTGGAGGAGAAAGTAAGGTTGGTGACTTAGCATAGTCCCATCTCACTCAAATCCAGTTCATGTGTTTCTCATGGCATCACCTCTCTGATGTCATGATCTCCTTGGAAAATGAAGAACGAGCATTATTCTAGGGCAAGGAGAGAACACCATCTCTCTAGGGTAGCTAGATGGCACGTGGATAGAGCACTGGCCTTGGAGACAGGACGCCCAGAGTTTGAATCTGGTCTCAGATACTTTAGTACAATTCTCAGGATTCACAATCAGGTGTTAGACTCTTTCTCTGGCTACAGGGGATATCAGTCCTCAAACTGGGTTGTATGTAATGCATATATTTATGTAATATAAATGAAATAATATATAATAAACTTAAGAGACAAGTAGCAACATCTATCATCTCTAGTCAAAACTAGACTTATGAATACAGAATATATAATTAAATATGTGGACTATGTATGTGTATATATATATATATATATATGTATATATGACTCCATTTACATCTCCATCCATTTATCTGACTATCTATCTGACTGTCTATCTATCTACTAACAATTCAAAGACAAGAGACTCCTACAGTTGTCAGATCATCACCAATAGTTTATTTGCCATCAATCAGATCATTGTGTGGAATAGTTTTGGTAAAGAAAGGTGAGAAAGATGCCTTGAACTGAATATACTTCATTATAATAAACATGGTTGTACAAGTCATATACAATCACTTAGCTAGTTGGCTAGATCCTCTTCAATACTGAAGGATGACTAATAATAGTAGTAGTCCTTATCAATCTACTTGTCTATCTACCTACCTACTTATCTACCTATCTACCCTTCTTTCTCCCTTCCTTCCCTACCTCCCTCCCTCCCTCCTTCCTTCCTTCCTTCCTTCCTTCCTTCCTTCCTTCCTTCTTTCCCTTTCTTTCTTTCTTTCTTTCTTTCTTTTCTTTCTTTCTTTCTGTCCATCTATTCACCTATCTAACTAACAAATGTGGGGCAGTTATGAGGCACCCAGAATAGAGTATTGGACCAAGAAGCAGGAAGATTCATTTTCCTGAGCTCAAACCTGGCCTCTGACACTAGCTGTGTGACTCATTCGCTTCACTTTCTTCATCTCTAAACTGAACTGGAGAAGAAAATAGCAAACCATTGCAATATTTTTGCCAAGAAAATCCCAAATTGGGTCAGGGAAAATCAAACATGACTGAAACAACTGATCAAAAACAATGCATTGGTGTACATATGTGGATACACATGCATACATTTAATTATTTAAATAACATATATAATCTTAATAGCTTATATGTGTGTAAACATGCATACATTAACTTAGCAACTTAAATAACATATCTACATATACTTATACAAATAATCTTAAAGCAGTATCAAGATTTTTGGAAGACCTTTGGGAAAAAAGTGAAAAGTAGACCTTTTTTGGTATTTTAAGAAAGACTAAAGCCCCTGCCCCCACACACACACCTTTGAACTACTGATACCTCTTAGAACAACATATAGTAATGAACAGAGAGTTCAAAACTTATTATTCTTTCTCTCCCTCCCTGCCCCCCCCAATTTCTCCTGAAGAACATGACTCATATTGGAGGTTTTTTGGGATCTCCTAAATAGTAGTTCTCATTTAAGATAAATGATATCTGACAGCCTGAAAATTTAATCTTAATTGATTTGTCTTCAAATACATGTTGTGTGTGTGTGTGTGTGTGTGTGTGTGTGTGTTTCCTTTAATTTCTTGGACAAGACAGCAAACAAAGGAAAAGAAACCATTTAGAGAATTTTAATGATAAGTTGCGGGGAAGTTAAATAAATTTTCCAAATCTCAATTCATTCTTATTTTCTATATAGGCCTGCCTGTCAAAATTTTTCTGGTGTCTAAATCAAATGTATACAGTCTCTTTAGAATTAAGCTACTCCTGAATAATCTTTCACTGGTTTCTAATTCCTTGCAAAAGTATTCTGAATTCAGTTTGAGATTTTTCAAGAAAATCTATTCCTGGGTAAGAATAGAAAGAAGGCCTATGTGTCTTTGTTATCAATGAGAATTTCTGTCTACAGATCAGGAAATGCAACAAGCTTCCACTGAACAAAGAATTGAAAGGTCCAGACCTGTTAAAAATAGAGAAGGATAAGGGAAAGAGGAAAAAGGGAGATTCTGGGTTAGGAAGAGTCCTGAAAGCTTTAGGAAAAATGTATACATGATAGGGAAGCTAGGATAGAACTTAACCCTGGGAAGGGCAGCTAGATGGCACAATGGATAGAGCACTGGTCTTGGAGCCAGGAGGCCCAGAGTTTGAATCTGGTGTCAGACGCTTGAATCTTAATAACTGTGACCTTGGACAAGTCACTTAACCCTGATTACCTTGCATCCAGGGCCATCTACAGTCTTCCTGATTCATATTGGACCTAGATGGCATTGGAGGAGAAACTGAGGCTGGTGACAGCATCCCCTCATTCAAATTTAATTCATGTTCTTGTCATAGCATCATATTCCTGATGTCGTGGTCTTCTTTGAAATGAAGGATAAACATTAAACCTGGGACCAGACAGAACTCTTTCCAACAAGTATACTTAGTTTAAAAGATTATAGTGCTTTACAATTTCAAAGCACTTTTACATACTTTATGTCATTTGATTCTTATAACAACCCTTGACTTTAAGGGTTGTTATAAGAATCCATTTTGCAGATGAGAAAGTTTAGGTTCAGAGAGGATAAGTGATTTTGCCAAGGTCACATAAGTAGTCAGTGATATACAAATTGTGGGCCCCATACCCCTAGTGGTCTAAGGAATCATCCTAATGGCATGACACCAAGGGTATAAAGAGAAAGTGAAAAGATAGGTCATGCCCTCTAACTAAAAGCCATTTCAAAGGCTTTGATTTCAACACAAATACTAGTACCTTCACCAATTTTCAACCAATCCACTAATCTAATTTTATTTCCCTTCCCAAAGCTAACTTTCCCCAGTTTGTAAATGCTGAACCGTTTTCCTCTATTTAATCCCCTCAGAATGGTTATAAAGGAATCTAGATGAGGTCACTTCTATGGGACAATCTAGAGCCCTCAATATGCTCATATCTTGACTCTTGGATCACTAAGGTGGTTGTTCATTAGCAGGCTCCATGATTCAGCACAGTGGTTAGTAAGTAGAAAAATTCCTTTATTTTTCATTTGTTATTTGGATAGCAAGTCTCAAAGAGATAAATATGGAATAAATATGGAAAATATCTTTTAGGGGCATCTCATTATATTATCTTTCTCTCCAAACTGTTCTCTCTCATTAACTTTCCTTTTATTTTCCATATTGGCACCATCCTACCAATCACCCATTCTTGGGATTACTATCCTTAATTCCTTACTTGTAGAAATTAATCTTTTTACTAAGACTTGTCTCTGTCTTCACAACAAGCCTTCATAACTTCACTTCTGCCCTACTACAATCACAAATGATTTGGTTTCCCTCTCTCAGGTCTCTCTCCTTTCAGATCCCTCCTCCACATAGCTGCCAAACTGATCTTCCTAAAGTTCAGTAGCTTTTGTTATTTCCATAATCAAATTTTCTGTTTGTCATTTAAATCCTGACCCTTTCTTTCTTTTGCAGTTTTCTTATTCTGTATTCCCCACCATGAATACTATGATCTAGTAGCAATCATCTTGCTATTTTTTTCCTACAAAATATTCCACCCTTCAAATTCATGCTTTGTCATTGCCATTAAAATGTTTTCTCTTTTCATCACCTTCATTAACTTTGACAGTTCAAATCTCAAAATCTCACTATTTACAGGATGCCTTCTCTCTTTCCCCCCTCCACCTGCTAGTTCCATGGGATTATTTTCGTGTGGTGTGTGTGTGTGTGTGTGTGTGTGTGTGTGTGTGTATCCTGTATATACTTAGCTATTTCTAAGTTGTCTCCCAGGGTATTATGGAGGCAACTTGAAACATCTCTACAAATCTTATTTTATTTTTAAATAGTCAGTATGAGCATTTATATCCTGGAAATCAGCAAATGTTACAAATCAGAGTTTGGTTTCTTATCTTATTGGTTGTGTAGACAGAAGTAAGTGATAAAAAATAATTCAGATTAAAGTTAAAGTGTGTTTCCTGCCATCTTCCCCTGCATTCAGTGCTAAAGCAGGTACTAGCAAGTTATTTCTCTCTTTGGGCCTGGACTGTTTGGAAACAAAATGATATATTAACAGATAATTTACTTAGCAAAAATAGAAAAAGGCTATTCAATAAGTTTAGGCTTTATGAACACTTATTAATTCAGCTCAGGGAATCTCCCTTGAATTGTCCATTGTGATCCTTCAGTAAAGTTTCTCAGAAGACCACTCACCCACCCACTGATAATGCTCATGGCTATTTGACAAGGAAGTGATGTCAACAGTCTGAACTTTTTGTTTAAACAGGACTTAGGGATGGCTTCTCTTTCTTTTAAGGAAAAGTTAGGCTAACTTTTCATGGGCAGGAAGAACTAAAATCTTGATCCTATCATGCTTCCTCAATAAAATATGACCACTTTGGGGGCAGTGCCTGTGGTATTGCTTTTCATTTTATTCCCAGTGCTTAGCATCTACAAATTTCTTAAATGTTTTTTGACTGATTGATTTCGTACTTATATCTATTTACTTCCATTCCTAGCCAAACGTGACTAGGTGGATTAGCATTATTTAACTCCTCAAGTGAGGAAAGATTATAGTTCCCCTAGTCCAAAGAGTCAGGAGCAGAAGTCACTTTTATTCTCTGATCTGTTATGTTTTTTTGTCTCCGACTAAATAGCATCCCAAACTCCTTCTCTTCCAGATATCTCTCTAAGATGAACTCTGTCCACTCTGATCTATCCTGTGTTTTTCAACATGACTAGATTGTACCTAACCTTAGATAAAGTAGATGGAAAGCTTGCACCAGGGCTCCAAAAATCTTCCAACAGTCTCTTGCATCAATCTACTTCAGAATGACTTTTCTTTCTTCCTGGCTTCAAATTTTCTGTGTGATGTCTTCTTCCTTGAAGAACAAAAGGGGAAGGACATTATCTGTGGTCAGTTGACAGATACCTTTTAAAATGTGCTGTGCTAAACACCAGGGGATTAAAAAAAAGACAAAGAATAGGAAGTACTAGAAGACTCAGTACTGGAAGTACTTACCACTCAACTTTGCCCAGATTTGATCAGACTTGGGGACTTAGTTTACCTTGGAGACATTTAATTCTGCATTATTAACATAATATTTATTAATTGACTTTTGAATTAATTTAGCATTTATTATGGTGAACCTTGCAAAAAGTCATGTTAGAATTGATAGGTAACTCTCTTCAAGCACTTTACAATCTATAAAAAGAGATAAAACATGAAACATATTAAGATATTGAAAAGAGTATCCCCCTATGGAATAAAAATACCTGATTTAAATTTTAATTCTGCCAAGGATGAACTATATAAACTTGGGCACATCTCTGAAAATCTTTGCACCTTTATTTCAACCTTACCCATTCAGGGGGTATGCTAGAAACACCTTCTATTGGCTAGAGAACGATGTCTGTTAAATTTTCATTGTGAAGGGTGGCTAGGTGGCACAATGGATAGAGTACTGGCCTTGGAGTCAGGAGTACCTGAGTTCAAATCCAGCCTCAGACACTTAATAATTACCTAGCTGTGTGGCCTTGGGCAAGCCACTTAACCCCATTTGCCTCGCAAAAAAACCTAAAAAAAAAGGGATAGATAAAATTTTAATAATGCTGACTAATTTTAAAAGAATATCCTGTATATTTTTTTGGATAGCTTTTGTTAAACACTTACCAGAACAACCAAGCTCAACCCATATTCTTCTTTCATGAGTGAATCACCCCTCCCAAGTTACTTACAAAACACCCTCATTGTTTCAAATTTCATATAAACTTCTCTTTCTATTACTTAATAAAACTTTTGAAATTTCTCAGGTGAGAATAAAGTCCTTTGTCTCTAAATAAGGGTATTGGAATGACTCTTCATTCTTTCATTTGTGCTCTTTCAGATTTTAATGGTTCTATGATCTTATCAGTCTTTCTCCAACAGTAAAAATGCCAACCCATGTGCAACAACATGTTCTTATCATCTGTAAAACTTGCCCAAATCCATATTTCTTCCACAAAATTTTCATTTAATGAAAAAGGTCTTCTTCTAGACATCTCAGGTTGACATGAAAGAATTTCTCTATATTATCCTGAGAATAACTAATACAGATGAGACTAAAATGTGTGTGGGAGATATACAAAGTTCTGTGAGTTAGTACAAAGGAACCTCCATACACACTTATTTGTTTATTGTCTTATTGATTTTGTGATTTTCAAGGGTCAAAATATTTGGAACATAATATAGATATAAGAAATATGGGAGGTTTGGGGTTAATAGGATATACTAGGGATCCAGCACATATACACATAAAATAATTCTAAAAAAAAATTCTGTTGGGATTACCAGTGAATAAGGCTAACCAGAAATACTATGAATATAGGGGAAAGTTCAGGCTAAAAGTTCACCAAATTCATGCCTTTTTCTCAGTCCCTTTACAGATTTTCACCTAAGCATTCATTGATAAAATCTTTTGTCATTGTCTTTGCTATTGCTGGTTCTTATTTTTGCTGTTCATAGTGTTAATGTGCTGGGGCCACTAGGTGGTGCAGTAAACGCAGCACCTTACTTGGAGTCAAAAAGATTAATCTTCCCATGTTAAAAATCTGACTTCTAATGCTTACTAGTTGTGTGATCCTTTGCATGTCATTTTGCCTCAGTTTCCCCATGAGTAAAATGAGTTGAAGAAGGAAATGGCAAACCACTTCTGTATCTTTGACAAGAAAACATTCAATGAAGTCATGCTGAGTCAATTGTGACTGAAACAACTGAACAATGACCATTTTTATGTGCTTTTCTGAGTCTCTGCCATCTCCAAACTGAATTGGTAATCTATACCAGACAGACTTGTACCCTATTCTACACCCTCCACCTATAACTAAAGTGATCTATGATTTTAGATAGTTTTTATGTTTCTTTCCCACTTTAACATTCCATGACTGTGTTGCTCTCTTGATTGTCAATACTCACTTTTGAGTCAGAGTTCTATATGTACAGTAGAGGGAAGAATGCTTAGCATTCCCTGTGACTATCCTTCCTAAAGCAAAAACATCTTAGAAGAGATGAGAGGTAGGACTTCTTGGATTGTGAGCTAGTTTTGGGGAAGGAGCAAAGTATAATAGGGATGGAACCTTGAATTAGGTGTTAGAAGTCCTGGACTTGGTCAGGTTACATTAACTTCTGGAGCTTCCACTGCAAAATGGAGATAATTCCTGAACTCCCTGAAGCCATGAATAGGACAGATCATTTTTTCAAGTTCTTTCTGGATGTGAGATGTGATTTCTTTCCTATTTCTTAATCACTAATATGTGTTGAGCATCTGTTGAGCTTGATGGATCAAAATTTATAGATCATGAGAAAAATGAAGTAAGGAAAGTTATAACATAGTAGCAAAAAAACCTAAAAAATTATTTCATTCATTTATTAAAATAGTTAAGGAGCAAAGTGGAGTTTAAAGTTGTAATAGTAGGAGAAGACCCTGATCCAATCCCTTTAAGGGATGAGGAGTTTTCATCATCATCATGAGTCTGATCTGATCCCTTTAGATGCTTCACTGAGCCAGAACGGGGCAATACTTTTTAGATGAAATTGAGTTCTTTGGGAACTGGCTCCATAATTAGATCTTATATAACAGATATCAATGGTCCAGCACGGGAGGTTTATATAACACATTAAGGACATATAAGGCTATTCCATTGGCAGGGTTCAGGCAGAACATTTCTGAAATCAATAAAGACTTTGAATTAAATCTGATTGTATATTACACAGTTCCTCTCCAAATTTTCTTGTCTGCTACAATTAGTTTTCTTGAACAATGGATTTTAGTTCTCTGGGATCCGGTGAAAGAGTCCCTGAAATAAGATGTAAGCACATACAAATGGAGAGAAGGAGAAATATAAGTAAAATAATTTCTTTCTACTCTGATATATCTATTATTATGAACTCAGGGATATATAGTATTAGTGACAACTAAAATTCATTTTAAAGGGGTTTTTTGTATTTTTTTAACTTCACAAATCTACCAAGAACAACTATAACAAATATTTTTTTTCATTTCCCTGGAAATATTATCCTTCATATATCACCCCAGTCTGAAGTGATAAGGGATGATGATCAAAATTTTTTTTCAGTTCCTCCATGACATTGAACTCACTAAAGTCACTTCCAAAGACAGCAGTGATGTCAGATGACTTCTTGTAATTGAGATGACTTCTTGTAATTGAGATCCTGAAATTCACCATCAAATGCTATGGCAGAACATTGATGTTGGACTACTGCCTGGATTCTGACTCCCAAATTCCTGGAACTTGTACTCACATCTCAGACTGAGATTCCCTGCACAATGGAAAAGGAAGGACAAATATACTCCAGTGTTCTTGTTTCTTATGGGGAGAACTATAGCCTAGAAGAATTCCCTACTCCCTTTCCCCTTTTATCCTTGTCCTCTCACTAGGGCCTAGCTAAAGAAAATGAGACAAAAAGCTGCTATAAGGTATTTTTGTGTTTTGCTACCACAATCAGAGATATTTGTCTTGAAATGAGAAAGTGGAATACAGTTGAAGCAATATCAAAATTGGGAATTGGAGATGATGTTAAGAAGATCTGAGATTAAAATAGTTTCTGTCAAACCTGACCCTGAAGATTATAAGACTGACATGATAAATATGACTCTTTTAATTCTATTTAATATTAATATATTCCTTACTCTCATCACCACTTCCTATTAAGGTTTATTCATATTGAAGATATATATATAAATATATATATATATATATATATATATATTTATGCCTTTTTGTAATTGCATCTTCAGATACTCTCTCAATCTTGTAAACTTCTTCCAAATTTCTAGGGCAAATTTTATGTCCTTCTCATACTTGTAAGGTTAATTATTTGAATCTAAATATAGGACTTTATCATTATGCCAATTCCATGCTATAATCATATTAGTTTTGACCCAAAGTTCTAGTCTGTCTAGATCTTTTAAGAATTTGAATCCATTAACCAATATATTTACTATTGTTCTTACCTTTGTGTCATGTACAATTTTGGCAAGATTTTCATCATTGAATTCATTTTTAAAACTGCTAAAAAGCACAGGTCCAAAAACAGATTCTTGAAATGCTTCACTCAGAATTTCTTTGACATAGACAAATTGAATAACTATACACTGCATATGCTGCCATTCAGTCTGTTCTTTTATCCACCCAAATACACATCTGCATTGCAGCAGAAGGAATATAAGAGACTTTGACATATCCTTTACTGATATCTATAATATTATTTTTCCTGATGAAGTCAAGTATTTATTAAATACCTACTTTAAGCCCAGACACTGCTAAGTACAAGAAATATAGAGATGAAAAAACACAATTTCTACTCTCAAAGAACTTACAGCATAAAATGGGTAATAGAATGCAAACAACTATATAAAAACAAGCTATATGTGATGCATGTATAAGGAATATATGATAAATCAGAGATCATTTCAGAGTGAAGGGATTAGTGAAGTACAATATCAATGTTTGTGAAATTCCTGTATAGAAAGGGGTCCTCAACATCCTCTGGGCCTTGAGGAATTCCTTAGAAATACAAATTTGGACAGGTGCCTTTGGGTCTGAAAATAATAATAAGACGCAAGTACTTGACCTGGGGATCCAGGATATACCATAAAATTGTTTGAAGAATCACAAAGCACCCTCATCAGCCTAATTATCTTGCTGTATCTATTAAATTCCAGGACTGCCTCCCCCTTCCCCAGGTGTGGCTGGAACAATAAGATAGTAAATTCCTGGGGAAGCACATGAATATGTGACTCCTCCCCCATCTCAGGAAATATGTTCAAAGACCCTTTCTGTCTATAGGGAACCCCATATTTACATATGATAAGACAATCTTTGCTTCTGTATCCTGCCTGCTCTCAGTATTCCTCCCCCCAAACACTATAAAAACCCTATCCCCTAAAAACTTAGGTACTGCCTGATTTGGGTATTCCCATTCCCCCAGATAGTCCCCAAGAATAAAGATCTCCACACTTATCAAACTCTGGTCTCTGTCTTGCTCTTTGAGTTCAACACTAGAATTAATGGGAATCTTCCTAATTAGTAAATCTGACAAAAATGAAAATTATTATGTTAATTAAAATGTTATAACATGCTTCTGACAAGACAAACATCCTCTTTTGTTCTCATTAGCTTTCTTTGACATTTTCAGTTCATTCTGAGTTTTAGTGCTTCTCAGATCAATCATATAATTTCATCCCTGACCAGATAGCCCATGCTTCCTCCTGCAGTTTGTCTTTTATAAATCAAAGTACTTTAATGAGCATTTTGAGCATCAACAAAATGGATTTTTTAGACAAATCTCCCTTTTTTTTCCTTTTCATAGGAACTGCCTTTTCTGGGTGTGTTAAAATAGTTATTCTAGAAAGTCTCCTGGTCCAACAGGTCCTGTAGAATCCAGAAAGAGGCCATATAATTGTACTATTTATGAAGATTTTGACATTTACTTCCCTCAAATGCATACAAAGATAGAAACATAGCTAGAGAGATAGCTAGCTTGTTAGATAGAGTAGATAGATACAGAGAGAGACAGAGATAGAGATAGAGACAAAGAGAGTATGAGAATGAGATAGAGAAACACAGAGAGAGAGAGAAAAAGAGAGAGAGAGAGAGAGAGAGAGAGAGAGAGAGAGAGAGAATGAGATAGAGAAAAACAGAGGGAGAGAGAGAGAGAGAGAGATTTTTCTTCTTCTAACACACCTGACAAGATGCTGTACTCATTTTCCCCTAAATTCCCTTTATTTCTACTTTAGGGACACTTTTTTCCTTATTGATAAAAATCAGATTCCTTCACTTCTCTTTCATTTTTTGAAGTCAAGTCAAGACATTATTGTCTAATTTATAATGACATGGAAAAGATATCTTTACCTAAAAAAATATCTTTACCTAAAAATGCTCTCATCTATGTTTCCTTCTTCTTCCTAGATTTCCTTTAAAGTTAATTGTACAAAGAGGAAGTTAAATAAGGTGGAAGCTTTATCTGAATGCTGTAGTATAATCAGTAGTCCCAAATTTTCCTCTTACACTCATGTGTATATAAGAATAAATCTTTCTTAAGAAGTAGAGTAGTATTTCTGCTGATCAGAAAAGGGTTCTCAGGCTGAAAATGTTTTAGATCTTGCATTACCTACAAGCCAATATGGTAGTGATTCCAAAATAGTTTTGATTAAGACCTTCCTCACTGATGAGTATAACTTTGGAGGTAAAATGTAATATTGTCCAAATTATTAAACTACAAATTCTGTTGCCTACATCTAGCCCCCTCCACCCTTAAATATTTCCTTCAAATCACTTTCCCATAGAATAACACATAAGCATATAAAAATCCCTTAAAGTTTAATAAATTCAAAATCAAAACAACATGAAAATTCACTTGTTTTTTGATATTTTATTTTACTTACAGCTCATTTTCTCTGTCTCCCTATATCATTGAAAAAGCACAAAGAACAAAAACTGTCACTATTTATTGCTTATCAAAACAAATTCTGTTATTGGTCATAGTTTTAAAATGCTTCAATGTGCACATAAGTCTATAGCTTTTCTATCTAGATGTCAGTTGCATTCTTACTCATCAGTTATATTTGGATCCATTTTACTAAGTTTTTCAAAGTCAAGTTTGCATTTAAAATAGTTTTATTGCATAAATTATTTACCTTGTTCAATTCACTTCATTCTGTACAAGTTCCCAGATATTTTCCAACGTTTCTCTGAAATTATTTTAATTTTTAAAAAATCCCTCTAGTAGGGGCAGCTAGGTGGTAGAGTGGATAGAGCACTGGCCTTGGAGTCAGGAGTACCTGGGTTCAAATCCAACCTCATACACTTAATAAATACCTAGCCATTTAGCCTTGGGCAAGCCACTTAACCCCATTGCCCTAAAAAATCTAAAAAAAAAATTTAAAAAAATCCTTCTAGTATTCCATAATATTTTTTTATTTTTATTTTTTATTTATTTATTTTCATCCACATGCACATGTATATTTTTAAGTTACAAAATTTCCTTCCACCATCCTTTCCTACACCCCTCTCCTCCATGGTGAACAGTCAGATTAGCACTGTACATACATATTTTTGATAAACATGTTTACAGATTAGCTATTTTGGGGATGAGGAATTCAGATTAAGGAAAAGAGATACATAAGAGATAATTTTTATAAAGTGTTCATCAGATTCTGAAGGATTGTTTTGTCTGTGTGTTTGTGTGTGTGTGTGTGTGTGGGTGTGGTGTGTGTGTTTTGTTTTTCCTCCTCTGATTGGAGATAATAGTCCATAATCAGTCAAGTACAGTTGTCCTAGCTCTCTGCACTACTGAGAGGGACTGGTTTCATCAAGATTGTTCATCTCATAATTTTTTGCTAATGTGTTCATTGTTCTCTTGGTTCTACCTGCTTTGCTCAGCCTCAGATCCTGTAAGTCATTATGGGCCTAGCTCTATAGGATCTAAAACTATACTATGAAGCAGTAGACATGAAAACTGCCTGAAATTGGTTAAGAAATAGAGTAATGGATCAGTGAATGAGGATAGGTTCAAAAGAAACTGCTGTAAATAAATACAATAATCTACTGTTTGACAAACCCAAAGACATCAGCTTCTGGGATAAGAATTAACTATTTGACAAAAATTTTGGGAAAAACTGGAAAATAGTGTCACAAGAACTAGACATAGACCCACATGTCACACCCTATATCAAAATAAGTATAGGATTTAGATATAAAGAGCAATACCAGAGATAAATAAATAGAACAAAAATACTCTATCTAACAGATGTATGGAAAAAGAATAAATTTGTGACCAAACATTTTAAACTGAGCACATTTTAAACTGCAAAATGAATTAATTTGACTATATTAAATTAAAAAGGTTTTGAAATAATAAAACCAATGCTGCCAAAATTAGAAGAAAAGCAAAAAAGCTGTGAAAGTCTTCAGAACTAGAAGTTCTGAGAAAGGGCTCCTTTCTAAAATATATAGAGAAATGTATCAAATTTATAAGATTACAAGTTATTCCCCAATTGAGAAATGGTCAAAGGTTATGAACAGACAGTTTGCAAATGAAGAAATTAAAACTATATATAATCATATGAAAAAAATGGTCCAAATCATTATTGATTAGAGAAATGCAAATTAAAACACAATGAGGTATCATCTCACACCTATCAGATTGGCCAAGATGAGAAAAAGGGAAAATGATCAATGTTGGAGAGGTTGTTGGGAGGATTGGGATTTTGATGCATTGCTGGTGGAGTTGTAAACACATCTCCAGCCATTCTAGAGAGCAATATGTAACTATGACCAAAGAGTAATAAAACTGTTCATACCCTTTGACCCAGCAATTCCAATTTTAGGACTATATCCAGAATAAATTATTTTTAAAAAGTCCTTCATGTTCCAAAATATCCATGGCAGCTCTCTTTGTAGTGGCAAAGAATTGAAAATTGAGAGTATGCCCATCAATTGAGGAATGACTAAACAATTTATGGTACATGAATACTTTAGAAATTATTTTTTGGGGGGGGGCGGAGCCAAGATGGCAACAAGAAGGGATCGAGTCTTAGGAGCTCTCTGATAAAATTCATCAGCTAAGGACTCTAACTAAACTTTCGAGAGACAGAACCCACAAAGGGACCCAGTGAGGCAGTTCTCCTACTCAAGGTAAGCTGGAAAAGAGCAGAAAGGCTCTGCTCCCCGGGTCAGAGGGGCAGCCCACCAGAGGGGTGGCCCACCAGAGTGAAAGAACTTTAGCCTCCCAGAGGCAGCCCTAGGGCGCTGGGAGTCTCAGCTCATAGCAGTGGGGGAGTCTCCTGAGCTGCACCCCGAGGAGCACTGGACACAAAGTGGGGGAACAGGGGGGGAGGGGACCTCTGCCAGAGGGAGCACGTGGAGCCCAGCCCTCAGGGCACACAGCAGGCAGCATGGTCTTTCCCCAGCCCTGATCCAGGAAACAGAAGCAGGCAGAGCCTGCAAGAAGGAGCCCCCAGGGCATGAGCCCATTGAGCTGAGGGAGGGGAGTGAAGAGAGACTGCAGAGGTCTGTCCTCTGTCCCTGGAACAGGACTCTGGGGCTCTGACCACATTCAGATCCTGATGGCAGTCTAGGCTCCCCCATAGAACAACAGGGGCCCCCCCACATCAGCCCCATGGCAGAGGGAGGTGCTTATGTTCATTCACATACCAGGAGGGAGGACAGAGCCTCACACACTCAGACCCTTGTGGGAGTGTCCCAAAAGCTCAGGAAGCACCCCAAACCAGGCCGAGGCTGAGAAAATGAGCAAGCAAAGAAACAAAAGGAAGACTATTGAGAAATATTTTGCAAATGAGCCCAAGAAGGATCAAAATACTCAGTCTGAAGATGAGGAAGCAATCTAAAGACTCCAAGAAAAACAGAAATTGGGCTCAGGCTATACCAGAGCTCAAAAAAGACTTTGAAAATCAAATGAGGGAGTTGGAAGAAAAACTGGGAAAAGAAAGGAGAGAGATGCAGGAAAAACATGAAAATGAAGTCAGCAGCTTAGTCAAGGAAATCCAAAAAAAAAAAAAAATGCTGAAGAAAATAGCATGCTAAAAACCAGCTTAGGTCAAATGGATAAAACAGTTCAAAAAGGTATTGAGGAGAAGAATGCTTTAAAAAGCAAAATTGGCCAGATGGAAAAAGAGATAAGAAAACTCTCTGAGGAGAATAAATCCTTCAGACAAAGAATAGAATTCAGGGAGATTGATGAATTTAACAGAAATCAGGAATCAATACTTCAAAACCAAAAAAATGAAAAATTAGAAGAAAATGTGAAATATCTCATTGAAAAAACAACTGATATGGAAAACAGATTTAGGAAAGATAATTTAAAAATTATTGGAATCCCTGAAAGTCATGATCAGGAAAGGAGCCTTGACATCATTTTCAAAGAATTACTACAGGAAAATTGCCCTGGTATTCTAGAAGCAGAGGGCAAAATAGAAATGGAGAGAATCCACCGATCCCCCAGAGAGAGAGATCCCAAAAAACCAAGCCCTAGGAATATTATAGCCAAGTTCCAGAACTCCCAAGTCAAAGAGAAAATATTACAAGCAGCCAGAAGGACACAGTTCAAATATCATGGAGCTGCAGTCAGGATCACACAGGACTTAGCAGCAGCTACATTGGAAGCTCGTAGGGCTTGGAATACAATATACCGGAAGGCAAAAGAGCTTAGAATGCAGCCAAGAATGAACTACCCCGCCAGGCTGAATGTCCTCTTCCAGGGAAAAAGATGGACTTTCAATGAACCAGGGGAATTTCAAAGGTTCCTTTTGGAATGGCCAGAGCTGAACAGAAGGTTTGATCTTCAGATACAGGACTCAGGTGAAGCATGGAGATTGGAAGAGAGGGGGGAAATATGAGGGACTTAATGAGGCTGAACTGCATGTATTACTGCATAGAAAAATGACACTGATAATACTCATATGAACCTTCTCAGTTAATAGAGCAGGTAGAGAGAGCTTTTATAGTTGAAGAACAGGAGAAAGCTGAATTCGAAGATAAAATATGGTGTAAAAAATGGAGTCAATAGAAAAAAAGGGAAATGGAATGGGAGAAAGAAAAAGGAGGGGGGGAATAGTCCAAGATATTTCACATAAGATTTTTTTTATTATAATGAGCTATTGCAATGATATGGAAGGGGGGAGGCAAGGGGGAATGAGGGAACCTTTGCTCTCATCAGAGATGGCTAGGAGAGGAAACAGCAAATATACTCAATGGGGTATAGACATCTGGAGTAAGAAGGAGTGGGGAGCAGGGGGAAGGGGTGGGGATGTGAATAAAGGAGGAGAGGATGGACCATGGAGGGAGAGCGGGCAGATATAACACATTTTCTTTCTTACTTCTTGCAAGGGGCTGGGATTAGAAGGCCTCCCCAGGACCACAGGGCCAGGTGGATTCTGGGCCTAAGGGGTGGTATGGGGGCTCAGGGCCTCTTGGCCCCAGGACCAGGGATCTGTCTGCTGCACCACTCATGACCCTACAGCAGGGTCAGAATGAAAGGACAGAGAAAATATAGTACATGGTAGTGGAGAAATAAGAAAGGAGGGAGTTGTGATCAGCAATTGCAATGGTGGGAAAATATGGAAATAACTTTTGTGATGGACTTATAAAAATGATATCCACCCATGACAGAGTTGTTGGTGTTGGAACAAAGACTCAAGCACATTTTTTGTTATTATTATTTGGGGGAGGGTGCAGGGCAAGTGGGGCTGGATGGCCTGCCTGGGGCCACATAGCAGGGTGATCTTTGAGTGTCTGGGGCCAGATTTGGACCCAGGTGCTCCTGGCTCAAGGGCCAATGCTCTGTCTGCTACCCAGCCATCCCTACTATTATTACTATTTTATTTTATTTTGGGTCTTTTTTTTCTTTCTTTTTTTTTGGTTTTTGCAGGGCAGTGGAGATCGGGTGGCTTGCATGTCACACGGCTGAGTGATTGTTGGGTTTATGAGGCTGGATATGGGCTTGGGTGCTCGTGGCTCCAGGGCTGGTGCTTCATCCATTGCACCACCTGGCCATACCTACAATTATTACTATTATTTTTTCTATTTTAATTTTTTTCTCTCCCCTTTACTTTTTTTGCCCAAGCAAGTCTATCTATATTCATGGGGGGAAGAGGGGTATTTTGTCTACTTGTAAACAAGAATATTTTATTAATGTAAAAAAAAAATTTGTACAAAATTAGAATAAAAAATAAATCTTTTTGGGGGGCAGCTAGTTGCGCAGTGGACAGAGCACTGGCCCTGGAGTCAGGAGTACCTGAGTTCAAATCTGGCCTCAGACACTTAATAATTACCTAGCTGTATGGCCTTGGGCAAGCCACTTAACCCCATTGCCTAGCAAAAAAAATCTAAAAAACATCTTTTTGAACAGTAGTAGCAGCAACATGGGGGTGCTGATCAACCTTGATGGACTTGCTCATTCCATCAGTGCAACAATCAGGCAAAATTTTGGGCTGTCTGCAATGGAGAATACCATCTGTATCCAGAGAAAGAACTGTGGAGTTTAAACAAAGACTATTACTTTAACTTTTAAAAAATGTTATCTTATTATGTAATTTTGCTACCTCTTATACTTTTTTTTCCCCTTAAGGATATGATTTTTCTCATCACATTCAACTTAGATCAAAGTATCCCATGGAGACAATATAAAGACTAACAGACTGCCTTCTGTGACAGGTGGGGTGAGGGAATCAAAATTAGGGAGGAAATTGTAAAATTCAAAATAAATAAATAAATATTTTTTTTAAAAAAAGAAATTATTTTTCTATAAGAAACCATAAATGGTTGGTCTCTAGAACAGCATGGAATGTCTTACAGGATCTGATGCTGACAAAGGATGCAGAACCAAGAGAACAAAGTATACATCAACAACAACATTGTGAGATGAACAATCTTGATGAAGCAGCTCCTCTTAGCAGTCTAGAAAGCTAGAACTACTGTATTAGACTGGCTATGGACTTCCAGAAGAAGAAACACACACACATACACACACACACACACACACACACACACACACACACACACAAAATATTCAGAATCTGAATACTTTATAAAAATTATCTCTTATGCATATCTTTCCCTTAATCTTAATTCTTCATATTCAAAATTACTAACCTGTTTTAAAAAAAGAAAGAATCTTTATCTTTCTGATTCAACTGAGAATTAATGGGACAGGTTGATGAGATAGTAGGATAGGTGGAGAGTTTAGCATTTCATCCATTGTCTATTGAAGAGAGATTGGCAAAAAAAAAAAAACTCTTCTTTTAAACTGGTGGGTTATTTCCTCTCTTTTTGGGAGAGGACTGAACTCTGAAGATACAAGTCTCATTCTACAATGTTAGTTAAGGCAGCTGTTTCAAATTGCTTATCACTATTGTTATAATCTGGAATTCCATTTGCCCTTTACATAAATGAAAATTCAGCATTTGCCATATCATTGTTTGGTGTAACTAAGAACAATTAATAGAGATTTGAGAAAAGATTTTGATCTCTGTAAATGCGCAGGATCATTTTTCTCCACTAATTGAAGAAGTATGAGGTGGGAGAGAAAAGTAAAAATGATTTCATTTGGAAGTCTCCAAAGCAGTAGAGAGGTAAATACAAGTTTGGGGTAACATAAAGTCTCTTGCTTTAAGGGATACTTGTTATATTTCCTATATAAGTGAAGAGGAGGTACTGTAGCTTCTGCTCACTGCCCTCTACTCCTTGATGACCAATGGGAGTTCCATTTAAAGGAAACATCCTTCTTTCCCTTTATAAATCTCTATTGTGAGGATCCTCACCATTTAATATCATGCTGACATGGAATATGCCTACACATATTCCCCTTTAGAAACATTACTCATTCCTCCTCCTAGTAGATATACAAATGTTCTGTGTTCTTGGTCCTCTCTAGAGGCAGATAGGTGATATAGCAGATAGAACACTGGGGTTCACATCAAGAATAACAGTTCAAAGTTTAATTCAAATACTTTCTAACTATGGATCCTGGGCAAGTCACCTTACATTTGTTTGCTTTAGTTTCTTCAGCTGGGGCATAATAAATTAAGTGGGGTATGCTAATAGCAACCCCAGAGTTGTGAGGATTGAATGAGAATTCTGTATACTTGCAAAGTATATAGAAATGCCACTGATACACAGTAGATACAAAATAATTACTTGCTTCTTTACTTTTTCTTTTTTCCCCTTTCTCTCTGTTGGTTTAAAAATATTTCCATTAAATCTATCACTCAAAGATTCTGTTCAATAGTTATTTTAACTATGGATTTATTTTATGGCTTGATATCAACTATCTAGTTTCTGTTCTATAGTTACCAATATTGCTTTTTTACCATCTAATTAGATTGTAAATTCTAGGAGAGGAATGATCATAATTTATTGAATTGTTTTGCTCCCATATAGACTAGCTCTCTATGAAGAGTAGGTTCTAAATGTTTGTTGCATGAATCAATAGTGAGTACCTTATCACAGGAGATCTTCCAGTAGAGGCTGGATGAATATTGATCTAATAATAATACATCAATCAATGGCTATATTTTATCTAAAGCTTACTATGTGCTATGCACTTGACTAGTTACAGGACTTGACTAGTTAGACTGGATGACTCCTGAGGCCTCTTCCAACTTGGAAATACTGGCTTTGATCCTCACCTTATAGGTTCCCTTTGACCTAGTCATTCTTAAAGCCATTATCTGCTTTTTCTATTTTGTTTGGGGGAGAAATGGGTCACACCTTGCCCAGGCTGGTTTCCAAAATAATCCAAAAATAAACAAAAATATAGAACTGTCCTCTCAATATCTGAGACCTGGGAACACATGGGAAAATAATAGAAGAACCTAATCAATTTGCCTCTTTCAGCCAACATTCCTTTGCTTACAGAAATGGTGAATTAATGAGTGTTTTTTCATGTCTATGTCTGTGTCTTTGTCAGTGTTTTAGTGTGTTTTCATTCTTGTCTTTGAAGTAGCAAGATAACTGATTAAACCCCTTTCCATCTGGGGTGAGATAAGTCCCCTCTCTTCAAATTTCTTCTGTATCTCTGCTCTGAAAGTCCCCACAGCACACACACACACACACACACACACAGGCAAAATATTTGATGCTTCAGTTTATTATCTTTAGAACATGTGAAGAATATTTTGAAAGTTAATTCTGGCCAGTTTCTTCAGGCCCTGTTAGATCAGAAATTCTTTCAAAGGTAGATAAGAAAATATGTTGTTGAAGTTCTCTGTTGGTGAATAGAAAACAAAATTAGATGAGAAACAGATGGTTAGACTTCTGAGGGTCAAAACAGATCTATACTTCCTTACTCCCAGGCTCTTGCCTTGAGACCAAAGTAAGGGTCAGGAGGCCTGCAACTCTAGCAGGAGGGATGGAGTTTAGATACTCTTAAAGAATCTGTCTTCCTGCCCTGAGCATTAGTGGCCAGAACCATTCTAGAACTAAAAGAGACCTCATTGATTTTCCAGTTCTCTAGGATTAAGATGCTGGAATGGGGAGATAGTATCTCCCACCATACCATTCTCCCCTTTAAAATTAGGGAGATATAGTTTTCAAAGAAGAACTATAATCTATTATCATGAATCTCTAAATTATAAGATATTATTATAGCTATTATATGATAATATTATATATTTAAGATAATATAATAAAATAATTATGTAATAAAATTATAAGAGCATCAGGAAATTGGGTATGGGTGGGAAATCTATACAGCAAGTTTCTTCAGATAAAGGTTTTATTCTACACATGCACACATATATCCATACATAACTGGTTAAAACTTGTAAGAATAAAAACTATCCCAAACTTAAAAATGATAAAATGATGTGAACAGGAAATTTTCAGAGAAAGTATCCTAAATCACAAAGTACTGTAAATGCTAATTAAAAAATACTTCAGTGTTCTATCTCATACCATTCAGACTAGCAAAGATAGCAAATATTGGAGTTGTTATGGTAGGTGCACTAACACACTCTTGGTAGAGCTATGAATTGGTCACATCCTTCTGGAAAGCAATTTGAGAGAGTGCTTAGAAAGAATCCCAACTGTGGGGCAGCTAGGTGGCATGGATAAAAGCACCGGCCCTGGAGTCAGGAGTACCTGAGTTCAAATCTGGTCTCAGACACTTAATAATTACCTAGCTGTGTGGCCTTGGGCAACCCACTTAACCCTGTTTGCCTTGCAAAAACCTAAAAAAAAAGAAAAAGAAACCCAACTGTGCATTACCTGGGATCCGTTTGTACACCTTGTGCGGTCTAAATTCTAAAGAAATCAGAGAAAGAGAAAATAAATCTACATGAACAACAACACTTATATTAGCTCTTTTTTTAGGGTGGAAAATTTTTGTTTTGACATTTCTATTGAAAAATGACTAAACTAATTGTTACATATGAAGGTAATGGGATACTATTATGCCATAAGAAAACTGAGATGGATAATTTCTAGGTAACTTGGGAGAGTTTTATGAACTGATGCAGAGAGAAGTAAGGAAAACTAGCAGATTGCAACTATAGAGAGAAAAAACTTCAAAAGGTTTTAGAATTCTATTAACTTTTATGATAGCCATAAGTCTGAAAGAATGATGAAACACACCACTCATTTAGTAATAGTAAGATGGTGGACTTATAGAAAGAGATTCAGATAAGAATTCAGGGAGTTTTTTTTTTTAATTTGCCCAATGGGAGTCCTGGGAAGAAGAGAATAATAAAAATGCTTGCTTATTACTTGAAAAATGAAAATAATATATTAAAAAATAAAAGTAGGGCTACATATATGTACATAATATATAATGTATATATATATATATATATATATGTGTGTGTATATACATATTTACATATGGATGTAGGAAGGGATTGGTCATATAAGGTGAGAGTTGGAAGTATTAGAGTAGAAACATGTAGAAGTTCATACTGGGTAACTTTTAATGTACTCACCTTCAACTCCCTCCATTTTTCTATGTATGAAGTCTACAGCAGGCCTAATCATTGGGAAACTGGTCCTGGGATTGACTTCTGATTGGGAGAAATTTTATTAGAAGAATTTTTCATTCATGGATTAAAAACATCCCTCCAATCTCATCAGAACCCTCAAAAAATTGTCTCTGTGACCAATATGGAGCTACAACAGTGAAAATAATCATTGCAGCTCTCTTTGTATAGTTGTCAAAGAACTTGAACACTGTAATATTTGAACTCCTCAAAAGTAGCAATGTGGTGACTGGTTTATTCTTCTGGGGAACCAGTTTAACTTGTCAGCTGAATTGTAGCCTGGGGCAAGTGAACCAGTGCCAGCCCAAGAAGTGAGGGTTGGAGATTAGTGCCACATATTTGTAAACACATACAAAATTGATATAAAAAGGAAAAAAATAGTTTTGGAGACACAAAAAAGATTGATATAAAATTGTAGATTTAGAACTTAGAGAGACATTGGAAACCCACTGAGCTGGGTTCTTGTCCTGCCTCAAGCATGCCAGAGTTGTGTGATCAAGGACAGGTGTCAGATTTTTTTTGGAACCCAGTTTTCATTAGAATTAACTCAGGAAAATAGAACCCACATAACAAAGTTTGTTGAAAGACTCAAATGAAATATTTCATGTAATGACTTTTGTTATTTGGAACCAAGTCATATAAAAAGTAGCCATATCACCCTATAATCCACATATAAAAATCCTTTTTTTTGGTGGGTCTATGTGACCTACCTCTAGAGACACTTCCCCAGGTCTAATCAGAGACATCAGTCTTTGACAATTAGATACTCACTTTGAGAAGTGGTCATCTGATTCACTGTTGACTGTTCAGCTCCTAAATTTGTCTGTGTAGAGTCTGAGCTTATTCCTACAGAGACTGTAGATGTCTCTGTGGTTGTTTCTTCATGGATATCTGAGCTAATTGTTTCTGCAAGAGGAACAGTGATGTTACCACCGGCTGAAAACATAGTTTTGTATCAATGACTGTGGGGAATTCAGATTTTCCCCAATTTTGGCAGATGCTTGGAGAAGTCTGGGGAGTGGATTGGAGTCAAGTAGCAGACTAGTTTCACTGGTCGCAGAATCAGGAATATCTGGGCACAAGTTTGTCTTTGGGGAATTTTCTTTAAAGGTAGAAGGAACGATTTGTACAAGAACATGGTCCAGATTTATAGCTGAAAGATGTGAATTATTTGCAAGACAGATAGGATATGCAAGGGAAGACTGTAAGGAGGGTCAACCATCTTTCTTCTTGACACTCTACTATTACTGAAAGATGGAAAGTATCTGTGTTTTCATTATTCTAGTGAATGACCAGCATGAGAATTTCCTATTCTAACTAAGAGACAATCATTGATGCAGTTTATGATTTGTTCACAAATATGAGAAAAGGACTAAAGACAAGGAGAACAAATATGGTGCTGATACCTAAACCAGGAAGAGTTAAAACAGAGATAGAAAATTATAGAGCAGATTTCAACTTCTGGCCAAGATGGCAGAGAGAAGACAGGCACAGTTCTAAAGTCTCCTGATCTTTCCCCATCTATCATATGAAATAAACCTCTTTAACAGAAATCAAACCCACAAAACCCAGAAAGAAAAGTCAGGAGAAAGAACATCTACCTCAGGATTTGTCTCCTGCAGCAGCATTGGACGAATTCCTGCAGGTGAGTCTGGACTCAGAGGGTGGATCAGCCCCGGATCAGCCAGATTAGCGGCTGAATTGGAGCCGGGAGTCTGAGGGCCTGAGAGCCAGACCTGCTGGATCAGCAGTGAGGCTAGACAGCAGGGGCTTGAGTCAACTAGGGAGCAGAGGCAGTGGTATTGGTGCTGTCCCTCTGGAGCTTGCCAACAGGGCTGGGGGAAGAGTTCCGGTGCAGGAGAGCTGTGGACACCGTCTCTGGGCTCCTCTGGTCTGAGGAACTCTGAGTCCACGCCTCAACTATGGCTGAGGCCTCTTCCCAGAACAAACAATAGCAGACTACTTCTGCCTCAGGCACAGGTGTGTGAGCAGAAGAACCAGCTCAGCTGACAATCCAGAGAGGAATGACCTCAGGCCAGGGTAAAGAGCACCATTGATTGAAGGCAAAAGAATTCAATAGCTCCAACTCCTCCCTTCAATCAAAGGGAGAAGGCCTCAATCAAGGTCACAGACACTCCAGCAAAAGCAACCAGCACCTCCTATTGGCAAGCCAGGGAAATTGCATTCAGTAACTAAAGCCTTTAGCAATTCCAAGCCCCTGTGAACCAGCCTCTCCCCAACCCCAAGGTCTTAGCAAAATGAAGAAGGGTCAGCAGAAAGGTGGATCCATAGAAAAATTCTTGGAAGGGAAAGACCCTAACTCAGAGAGACCTAGAACCTCTGAGGAGAATACAATCTGGTCTTCAGCACAGAAAGACTTCCTTGAAGCAATAAGGAAGGAGCTTAAAAATCAACTGGAAAATTTGGGAGAGACAATTAATACCTTGCAACAAGAAAACAAATCCTTAGAAAATACAATTGGACAAATACAAAATGAGAATAGATCTCTCAAATCATCAACTGGACAATTACAAAATGAGAATAAATCTCTCACACCATCAATTGGACAAATACAAAATGAGAATGATTCTCTCACATACTCAATTTGACAAATTCAAAAAGAAAATAATTCTCTCAAAATCTCAATTGGTTAACAAATGGAAAACTCTTTCAATAATAGAATTGACCAATTGGAAAAGGAGTTACAAAAGGTTAATGAAGAAGACTCCTCCCTAAAAAAAAAACGAATGGAGCCTACATAAACTAATGACTCCATGAGACAGCAAGAGCCAGTGAAACAAAATCAAAAAATAGAAAAAAAATAGAAGAAAATGTAATATACCACATCAACAAAACCACTGACCTTGAGAATAGATCGAGGAGGGGCAACCTGAGAATTATTGGACTTTCTAAAAGCACAGAAGACAAAAGAGGCCTGGACTTAATATTACAGGATCTACTGATGGAAAACTGCCCTGATATCATGGAACCAGAGGGCAAAGCACTTATTGAAAGAATACATCGATCCCCTCCAGAAAAAGATCCTAAAATGAAAACACCAAGGAATGTTATAGCCAAATTCCACAACTATCAGATAACAGTGAAAATCCTGAAAGCAGCCAGAGAGAAACAATTTAAATATCAAGGAGCCACAATATGGATCATGCAAGACCTGGCTGCATCAACATTAAGGGATCGAAGGGCCTTGAACAAGACATTTTGAAGAGCAAGGGAGCTTGAAATGCAGCCAAGAATCCACTATCCCTCAAAGTTGAGCCTTCTCTTCCAGGGAAAAGACAGAAATTTAACGAAATGGAAAAATGCCAAAAATTCCTGATAAAAAGACCAGAGCTAAATAGAAAATTTGGACATCAAACAGGAGGTTCAAGAGACACATGAAAAGGTAAATAAATAAATCAATCATTAAAGGGGGGCAGTAAAAGGAAAAAAAACTGCTATCCAATAAGTGGAAACTGGCTATATCCCAGCATGGGGAAAAAGATTCTCATAAATCTTGAGAATTGTAATTCCAACAGAGAAAATATACCTAACCAGAAATGATGGACATTCATGATCTATCCATGAGACGGCTATCTAAAGGGATGTAACTGGCTTTAACACCACTTGGGAGAAAGACTCTATTAATTCTCAAGAATTTAACTCTATTAGATAGCATGTACTTAACTAGAAGTGACAGATACACAATATTTTCTATGACTCAGATAGAATGATCTAGAAAAACACTACCTCCTTAAAAAGGGGGACAGGAAAGAGACAGAAGGGGGGAGGGGATTGAATGGGGTAAATCTCATTACACTAAGAGGTACAAAAAACCTATGGTAATAGTGGGGAAGGGAGCAGATAAGAAACACCTGAATCTTCTTCTCATAAGACTTGGATTAAAGTCAACCTACACATACTCAGTTAACTTATAAAACTCTAACCTTTCAAGTATTAAAAGGGGAAAAGGGGAGGGGGGATGGAGAAAAGGAAAGGGAGTGGGGAAAAAAGGGGAACTAAGTAAAGGAAGGGAAGGTAAAAGGGGAAAAGGGAAAGGGGAAAGAAAGGGGAGGGGGTGATATAGGAGGGCAAACACACTGAAGGGGGTGGTATTCAGAAACAAAATACTGGGGAATATGGATAAAGGGGGGAAAGGGGGAAAAATACAAGGGGGAAGATAGCATGGAGGGCAATAAAGAATTAGTAATCATAACTTAGAATCCGAATGGGTTGAATGCTCCCTTAAAATGTAAGCAAATAGCAGAGTGGATTAAAAACCAGGATCCTACAATATACTGTTTACAAGAAATGCATTTGAAGCAGAGAAATACATATAGAGTAAAGGTAAAAGGTTGGATCAACATATATTTTACTTGAGCTGAAGTAAAAAAAGCAAGGGGAGCAATTCTTATCTCAGACAAAGCAGCAGCAAAAATAGATAGTGTTAAAAGAGATAAGTAAGGAAACTTTATCTTCCTAAATGGTACCATAGAAAATAAAGTTAGTTCAATACTGAATATAGATGCACCCAATGGGATAGCATCCAAATTCTTAGAGGAGAAGCGGAAAGAACTACAGGAAGACATAGACAGCAAAACTCTACTAGTGGGAGACCTCAACCTCCCACTCTCAGATCTAGATAAATCGAACTATAAAATAAACAAGAAAGAAGTTAAGGAGGTAAACAGATTGTTAGAAAAATTAGATATGGTAGACCTATGGAGGAAATTGAATGGGGATAGAAAGGAATATACCTTTTTCTCTGCAGTACATGTCACTTATACAAAAATTGACCATTTATTAGGACATAAAAACCTAATGATCAACTGCAGAAAGGTAGTAATAGTGAATACATCTTTCTCGGATCACAATGCAATAAAAGTCATGCAATATTGGGCCAAAGAGATATAGACCCAGAACAAATTGAAACTGAATAACCTCATTCTAAAAAATGAGTGGACCAAAAAACAAATTATAGAAAGAATTAACTGTTTTATCCTAGATAATGATAATAATGAAACAACATACCAAAACCTATGGCATTCATTCAAAGCAGCTCTCAGGAGAAATATTATAACTTTAAATGCTTATGTGAATAAATTGGAAAAAGAGAATTAACTAAACATGCAACTAAAAAAATTAGAGAAAGAACAAATCAAAATTCCCCAATTCTGTTCCGGCCAAGATGGCAGAGAGAAGACAGGCACAGTTCTAAATTCTCCTGATCTCTTCTCCATCTATCACAGGAAACAAACCTCTTAAAAGAAATCTGAACCAGGAAACCCAGAAAGAAAAGCCAGGAGAGGAAAATCTACCTCAGGATTTGTCTCCCGCAGTGGCCTTGGCTGAGTACCGGCAGGTGAGTCTGAGCTCCCAGGGAAGATCAGCCAGATCAACCACTGAATCGTAACTGGGAGTCTGAGGGCCTGAGAGCCAGACGTGCTGGATCAGCGCTGGGGCTGGATGAAGGGGGCTTGGATCCGCGGGGAAGCATAGGCGCTGTTGTTGGTGCTGTCCCCCTGGAGCTTGGGGAAGGGGCTGCGGGGAGAGGTCTGGTGCAGGAGAGCTGTGGACACCATCCATGGGCTCCTCAGGTCTGAGAAACTCTGAACCCATGCTTCCATTAAATTGATGCCTCCTCCCAAACAAATGCAAATTATTTCTGCCTCAGGCCCAGGTGCTTGAGCAAAAGAACCAGCCCAGCTGAGGAATCACCTCAGGCCAGGGTAAAGCCCACCACTGATTAAAGGCAAAAGAATTCAATAGCTCCAATTTCCTCCCTCAAGCAAACAGAGAAGGCCTTGCAACCAAGGTCACAGACACCCCAGAGAGGGCAACCAGCACCTCCTACTGGCCAGCCAGAGAAACTGCACTCAGTAAAGCCTTTAGAGATCCCAAGCCCAGGTGAACAAGCCCCACCCAAGTAAAGGTCTTAGCAGAATGAAGAAGGGTCAGTGGAAAGGTGGATCCATAGAAAAATTCCTGGAAGGGAAATACCACAACCCAGAGAGACCTGGAACCTCTGAGGAGAATACAATCTGGTCTCCAGCACAGAAAGACTTCCTTGAAGAAATAAGGAAGGAGTTTAAAAATCAACTGGAAAATTTGGGGGGAGACAATTAATACCTTGAAACAAGAAAACAAAACCTTAGAAAGAAGAATTGGACAAACACAAAAGGAGAATAAATCTCTCAGATCATCAATTGGACAATTAAAAAATGAGAATAATTCTCTCAGATCCTTAAATGAGCAAATGCAAAAAAGAAATTAATTCTCTCAAAACCTCAATTGGTCAAATGGAAAGCTCTTTCAAAAGTAGAATTGACCAATTGGAAAAGGTTAATGAAGAAAACTCCTCCCCCCAAAAAAATAATGGAGTCTACAGAAATTAATGACTCCGCGAGACAGCAAGAGTCAGTTAAACAAAATCAAAAAATAGAAAAAATAGAAGCAAATGTGAAATATCTCATCAACAAAACCACTGACTGCGAGAATAGATCGAGGAGGGGAAACCTGAAAATTATAGGACTTCCTGAAAACATTGAAGAGAAAAAAAACCTGGACATAATATGAAAGGATCTAGTGATGGAAAACTGCCCTGATATCATGGAATTGGAGGGCAAAGTAGTTATTGAAAGAGTACATAGATCCCCACCAGAAAAAGATCCTAAAATGAAAACACCAAGGAATGTTGTGGCCAAACTCCAGAACTATCAGATAAAAGAGAAAATCCAGCAAGCAGCCAGAAAGAAACAATTTAAATATCAAGGAGCCACAGTAAGGATCACGCAGGACCTGGCTGCATGAACTTTAAGGGATCAAAGGGCCTGGAACAAGATATTTTGAAGAGCATGGGAGCTTGGAATGCAGCCAAGAATCTACTTTCCTGCAAAGCTGAGCCTTCTCTTCCAGGGAAAAAGATGGACATTTAATGAAATGGAAGAATTCCAAAAATTTCTGATGAAAAGACCAGAGCTAAACAGAAAATCTGGACATCAAACAGGAGGTTCAAGAGACACATGAAAAGGTAAAAAAAGGGGGGAGGCGGTAAAAGGAAAAAAAATGCAATCCAGTAAGTTGAAACTGGCTATATCCCAGCATGGAGGGGAAAAAAAGATTCTCATAAATCTTGAGAAATGTAACTCTAACAGAGAGAATACACCTAGCCAGAAATGATGGACATTCATGACCTATCCATGAGACTACTATCTAATGGGATGTAACTGGCTTTAACACCACTTGGGAGAAAGACTCTAATAATTCTCAGGAATTTTGACTCTATTCAATAGAATATACTGAACTAGAAGGGATAGACACTCAGAATTTTCTATGACTTAGATAGAATGATCTAAAAAAACCCACTACCTCCCTAAAAAGGGGGACAGGAAAGAGAGGGAAGGAGGGAGGGGATTGAATGGGGTAAATCTCATTGCACTAAGAGGTACAAATAGTGGGGAAGAAGGGAGCAAAGGAGAAACACCTGAATCTTCTTCTCATCAGACTTGGCTTAAAGTCAACCTACACATACTCAGTTAACTTATAAAACATCTAACCTTTGAAGTATTAAAAGGGGAAAAGGGGAGGGGGGACAGAGAAAGGGAAGGGGAGTGGGGGAAATAAGGGGAAATAATAAAAGGAAGGGAAGGGAAAGGGAAAAAGGGAAAGTGGAAAGAAAGGGGAGGGTGTGATATAGGAGGTCAAACACACTGAAGTGTAAGGTATTCAGAAACAAAACACTGGGGAATGTGGATAAAGGGGGGGAAAGGGGGAAAATACAAACAGAGGAAAGATAGCAAGGAGGGCAATAAGGAATTAGTAATCATAACCTTGAATGTGAATGGGATGAACTCTCCCTTAAAATGTAAGCAAATAGCAGAGTGGATTAAAAACCAGAATCCTACAATATGCTGCTTACAAGAAACTCATTTGAAGCAGAGAGATACATATAGAGTAAAGGTATGATCATACTTTGCTTCAGCTGAAGTAAAAAAAAGCAGGGGTAGCAATCCTTATCTCAGACAAAGCAGCAGCAAAAATAGACAGCATTAAAAGAAATAAGGAAGGAAACTTTATCCTCCTAAAAGGACCATAGACAATAAAGTCATTTCAATATTGAATATATATGCAGCCAGTGAGACAGCACCCAAATTCTTAGAGGAGAAGCTGAAAGATTTGCAGGAAGACATAGACAGCAAAACTCTACTAGTAGGAGAGCTCAACTTCCCACTATCAGATCTAGGTAAATCAAATCATAAAACAAACAAGAAAGAAATTAGGGAGATAAATAGATTGTTAGAAAAACTAGATATGGTAGACTTATGGAGGAAACTGAATGGGGATAGGAAGAAATATACCTTTTTCTCAGCAGTACATGGAACTTATACAAAAATTGACCATGTACTAGGACATAAAAACCTAATGATCAACTGCAGAAAGGCAGAAATAGTGAATACATCTTTCTCAGATCACAATGCAATAAAAGTCATAAGCAATACTGGGCCAAGGAGATATAGACCCAGAGCAAATTGGAAACTGAATAACCTCATCTTAAAAAATGAGTGGACCAAAAAACAAATTATAGAAAGAATTAACCATTTTATCCTAGATAATGATAATAATGAAACAACATACCAAAACCTATGTATTCATTCAAAGCAACTCTCAGGGGATATATTATAGCTCTAAATGCTTATATGAATAAATTGGAGAAAGAGGAAATCAATGAACTAAACATGCAACTAAAAAAATTAGAGAAAGAACAAATCAAAAATCCCCAATCAAATACCAAATTAGACATTTTAAAAATTAAAGGAGAAATTAATAAAATTGAAAGCAAAAAACTATTGAATTAATAAATAAAACCAAAAGTTGGTATTATGAAAAAAACAATAAAATTGATAAACCTCTGCTCAATTTGATTAACAAAAAGAAAGAAGAAAACCAAATTGCTAGTATTATAAATGAAAAAGGTGAACTCACCACCAATGAGGAGGAAATTAAAGTAAAAATTCAAAATTATTTTGCCCAACGTTATGCCAATAAGTTTGATAATCTTAGTGAAATGGATGAATATTTAGAAAAATATAAATTGCCCAGGTTAAATGAAGAAAAGATTAAATACCTGAACAAACATATCTCAGAAAAAGAAATTCAACAAGCCATTAGTGAACTCCCTAAAAAAAATCTCCAGGGTCTCATGGATTCACAAGTGAATTCTACCAGACATTTAATGAACAATTGGTTCAAATCCTATATAAACTCTTTGGAAAAACAGGGAAAGATGGAACTCTGCCTAACTCTTTCTATGAAACCAAAACCAGGAAGAGTTAAAACAGAGAAAGAAAATTATAGACCTATTTCCCTGATGAATATAGATGCAAAAATCCTAAATAAAATCTTAGCAATACGACTACAACAAGTCACCACTAGGATAATACATTATGATCAAGTAGGATTTATTCCAGGAATGCAGGGTTGGTTCAATATTAGGAAAACTGTTAGTGTACTCAATTATATCAATAACAAACCTATCAGAAACCATATGATCATATCAATAGATGCTGAAAAAGCTTTTGATAAAATACAGCATCCATTCCTATTAAAAACACTAGAGAATGTAGGAATAAATGGACTGTTCCTTAAAATAATTAGCAGTATCTATCTGAAACCATCAACAAGCATTAAATTCAATGGGGAGAGGCTAGAGGCATTGCCAATAAGATCAGGGTTTAAACAAGGGTGCCCATTATCACCACTACTATTCAATATTGTATTAGAAATGTTAGCATCAGCAATTAGAGAAGAAAAAGAAATTGAAGGAATTAGAATTGGGAAGGAAGAGACAAAACTCTCACTATTCGCAGATGACATGATGGTCTACCTAGAGAATCCCAAGAAATCATCTAAAAAACTACTGGAAACAATTAGCAATTTTAGCAAAGTTGCAGGTTATAAAATAAACCCCCATAAATCCTCAACTTTCCTATATATGACTAGCAAGAAACAGCAGGAAGAGCTAAAAAGAGAAATTCCATTCAAAGTAACCTCAGACAGTGTAAAATACTTGGGAGTCTATTTGCCAAGAAAGACTCAGAATCTTTTTGAAAACAATTATAAAACACTTCTCACACAAATTAAATCAGATTTAAATAACTGGGCAAATACCAACTGCTCATGGATAGGTAGAGCTAATATAATAAAAATGACAATTCTACCAAAATTAAACAATCTGTTTAGTGCCCTACCAATCAAAATTCCAAAAAAAATTAGTTTAATGAGCTAGAAAAATTGTAAGTAAATTCATATGGAGAAATAAAAAGTCAAGAATTACCAGGAGCTTAATGAAAAAAAAATGCAAACGAAGGTGTCTTAGCACTACCCGATCTAAAATTATATTATAAAGCATCAGTCATCAAAACTGTTTGGTATTGGCTAAGAAATAGAGTGGTGGACCAGTGGAATAGACTAGGTATAAAAGCAGGAGAGGATTATAGTAATCTGCTGTTTGATAAACCCAAAGAGTCAGGCCACCAGGATAAAAACTCCCTCTTTGATAAAAACTGCTGGGATAATTGGAAGTTAGTATGGAAGAAACTTAGATTAGACCAACACCTCACACCCTTTACCAAGATAAGATCCAAATGGTTACAGGACATAGACATAAAAAACAATACTATAAGCAAATTAGAAGATCAAGGGCTAGTCTACCTGTCAGATCTATGGAAAGGGGAACAGTTTATGACTAAGGAAGAGTTGGAGAACATCACTAAAAAGCAATTAGATGATTTCGATTACATTAAATTAAAAGGTTTTTGCACAGGTAAAACCAATGTAATCAAAATCAAATGAAAAGTAGTAAATTGGGAAACAATCATTGCAACTAATGATTCTGACAAAGGACTCATTTCTAAAATATACAGAGAACTGAGTAATATTTTCAAAACAAAAAGCCATTCCCCAATTGACAAATGGTCAAAGGCTATGCAAAGGCAATTTACAGATGAGGAGATCAAAGCAATCCATAGCCATATGAAAAAATGCTTTAAATCATTAATTATTAGAGAAATGCAAATTATAGTTTCTCTGAGTTATCACCTCATACCTCTCAGATTGGCCTATATGGCCAGAAAGGATAATGATCATTTTTGGAAGGGTTGTGGGAAATCTGGGACACTATTACACTGTTTGTGGAGCTGTGGACTCATCCAGCCCTTCTGGAGAGCTATTGGGAACTACGCCCAAAGGGCAACAAATATATGCATACCCTTTGCCCAGCAATACCACTACTGGGTCTATACCCTGAAGAGATGATGAAAAAGGGTAAAAACATCAGTTGTACAAAAATATTTATAGCAGCCCTCTTTGTCGTGGCAAAGAATTGGAAATCAAGTAAATGTCCTTCAGTTGGGGAATGGCTTAACAAACTGTGGTATATGTATGTCATGGAACACTATTGTTCTATTAGAAACCAGGAAGGTCAGGATTTCAGGGAACCCTGGAGAGATTTGCATGAACTGATGCTGAGTGAGATGAGCAGAACCATAAAAACACTGTATATCCTAACAGCAACATGGGAGTGATGATCAACCTTGAAGGATTCACTCATTCCTTCAGTGCAGCAATCGGGAACAATTTTGGGCTGTCTGCAAAGGAGAGTGCCCTGTATAAAGATAAGGAACTGTGGAGTTTGAACAAAGTTCAAGTACTGTTCCCTTTAATTTAGAAAAAAACAGATATCTTATTATCTGATCTTGTTACCTCTTAGACTTCTTTTCTCTTCTTCAAGGATATGATTTCTCTTTCATCACACTCAATTTGAATCAACGTACAACATGGAAACAAAATAAAGACTGACAGATTGCTTTCTGTGGGGGGTAGGGGGAGGGAAGTAAGATGGGGGCAATTATAAAACTCAAATAATATCTTTAATAAAAATAAATTTTAAAAAATGCAAATTATAGACCCATCTCCCTGATTAATATAGATGCAAAAACCTTAAATAAAATCTTAGCAAAATGATTACAAGTTATCACTAGGATAATACAATATGATCAAGTAGGATTTCTTCTAGGAATGCAAGGTTGGTTCAATAGGAAAACTGTTACAGTTTAATTAACTATATCAGTAACAAACCTATCAGAAATTATATGATCATATCAATAGATGCTGAAAAAGTTTTTGACAAAATACAGTACACATTCCTAATGAAAACACTAGAGAGCATAGGAATAAAGGGATTGTTCCTTAGAATAATAAGCAGTATCTATCTGAAACCATCAATAAGCATTATATGTGAGACTAGAGGCATTCCCAATAAGATCAGGGGTGAAATAAGGATGCCCATTATCACCACCACTATTCAATATTGTATTTGAAATATTAGCTTCAGCAATAAGAAAAAAAAGAAATTGGAGGAATTACAATTGGGAAGGAAGAAACAAAACTCTCACTCTTTGCAGATGACATGATGATCTACCTGGAGAATCCCAAGAAATCACCTAAAAATGACTAGAAATAGTTACCAACTTTAGCAGAGACACAGGATATAAAATAAACCCTCATAAATCCTCAACATTTACATATATATATATATATATATATATATATATATATATATATACATACACATATATATGACTAGCAAGACGCAGCAGAAAGAACTAGAAAGAGAAATCCCATTCAGAGTAACTTCAGTCTTGGGTATCTACCTGCCAAGACAGACTCAGAAATTTTTTTTAAAACAATTACAAAACACTTCTTACACAAATAAAATCAGATTTAAATAACTAGGCAAATATCAACTGCTCAAGCATAGGATGAGCTAATATAATAAAATGACAATTATACCAAAATTAAATTGCTTGTTTAGTGCCCTACCAATCAAAATTCCAAAAAATTACTCTAGTGAGTTAGAAAAAATTGTAAGTAAATTCATATGGAGAAATAAAAGTCAAGAATTTCCAGGGATTTAATGGGAAAAAAGTACAAAAGATGGCGGCTTCGCTGTAGCAGATCTAAAATTATATCATAAAGCATCAGCCATCCCAACTGTCTGGTATTGCCTAAAAAACAGAATGCTAGATCAGTGGAATAGACTAGGTGCAATAGAAGGAAATGATATATAGTAATTTGCTGTTTGATAAACACTAAGAGTCCAGCTATTGGGATAAAAACTCTCTCTTCGATAAAAACTGTTGGGAAAATTGGAAGTTAGTATGGCAGAGACTTGAATTAGACCAACATCTCACACCCTCTACTAAGATCAAAATAGATACAGGATTTCAATATAAAAAACAGTATTATAAACAATCTAGGAGATTAAGGAATAGTTTACCTGTCAGATCTATGGAGAGGGAAGCAGCTTATGACCAAGGAAAAGCTGGAGAAAATCATTAAAAAAAACTAAATAATTTTGATTATATTACATTAAAAAGAATTGCATAGACAAAACCACTGTAACCAAGATCAAAAGAAATGTAGTAAATTGGGAAACAATTTTTATAACTAATATTTCTGGCAAAGGACTCATTTCTATAATATACAGAGAACTGAGTCAATTTTTTTGAAAAAACAAGCCATTCCCCAATTGACAAAAGTAATTTACAGATGAGGAAATCAAAACAATCCATAGTCATATGAAAAATTGATTTAAATCTCTACTTATTAGAGAAATACAAATTAAAGCATCACTGAGGCACCACCTCACACTTTTCAGGCTGGCCAATATGACCAAAAAAGACAATGATCAATGTTGGAAGGGATGTGGGAAATATGGGATACTAATACATTGTTGGTGGATCCCTGAACCCATCCAACCTTTCTAGAGAGCAATTTGGAATTACACCCAAAAGGCAACACGAATGTGCATATTTGATCCAGCAATACCACTACGGGTCTATACCCTGAAGAGATTATGGAAAAGGGTAAAAACATCACTTGTACAGCAATATTCATAGCAGCCCTGTTTGTAGTGACAAAGAATTGGAATTTGAGTGAATGTCCATCAATTGAGGAATGGCTTAATAAACTGTGGTATATGTATCTGATGGAACACTATTATACTATTAGAAACCAGGAAGGATGAGAATTCAGGGAAGCCTGGACAGATTTGCATGAACTGATGCTGAGTGAGATGAGCAGAACCAGAAGAACCTTGTACAACCCTAACAACAACAAGGTTGATGATCAACCTTAATGGACTTGCTCTTTCCATCAGTAAAACAATCAGGCACAATTTGGGGATATCTGTGATGGAGAATACTATCTGTATCTAGAGAAATAATTGTGGAGTTTGAACAAAGACCAAAGACTGCTACTTTTAATTTTAAAAAAGAACAATTTTATCTTATTATGCAATTTTGCTATTTCTTATGCTTTACTTTTTTTACCTTAAAGGTATGATTTCTCTATCATCACATTCAACTTAGATCAATGTATACCATGGAAATAATGAAAAGACTAATAGACTGTCTTCTGTGGGGGATGGGGGGAGGGAAGCAAGATTAGGGAGAAAATTATAAAATTCAAAATAAATAAATAATTTTTTTTTAAAAAAGACACATGGAGATTAAAAGATTTCTCAGGATTGTTAATAAATTTCATTTCCTAGATTGAAGCACAGTCTTCCCAATTCTCACCCCACCACTTTGCTCACAATGCCTGTTACTGTGGGACAAATGATATTTATTCATCCTTTCATTCATTCATGTAGTATTTCAAAGACACTCATTGAGAACCTACTCTGTGGATGGTAAAGAATACAGGATAATAATGATATATCTTTAACCCCAAAGAGATTATTATGTAATAAAGGAGATATGAGATGAACATCAATAGCTACAATACATGGCAGGATGAGATAAATTGCCAATTCTTCACATTTCTATAGCATTATACCCAGGGCAACCTTGTGAAGGAGGTAGGATAAGCATCACTGACCCTATTTTACAAATGGGAAAACTAAGGCTTCATAGAAGTAATTTGAACAGTATTACAGGAATGGTGAGTGGCAGAGAAAGACTTGAACTGACAGTCTTGGGCTTATACACCATTCTATATTGTCTCTCAAGAGCTGTACAAAAAAACATGGTGGGATCAGAGGAAGGTGATTCATTGCTGGAGGAAGAGTCTAGAGACAGTTTCAAAAAGGAGGTACCATTTTGTTTGGACCTTAAATACTAGTTAGAATTTGTAGTTAAAGATGGAAAAGACTTAGAAATGAGGCTTTCCAACAGGTAGAATGAAGAGTAAGTACATTTACATAATCACAGATGCTTGGAAAATAGCAAATTGTCTTGTCCTTCTTTACCATAGGTCCAGTGTAAAAGGTTTGGCAGAAGATACATTATTCTGGAAAATTATATTACAGAGGAAATGAGAAGGGTGTTCAGTGCCAGAATATTGAGTTTGGACTTTATGGAGGCAGAGAGTGGTGGAACATTGACTGTTATTTGATCAGGGAAGTAATGTCATTGAAGGTGCCCTAACTTCTCCTCTTTCATCCTATCCTCTTTCCAATTCCTTACACTCCAACAAAACTTCCTCTCCACCTGGCATTTCAACTTTACCCACATCTAACTTTCAGACATGAGATTTCCACCTTATCTTGTCCTCAGTTTTACTTTAGGGGGATACTTACCTTTTCCTGAAGCTTTTTACTAACTAATATTTCTCAGTACGGTTTCCCCCAACTCCAACTCTCACTAATCTCAGTTCTGATATCCAGAGCCTAGTCTAGGAGTTCTTGATTCTGTCCTCATTTCTGGCTCTGCGACCTGTTTGTGTATTCTATTCCAGGGTCAGATTGAGAGCCATAGGAGTGAAGAGTTAATCTCCCTGAATTCTTTGTTGGCATCCATTCCTCACAGGCTCAGGTCCAAAGGAAGAAAGAGACTCACCAGCCGCAAAATCAGGAAGATCCTCTTCTGTAAAGAAAAAACAGAAGCAAAATCACAAAGGAAGATCAACTCTTTTCTGGTCTGAAGAACAGATCAGAAGGAAGAGTTTCAGAAACAATCATATGAATAAAGGAATCATAATCCTCCTGTATATGACATGATTATATGCCAATAAATTTTGCCTGCTACCTAACCTGCAGGAAATCAGCTAATAAACATTTTTGAAACACCTACTAGTGATCAGGTACTATTCTAAGAACTGGGGATAAAAAAAACAGATAGGAGATAATACCTGCTCTCAAGGATCTCAAAGGCTAATGGGAGGGCAACAATACTATGTAAACAAAGCTAGATGCAGGATTAATTAGAAATAATCAACACAGAGAAGGAAAAACTATTAAGGAGGACTGGGAAAGGCTTTTTGTAGAAGCTAGAATTTTAGTTAGGAAGGAAACCAGGGAAGTCAGGAGAAGGAGATGAGAAGGAAGCAAGGGAGACAGCCAGTGAAACTCCCTAGGGTTAAGAGTTGGAGGATCTGGTAGGAAAACCATGAAAAATTAGGGTTACTCAATCATAGAGGACAAGATAGAGGTGCAAGTTACAAAAAGACTGGAAAGGAAAGAGGGAGGTGGGTTTTGAAGGGCTTTGAACACCAACCAAACCATCTTACACTTAATCCTGGACATAATAAGGAGTCACTGAAGTTAATTGCCTTAGGAATGACATGATTGAACATGTCATCATGTTGTGTCATATGTGTTCCAGGCTAAGAGCTATGAAGGGTTAACACAGAAATAGCTATGTGCTTTAATGAGCAAGATGTACTTTAGAGCTTAGATAAGGGAGTAGCTGTATGCCTGAGCTAACAAGTGTATTCCCAGGCTCAGATAGATAGCACATTCTGAGATAATTACCTTCTGCACTCTGTTTATCAAATCACTGTTTGGTTCTCAAAACAATCACCTAAGACATACACAAGATATGCATGTGAAAAAAATGCTTGCTTACACGCTTATGTAATTGGTTACGTAAATGTAGAGTATAAAAGTATGTATCCTGTAATCAATAAACGAACCAGCTTATGCATCATATTGGTGACAGCCTGAGTTCCCTCCCCCGGACTCAACATTATCACTTTGATAATAGTAGAGAATGAACTGGAAGGGAGACAACTGTAGAAGGTGGAACAACTTGCAATAGCCATGAGATGATGAGTGCCTGTACCAGAGAAGTAGCAGTGTCAGAGGAGATATTTCCTGCAATTCACTGATTGTACCCTAGGAGACAATCTCACCATAGCTAAACTATTCCTGGGACTGCACAAACCTATGAGGATTAAATTCTTCTGGTTTTGGCTCATATCTTTCCAAAGAGAGGCCTGGTTGAAATGTGTGGAAAAGCATACAATTCTTCTGGCAGGGCAGCTAGGTGGTGCAGTAGAGTTCCAAACCCGAAGTAAGGAAGATTCCTCTTTCTGAGTTCAAATCTGCTTTAGACACTAGTTGTGTGACCCTGGGAGTTACAAAACCCTGTTTGCCTCAGTTTCTTCATCTGTAAAACAAGTTGGAGAAGAAAGTGGCGAACCACTAAACTGCATCACAAAGTTGGACACAACTGAAAAATGACTAAACATCAAAATTCTTCTAGTAAGATATTGACAGTGAGTTTAAGTCACAGAACATCAGGTTTCCTGCCTCTGGATCAGGAGCTGTCCAAAGAGTCAAATGGTCTAGTTCATTTATAAATTAGTACTCATTTATTAAGCACTTATTTTGCCCTGAACACAGGAGATACAAAATCAAATGAAATAACCCTCTTTCAAAGAGTTTTAATTTCATGTAGAGAACAACCTGCACAAAATTTATTATATACAGTATATCTGTAAAATACATTCAAGGGAAGGAAGATGGATGCTAGGAGCAGAAGAGGGTGGAATGAAGAAAGTCTGAAAATAAAAAGTGTTTGAGTTTGAGTTTTGAGTTTGAATGTGAGTTGAATCTTGAAGGAAACAAGGAATTCTAAGGGGCAGCAATGAGGAGGCATACCTGGCAAGGAGAACAAACTGAGGCAAAGGCAAAAGGGAGATTATTATTTATGAGAAATAATGAGGAAGAAGTCAATTTGGCTGGACAATAGAGTATGTGAATAACACATAGAATAGTTGAAAAGGTGGGCTTACAACATCTTGAGAAAAGCTTTAAATGTCAAATAGCAAAGTACATATTCCTTTTTTGAAATTTAGAGACAAAAGAGTTTATAAGTATTGCTGTGGCCAGCAGAAGCTAAGGGAAAGAAAGAGCAGCAGCAGCAGCAGCAGCAGCAGCTAAGAGGGAATATGCTATAGGGAAAAGTACAGAGACAAAAGAGATTAGTTTGGGTGATGCCACACCTTAAGGTAGGCTGACTTCATAAAGGAAGATGAATACAGAAAGCATATATTCCATAAAAGAAATAGGGGATCATTGGATGTTATTGGGGCAAGGTTGAGGATCAGGTTTGAGGATGACATGGACAGATATGTACTTCAGGAAAAATCATTGTGGTACTTATACGACTCATGGTATGGAGAGGAGACAGCATTAAGGTAAACTTAGATCAGATCTGTTCAAGGATCTATGCTAGATTAAGGGGCTTTGTACTAGGTAGTTAGTGACAGTAAGGAAAGCTTAATTTAATCACCAACTTTTCCATGGTACTTTACAATAATAGTTTTATGTTAATTATGTCATTCAATACTTCTAACAACCAGAAACTACACAGTAGAGTGCTAGACCTATTGTACTATGAAGAAAATGGATACCTAAGAAATGGGTGATGCCTAAATGATGTTTCAAATTTCACAGCTAATAAGTTACTGAGCCAGGCCTTGATCTTGGGTTCTATCCAACTGTCTTTCCTCTGGACATGCTAATTATTTGATGATCTGTGGATCTCACAGTTAAAGTTAAGATATCTGCATAAAATATTACACACAATAATTACAAAAAGTAGAAATGGAAAGACAATGTAACCAAAAGTCATTGCTTGATGACTAGTGTATAAACTATAGCACTACTTTTACAAAACTAAAATCCTAAGATTATTACTATGATTATGATTATGATTATGATTAAGAAATAGCATTTCTGCTTTAATAGAGTGCTGCACTAGAGCAAATGACTTTAAGTTCCCTTCCATCTTTCTTTTTTTTCCTTTTATGACTCAATATCTACTACAGAGCAAAACCATGGTGAGTACTTTGATAAGATTGCTGCCTCATATAGATGATGAAATTGGGGGAGGCTTAGTCTCAGACTTCTTATGGTCCCAGGTGAGGGTCTGAGAAGAAAAGCATACTCACGGCCACAGACAAGGTCCCCAGTCAGAGCTGCTAGGATGAGAACAACAGGAAACTTCATCTTTGCAGAGGAGATGTGGAGAAGCTTCCTAAGTGGGAGAAAGAGTTGTTGATGAGTTCACCTGCATGAGTAGACCCTTTTTAAAGACACCAACAGTCAATAGGAGTCGATCTGGAGAGATCCCCTCCTTTCTCTGCTCCCTCACCTACCCCTCCATTCAAGTGTCACGTGCTAAGTAAACAAAGGTAGGGTAGGGGCAGGTGCTGACTTTCAGTTTCTTGGCCAAAAATGTTGTCATTTTCCTTGTGTCATAATCTCTCTGTTTTAAAGGTCATCTACACCTGGCACATGGAGTTTGGGTAGCTGGGTCGAAACCTATATGTTATAGATAAGGGAAGACTGCCCACTTGTCTCTTTTCTAATCGGAGATCCATCATTTCTTGAGAACTTCTAGTGGACAGAAATATGACTTTTAGAGTTTAAATTGTCTAACCCTTGCCTCCACATGGAACTCCCTCTATTTGTTCCAGATTGAGAAAAGGAGAAAGAAGTTTTCCCTGAGAAATCAGAGTTTGGATGTGGGGATCAGAGAATCAGACCTTCACTGTTCCTTCCACAGTCTCATTGAAAATTAATCAGACCCAAATGTTCCCTTGATCTCTGACTTGTGAGCACCAGGTGCTTTATTATTCCTTAGGGGTCATGGCCTATGCTATGAATAGGTGTGTTAGGGGTTTGTGGCTCCCAATCTCATAAATTTTCTAGTTAGATTTTAGAGCCAAGCATTTTAAGGAAGATAACTTCAGACAAAAGTCTTGGGAATAATTCATATGCAGTAAATTATCCATTACATTTCTAAGGCAATTTGTTTATTGTTAACTGATTTCCTTTCAGCAATTCTGATAATGTTGGGGCTGTGGGGAAAATATAGAAAGCCCCCAAGTAAGCTTCATAAAATCCTTTTGACCACATACTTTTTTTTCTTCTTAAGGGAAAGTTAAGTAGAATGGTTTTAGTGGGGAAAGGCCATTAATTATTAAGGACTCCTTCTTTCTATAATATTTGCATCTAGCCAGATATGTGAATTTAGCAAATGTCTTCCTCTGCTTAGCTTCAATTTCTTCTTCTTAAAAATGCATTGTAATGTATTTTCTCTTAATACTATCTAACAATGACATTTATGATTTAAGTTTACTGCCTGCAAAGACTTTCTTCAGTCCAAAGTTAAATCCCCAAGACTTCACTGCCTTAGGGTAGAGACCTCAGAGACCTGCAGAAGTTCAGAGATCTTATTTAACATTTGTATGGATGATTCATCAAGTAGATTACAGTTTCAACTATGGCCAGGGACTCAGAGAAACAGTGGTAAAGATTAGTTAGGGGACACATAGACAACTGGTAGTTGTGAATGTATAGTCGAAATATTCTAGATAAACTGAGACCATACAGATCATTTAAGACACCCTCTTTCATTCCAAGAAGATGTCCTTTCATCATTTCTTATCTCTTCTAGGCTCAAGAACATAGGTATATGATTTTATTTACATAAATATATATTTATATAAAATTTTATTTACATTAAAAGGACAGGGAAATGATGGGGAATATCAGGATTTCCAAAGAAATAGAGAAGACAAGGCAGATTGTCCATCACTGGTTTTATATATTTAGGACAGGATCTGGAAAAGGAGTGTTGGTGTTTGTGTTTGTGTGTGTGTGTATGTATGTGTGTATGTGTGTGTGTGTGTGTGTGTGTGTGTGATTAACCAAATTTTTAATGAGTTGTCTCTAACCTGGTCATGACAAAACAGGTCAGAGACATATTGCCAGTAAATCAGTAGCAGTTTATTAATTCCTTCCTTTGCAAGGAACCAATTTGCAAATCTTAGGTTACTTCGTTGTTTGGAGTAACCTTGCTGTTCTGAAGTCAGGTATTTTATACATAAGTCTATATATGGGCAGGGAGCATAGGATAAACAGATTTAGGGCTTGAATGATCTTCCCAGGTCAAGCCCAACACACAGGACAATATAAAAATTTCAACACTGCTGACTATCCAAGTAGAAGTCCTGTGTGAATGGCTCCATTGATTTTATAACAGGGCTTGGGTGCAGAAGAGACCAGAGCAGGCAATACTGACACACTTCAATTAACATAGGCAAGTACAGATCAAGGTAGGACCTGTCATGATTGATGATGATTTCTGTGATTCTGTTTTCACTGCTTTTCCAGGCTTGCATATGAGAAGGATCTCTGGAATCCAAATTATATAGATATAGATATCATACTAATCAATATAAAATTATAACTTTTGATAATCAGATGCTTTCCATGGAATGGAGTTTTTTCTGTTGATGAGACTGAGTTCCTGAGAAACTTCAGGGTGGTTTATCTAGTCTCAAAGTATTCTACTCATACTGTACTAAGGATTTGTTTCCTAGAGTACTTGTAGGTCCTGTATAGATTATTATAGTTGAGCTGCTGGGGCCTGTACTTAGTCCTATGATATTTAATAATTTTTGTAAATTCCAGAGAAGACATGATCATCAGATAATGCAAAGGTGAGAGTCAGAGTTAACATGATGAATGAATGACTGTCAGGATCCAAAGTTTGACCAATGGACCAATGCAAATTGGATATGTTTTAATAGGAAAAATATACAGATCTATAATTACATTAACTTTCCCTCCTCTCCCAATATCAGAAGTCTAACCTTTGTGTTAGAGACTCCCTCTTCTTCCAAAGAACAAGGTATACTTTGAGAACTGCTCCCTTCCCAGAAAGCCTCATTTGCTTTAAACAGATAATCTAGAAATTTCGTTATTTACCATCACTACCTCCACAATATGACATCTTTTTCATTTTAGGTTTTTGCAAGATAATTGGGGTTAAATGGCTTGCCCAAGGCCATACAGCCAGGTAATTATTAATTGTCTGAGGCCGTATTTGAACTCAGGTACTCCTGACTCCAGGGCCGGTGCTTTATCCACTGTGCCACCTAGCCGCCTGTGACATCTTCTTTTTAATATATGTGTATAATATATGTAATTTAATTTTCCAAATTAATAAACACTTATTTTCTCTTTCTCCAACATCCCCATATTTGTAACAAATATGCCTACATTGGTCATGTTTTCTTTTTTTTTATCTTGAACCATGGCTAATCATTGATCAGAGTTTTTACATCTTTCAAAATTATTTGTCTTTTAAATGTTGATAATGCCTAAATTGCTTTCCTAGTTTTGCTCCCCACTATTTATTGCTCCATGCAAGTCTTCCCTGGTTTTTCTGAAATTTCCCTTTCATGATTTCTATCACATTATATTTATGTACCAAAATTTATTCTGCTATTCAATAACTGATACTCTCATTTTTTAATTGTCATCACAAAATAAACTGCTACATTTTTGCAGAATTGAGTCCTTTTCATTTTCTTTCATCTCCTTGAAGTATAGGCCTTGTAGAAGTATCACTGGGTCAAAGGGCATGCCCATTTTTTTAGCATAATTCTAAACTATTTTGTAGAATGGTTAAAGTCATCTGCATTTTTAAAAAATAATCCGTTAATGTACACACTTTTCCAAAGCCTTTGAAACATTTGTTACATACTACTTTTATATTTACTACAATTTGCATTTATTTAAATGTTATCTCTAGAGCTCCCCCCACCCCAGTGATAGTTTCGATTTCTTCCTCTGAAATGGCCTATTCATATCTTTGTCACCTTTCACAACTGGATAATGATGCTTATTCTTCTAAATTTGAATCAAATTCTTAAATATCTTGTAAATGATATCTTTATTAGAGAATCATGCTTCAAAGATTCTTTTTCCCATTCAATTGTTTCCCTTTTAATTTTAGTAGCATTGGTTTTGCTTGTTAAAAAAACTTTTAAATTTTAGGTAATTAAAAAAATCCACTTATCTGATGTGATCCTCTTTATCCTTTGTTTTGTCATGAACTCTTCACCCGTCCAGTGATCCAAAAGAAAATTTTTTCCTTGTTATTCTAATTTGTTTGTTTGGTGACCTTTTATGTCTATGTTTACACATAATTTCCAGGATATAGTCACCAATTCTCTTTAGAAATTAACATGTTCATTAGGCTCAAAGTTTATTTCTGGAACAAATGAATGATAGAACTTACATAAAAGATCCTCTAGAGTAACTTTACCCAAGGAAATGAAAAGAGTACAAAAGAAAAATGAAAATGAAAAAAATTTCCATTGCTAATGGTTAAAGAAATACAAATTAAAGTAAATAGAAGAACTACTCCACACCTATCATACTGACAAATATAGAGGGAAAATATGCTACTAGAGGTCTGCATTGGGAAGAACTTTGGATCTGGAATCTTAAGGACTGGGTTCTTTGCTTACATTACCTATGTGACCTTGACTTTCATCATTAGCTAAAATTAAGATTGGATTTTTCTTTAGTTCTTTCCAACTATTCATGAGTCCTTAAATGTTCTTGGCAAAGTGTGATTCATCACCTTCTCTAGCTCATTTTAGAGATGAGGAAAATGGGACAAATAGGGTTAAATGATTTGCCCATGATCACACAGTTAGTAAATATCTGAAGCCAGATTTGAATTCAGACCTTCTTTAATACAGATCTAGGGCTCTTCCCACCACTTAGCTGCCCTATGTCTGGATAATGTCCCTTCAAAAACTAAATCAAAGATCATGACATGTGCAGTTTTTGTTGCTGGTTGTTCCCCATGTTGAAATTTTTGTTATTTTCTTCAGCCCCCACCTCCCACAGTTTAACTCAAAATATAGCTGATGGTTGTCATTCACAATGTAAGGGTATTGTCTCTTTTTTTTGGCACATCCCATAATCCTTTCAGTAATGGAGTTCATCTAAAAACTCAACTAGAGATCTACGAACCTTTGTTTCTCTAAGGACTTTGATTGCTCCATCTGTAGTCCCTAGATTGATAATTAGCTAAAAGCTGGGTATCTGGGAGCATTACAAGTTTGTTAGGCGTCAATATCTAGGATAGACTAAAAAGTGAATATTTGCTTAAAACAAAGGGTTCATTCATAATGAGGAAGATGAAGATTTTTTTGACCATTTGAGAAATGATGAGAATGAGTGAGTTGAAGTAGAGACAAATGAGGACAAGAGATCTTGAAATCATGTAATGTAAAAATGGTTAACAAAGATGAGGATGTTTATCCCGTAGGGGGAATAAGACCTCTCTAATCAAATATTTGAAGGGCTTTCAAGTGGAATAGAAATTAATCTTGTTTTACTTGGCCTCATAGAGCGGAACTGGGGGGAAAGGATGAAAGTTAAGATTTAAGCAAAATCAATCTAAATGTAAAACTGTAATGGGAAGCTTTAATATATAATGAGTTCTCCATTATTTAAAGCCTTGAAGTAGAGATAGGATGATCACTTGTCAGAGACACTTTAGAGAAGATATCATTATAAATTGAATTAGGTGATCTCCAAGACCCATTTTAGACACAAGGTTTATATTCTTTGGTTCCTGAAATGTCTTGAATAACATCAGATTAAGGTTGCCTAATGAAGATAGTAAAATATCTTCTAAGATGATACCATCAGGTAACATGTAATAAAGCAGTCTTGTTCTAAAGCAAAGGGATGGATCAAACTACCTGTTTCTAGTCCATCCTGAACAGTCACTCTAATTAAGCACAATTTTAATTTAACTTAGTTAAAATTAAATTACATTAAAAACATTTTAGATTCTTTTGCTTCTGTGGTCATAGTACCTTAAAATGGACCAACCAAGCTAGTAGCCCCTATGTCCCAGACCTTAACCTTTTAGGCAGCCTGTTCCCTCAGTTAATACCAGGATGTCTTGGGGTTTCTCAGTTTAGAAGACATTAGCAGTTTCATACATCTTAGCCAGTTCTTATCTAGAGCTAGGAATTAATCCAAGGCTCCTTTGGAGTATTAGAAGTGAATGGTTGATAGCCTGTACTTTGAAATGCTCTCTCTTTACAATACACTGGAGAGGAAGTGTTCCCTAATAGGAGAGACTAACACTATGTCTTAGGAAATATTTTCCTGCTCATGCTTAACTCCTGAATGGGTGGATGATGGAGCCCTTTATTTGTTCTGAGGAAAACTCCTTATTTCTCTTTGCTACAATCAACCTGGTGTAGCAAGGGGAAGATATCTATATTAATGTACTCACTACAAACATTAGTCTCTTTCTCAATTTCTTCTCTTCTTCAGTGATGTCTCTTTTCTAATTCATCTACTCCATCCCATAAGGTCCAATTGAAATAGACTGAAAGACTTAGAAATTTGAAGAGAGCTCCTCAATCATCTAGTCTAAACTTGAATTTTACAGATAAAGAGTTTAGACCAAGATTGGAAATGGAAGTTGCCTAAAGTTAAATATCTGAGTAAGCAAGCAAGAGAGCTGAAAAATTGAACATAGGTCTCCTCTCTCTAGGTAACTAAGTGGTTTCATAGTGGATATGGGATAGCATAGTGGATAGACATGAATGAAAAATTACTCAACAACATTTCATTGCTTTATTGATTCTGTATCAGTTCCCTTAAGTACATAATTTTATTAATTCTTTATATTCATCAATTTTTATAAAATGGATTAATTCCATTGAGTTCATATTACACAAGTTGGTTTACCAGTGCCCAAATGAGATGCTCATTTTGTTTTCAGTCTTTTGCTACCACTAGAAATGTTGCATTGGCACATATAGAATCTTTAATTATGTTTTCATTGATTATATTTAAGTTTTATTTCTTGTTCAACATTATGTCTTTTCATTATTTAGTAACTTGAATCCCAAAGAAATAACTAGGGTGAGATAATCATGTCTTTGTCTAAGACCACAAAATTTAAAAGTGAATATTTCTTTCTTGTCTCACAATTTTAGTTTTCCAACTGAATATCCCTACTCTCATATTATTGTGCTACTCTGCCCTTTACTTCCTCTTGGAGCTTGGGAATCTAGTGTAGGGTTGAGGAGGTGTCCATTTCTTGCACTACTAGAGTTTTCTAGCAAGACTGGGAATCTTAAAATGTGGATTTTATCTTCCTCCCTCGGTGTGACTGCTTCCCATTGGTTAGTCACAGAAAAGTTTACCCCTGACTTGGTGAAGGTAGAAGGGTCTTTAGTAATCCAACCCATCCTGCTTCTGGCTACCTTTCATAATACTTGTCTTAGTATGCATGTTGAAATAATTATTTCCCTTGATTCAAGCTAAAAACTTTGATAAATCCCAGCAGGTGATCCAATCATTGAGGGTTTTGACTGATGATGAGTGGCATAACATTCCTCCAGTCTAATTTACCTCTTGAGAGATTTCTAGTAACCTGAAAATTAAAAACATCAACTGACATTGAAATAGCATACTGAAGTTTCCAAAGACTTTTCATATATTATTTCATTTGATCCTCAACAACCCTAGGAAGTAGGTTCTATTAGAATACTAATGTTATCGATGAGGAAGTTGAGGCCTACTGATATCGAGTTCATTTTCAGATTTTCAGGTATCAGACACAGGATGTGAAAGTCAGGTCATTCCTGACTTAAAGACCAATACTCTTTTCACTGGACTGTATTTCCTAGCTCTTTGACTCTTAAGTCCACTTCCATTAGTCTTTGATGTACTCTTGTGTGTTTTGTTTTGTTTTGTTTTTCTTCCTCTGGTTGAGGATAATATAGACCATTACCAGTATAATACAGTTATCCTAGCTCTCTGGGCTTTCATGAGGAGTTGTTTCCATCAAGGTTGTCCATCTCATAATGCTGTTGATGTGTATATTGTTCTCTTGACTCTATTTCCCATTAGGTTTTGATCACCAAAAGAGCATGGATCGTCTTTTACTTTCTTGGTATTCCCAGCGATTATTACAGTGCCCCACACCTAATAAGTGTCAATAAATCTTTATTAATTTAATGACGTTTCTGGAAAAAACATTTCAAAGTAGAATTGATACCTGAATCAGTATTGTATCCTTGTAAAATATTCTTTTCTTGCTATTAGGTGAATGATCTTAAAAAAAAAGTAGGTGAGCTACAAGTATTTCTTTTTGTTACAATTCAAAATATGAGTCACCAGACCAGTCAGTCAGGTTTGGCCCACAACAGATATAATCAGTTGAGAAGATTGAATAAGAAGGACTTTGTCTTGTGGTTGACTTGGATGTGGGTATTTTGGAGAAAAGGGTACCAAAAGTAATTGAATACATGGCTAATGCACCCAATCACCTTGGGGTGGCTGCACTTCTGGCCACAAGGCAGAGAATCTTATCAATGGGGAGCAGAGAGTGAACCCACTAACATGAAAGGGTTAGTCCAGTGTGAACAAAAGGATATTGCAGAGAATAAAAATATTACCAAGGCAACTATTCTCTGTATTCTAATAATGGTCTTAAAAGGATTGGCTCTGCAGATTTTGAAGAAAAAACAAAACAAAACTATTCAGGTACATTAAGAAATTAGGGATAGAACTTCTGGTGTTCTGAAGGCAGAGGTTTAATTCAAGGACACAGTAAAAGTGCATAGGAAATGGAAAATACTTGTAGGAGTAGAGAGCAAAGGATCACAGTCCATGAATTGGAAAGTGATATCTTTGATCCAGAAGTCTCCTTGGAAAATGTGCTAAATTCCTGTAAAATTGGGACCCTAAATAAAGAAATTAAAATGGGAGCAAGGATAAGAAGTGAGAATCCAACTTAGTAGTAAAATGCAAGACTTACCCTGTTGCTAGCCCCTCTAGGGTAACAACTCTGCTCCTCAAAGGAGAACAAAGTGTAAGGGTTTTTTTTTTCCACTTTCAACTCGGGAGGTAGCATAAGAAGTTTAAAGTTATTACAACAATGGCTGCTGAAAACAATACTTTAGAATTTCACTGGCTTAGTGATCTCACAGAAGTTTTATTATAAAGTGAATTAAATCAATTAGAAATCCTGGATAAGGATCATCTTTTGTTCTTTTTTAATTGACCAAGATAGGGTGATGCACATACTAAACCCCCTAGTTGGGTGTACCCCTCAATCAATTCCCAAATGGGGGATCATTAAGGGAAGGGATAAAATTTCTAGAACAGAGGCATATGCTGAACAAGGATATGCCAGCCCTATGTGATCTATGATCAATCTATGTCAGATTCATTTTAAATTCTAGCTTTCATGCTATATTGCTATAGGATACTAGGTACATCCATTGTTGGAATTGATTAGGAGATCAGAATCACTCCAAATGGCAATCTGGCCATTTGGGATCTGGGATGGTGGACTGAGATATAGTGACATGGAGAGTGGGGGGATGGTACAAATATTTAATATAAGCATATATTACATATTTCATTTAATAATTTCTATTATGAGAAAACCTTCCGGTGGGATGAGCTTTAAGCCACATAGCTGACATATGAATGCGTCTCAGAAGATTTTGGAGATAAGACAGAAGGGGAAAGCAACATCCTCTTGTTTATCTACTTTGCCAGCCTCATCTCCAACACATCTTCATAACCACCACAAATCAACAGAGAGAGAAAATCTTTATTTGCTCAAGTCATTTAGTTAACAAAATTGGCCTTTAATTCACAGAACAGGAAATACTATAGTTTAAAGGATTACAAAGGTCACTCCTTCAAGAACAGGAATACTACCAAGAGTCCAAGGACACCAACAAAAACAACCATTTTATAGCTGAGGAAAGTGAAGTACAAAGAGGTTAAATCATTTACCCATTATCAGATAGCTAATAAATATCTGAGTTAGGATTTGAACTACAAGGGATAGACAGTAAAAATTTAAAAAGAATTACTAGTATCTTTTGAGATTTGAGCCTGATATGCCTTTTTGAATTCATTCATTGTCCTGACTCAACCTCAGAAATTGCTGAGGGGGCGTTCAAAGAGTAGATGCACTAGGATTTTCCTTCTTCAGATGTAGAAGGTGAACAGTACATTAAAGGAGTTCCCTTCACCCTTTGGAATAATATTATTTATAATAAAAATTACTTTAGAGATCACTTCATCTAATAATTGCATAAGTTTGAAAACATGGAATGATTTGTCAGTTCATGCACATGAAAAGTAATAGTGCTGGGAAGTTTAAATCCAGGATTTTCTAAAGATGAAGAATTCAAAAGAAAATATTGAAAGACTTGATTGACCTATAATGCTTTTCACAACCTTGCTTTTTCTATCAATCCTATCTATTATTCTACTCCACACTCTCTATGGTCAAACCATATTGATCATTCTGCCATTCTTATTTATTTGCCATAACACTATCACCTTTCTTTTGTATTTTTGAATTGGCTAACCCCATGAAGGAATGATCCCCCCCCCCCCCCACACACACACTATCTTTGCCTTTCTTTAACTCACAGCTCAATTGTAGAGGGCCAGCCCCAGGGAATGATATTCACATATCCTTGGTGATCTTCATCAAAGGTATGTATGGATTATTGCTCATTGTATGGATCCGTTGCCTCACCAATGAACCCTGACCTAGGGTAATCTGTGGCTCCAAGATGGTTGTAAAATGTTTCTTTGATAGAGAAGCATGCATTTTTCTAAGAACAAATATTGTAAATTTACCCAGGAACTTGTAAAACTGGGTCTCTTTTAACTGGTCATTCCTGAGATAAATTTCTGTTATAAAAAGCCTAAATTGGGGGCAGCTAGGTGGCTTAGTGGATAAATCACCAGCCTTGGAGTCAGGAGAACCTGGGTTCAAATCCGGTCTCAGACACTTAATAATTACCTAGCTGTGTGGCCTTGGGCAAGCCACTTAAACCCATTTGCCTTGCAAAAACCTAAAAAAACCTAAAAAATTTTTTAAAAAAGCCTAAGTTTCCAAAAATAATAGATTTTTCAATTCCCAACCTTTCGTGTTTGGATATGTTTATCTACCCGAACTGACTCTTGGAAATTCATGTCCAAACACACAACAAAGCTATTGCGGGAGATAGTTGGTGCCTGAACAGAGACTGGCGGATGGGACAGACAGACAGCTGGACCTGAAGGGGAATCAATCTTGAAAGGAAAGATAAAAGTCAAAAGAGCGCTCATAAAAGGACAGCAGGCAATTAAGGTAAATATTTTTTTCATCAGGTCTAAAGCAGAGAGCATTAAAGTGGGACAGGAACAGTCCAAGGATAGAGGACAATATTTGAAAGTGCTAAAGCACTTGTTAATAACAACAAAAGAAGTGGAAGAATTTAGTGAATGTGTACAAAAATGTTGTCCTTGGTTGCCAGAAGTATTAAGTATTGAAAAATGGGAAACTGGAGAAACAGATCAGTTAACATTTTAAAAAGGAAAGTCAGGAAGCATTTCCTATAGGAGTCTTTCCTTTGGGGAATATTTTAAAAATCTGCCTGACTCCCCCTGGAGATGTTCCTTTGGCTCAGAGGATATTAAAAGTTGGTGTAGATGTTCAAACTATTCAGGAGGAAAATAAGAGTAAAAGAGTGGTGGCTTTTACCTCCAGCACTATCTCCAGACCCCTGCCTGCATCCGGGTGGAAGGAGGGGTGTGGAGGCCAAGGCCACAGGGAATTACCTTCCCAGGAGAATCCTCCTCCTGGCTCCAGCTTTAGAAACTTGTACTGGAAGGTCTCTGGGATGCCTGCCCCCGCCCCCCCAAGGCTGCTGCTGTTCCTGGGCTTCTGGAAGTGGTGGCTCCCTGGCCAGTTTCATCTCCTTCTAACTCTAATAACCCACCTTCTGTTCCTTTATGGTCTAAAGAAGAAAATGTTACCAAAGATAAGGGGCATATGAATATTGTTCGAATAGTGCTAGAAATGCAATAGATAAGGGAGAGAAGATTCCATGGGACATGAGAGAGTCATTGTTCTATTTTCCCTTGCTTGAGAAACCTAATCCAAGGATTCCAGGGATTGTTTTGAGAGAATACAATAATTTAGATTTTAAAACATTTAGAGAATTAAAATCAGCAACAAGCACGTATGGTAACACCAGTCCATGTGTTTTGAATATAATAGAAATAGTAGGTAGACAAATATTAACCCCAGAAGATTGGACCATGATAGCAAAAACTATTCTTACACCAGGATATTACTTACTATGGAAAACTGAATTTTTTGAGAATTGTACTAGTCAGGCTAAAAGTGAAGCAGCAGGTTAAGATTAACATTTGAAATACTCTCTAGCACTGGTCCATGGGCAGAAATAAATAATCAAATTGGGTATAGTTTACAGGCACACAGAACAGACATGGCTAAAATTGCCTGGAAAAGGAGGTGGAGGTGTTTGCTTGTTTGCTCTTTGGCTTCTTTATCTACAGAATTTCCTTGTTTAAATTTACATGCTTGGGATTTCAAAAATGAATGTTTTTCACCCTGGGTTGCCTGTCATACACCAAATAAAAGAATTCATGATCATTCTATTTTGCTACAGGTGGGGAATTCTCCTGATAGAGTTGTTCCATGGGGTATTCCAGGCTATATTAAACCAATTATATGCCCAGTAATAGGGTTAGCTAATTCAGAGATATGGAAGACTATGGCAGCTATAGATGAGATAAAGTATATACAATGGAACAAGATTTTGGACAAAATATATTATGCAGAAAAGAAATTGTCTGTGACTGCATGCACAGGACCAGATATTGCCTTCATGATAGGATCTTTCAAATCCTATCAGAGAAAGAGGAGGATACAATGTTAACTGTTATAATTCGAGGATGATGATGCTTTCATGATAAGAAAACCAAAATTTGCTATAATACCCACCAAGGTAGCAGGCTGGTATATGTCTCCTGCTGATGAGTTCTTAGAAAAAACATTAAAGAAACTTATCTAAGGAATGACCAGTTAAAAGAGACCCAGTTTTACAAGTTCCTGAGTAAATTTACAATATTTGTTCTTAGAAAAATGCATGCTGCTTCTATCAAAGAAACCTTTTACAACCATTCTGGAGCCACAGATTATCCTACTCAGGGTTCACTGGTGAGCCAAGGGATCCATACATACCTTTGATGAAGAAGATCACCAAGGATATGTGAATAACACTTCCTGGGGCTGGCCCTTTACAGATTCCCCCTTCTTAGGCATGCTGAAGCTTTAGGCAGTGTGTCAGGACATCTATGTTTTGTCCCAGTGACAAAAGGTGTTTAATACAAATGGGTATAATACACAATATCAATAATAATGCAAAGATGGCAGGAAGCATGCTCACTTACAGGTTCATTAAATGAAAAGGATGAAACCTATTAACAAAGTTAAACAAATTATCAATACCTGAGTCCATTTCCATTCTAGGTGTCAGTGCAATATCATTAACAATTCTATGCAACTGATTCATATCCATAGTTATAGAATCATTATACCATATTCCATTCAAATAACCTTTATATTATCCCATAGAATAAGTGAAGTATTATATTTTAAAGGAGTAACACAAAGAGCAGAAAATCTCTAACCACACTGCAATTGTTCATTACAGAGGTTTTCAATGTATTAATCAAATGATAAAGATCTTCATTAATTCTCTCCTGAGCATCTTTTGATGATTCTAGAATATATTTAGCTTTCAATTTTTTCTTTATTCCCTACTTGTACAGAAATAATCACTGAAGCAGCTGTTATAATGGCTGCTATGATATACAATATGCAACTAACACATCTCTTCTGCCTAATTCTCTTTAATGTTTTTTCTAAGAACTCATCAGCAGGAGACATATACCAGCCTGCTACCTTGGTGGGTATTATAGAAAATTTTGGTTTTCTTATCATGAAAGCATCATCATCCTCGAATTATAACAGTTAACATTATATCCCCCTCTTTCTCTGATAGGATTTGAAAGATTCTATCATGAAGGCAATATCTGGTCCTGTGCATGCAGTCACAGACAATTTCTTTTCTGCATTAGATATTTTGTCCAACATCTTGTTCCATTGTATATACTTTACCTCATCTATAGCTGTCATAGCCTTCCATATCTAATTTCTGGGTATATAATTGATTTAATACAGCCTGGAATACCACATGGAACAACTCTATCAGGAGAATTCCCCACCTGTAGCAAAATAGAATGATCATAATAAATTCTTCTATTTGGTGTATGACAGGCAACCCAGGGTGAAAAACATTCATTTTTGAAATCCCAAGCATGTGAATTTAAACAAGGAAATTCTGTAGGAAATATCTTTCTTCCTCAATACTTTCTTAAAATGGAATTCCTGATATTTCTAAAGTCCTAAATGCTCCCCTCTTATAAATATTTGGATGAGTTGAATGATTAGTTGAACTTAAATTAACATATGGTTCAACAGTATACATTTTACAAAAACATATAGGTGTCACAGTATTTAAAAAAGAGAAATCATGCCTAACTTTTCTTCTCATCATTTCTTCTTTGATATCTTCAGTTGGAACTTTGTTATATCCCAAATAATCTGCAGCTTCCCCAATTAATACAATTTCAACCATACTCTCTCCTCGTTGTAGAACAGTGACCATGGAGGGTTTTGAATATAAGTCCAATATTGAATTCCTTTTACAGTCCCCAAATTGTTCTTAGAGTAATGTAAACATCATAAATTGTCCCATAAGTCCATGATGTATTCTCCTTTCATCTTTTCCTTTTCGATTTCTTAAGTGTAAATTCTTCATTTTCTGTATTACTTGATTCATCTGGTCTGCACAGTCTGATGTTTCTTTCTGGTACCCAGATAGTTTCTACATCTATGGACAAAAACAGAAGCATGCCCTCGACCCTAGGTCAATAATGGATCCAGTCATTTTCATTGTTGATGTCTTAGGATCCTTCCATGTAACCATGCCCTTCTCTTCATGTTACATATCCTCAAAAAAAATCTGCTGGTGTTGTTTATTATTCAATGTTAAAAAATTCATGCTAAATAAGATGAGATTTACTCTCCTTCCTTGTTTCCCCCCTTTGTCCTTATATATCCCCCCTTCTTTTGCACTTCCAGAAATTTCTTAAGATCTTTATGTTTTCTTTCTACTAAAGTTTGACCAATAGGGTTATAGGGAATATCTGTCATATGTTGTATATTGTAATATAGGCAGAATTGTTTAAATGCCATAGAAGTATATCCAGAGCCATTATCTGTTTTTATGGATTTTGGTATCCCAGCAAAACAATGGAATAAATGATCAATCACACCTTGTGTAGCCTCTGAACCTTGTGCTGTTGCCATGCACATGAACCAAATGTATCCACAGTAACATGAATGAATTTCATTTTTTTTTTCAAAAAATAAGAGTCAGATCTATCTGCTACAATTCATTAGGAACTTGGCTTCTAGGATTCTTAGAATAATTTGGAAGGGTAGGTAAATATGGAATGCATAATTGACAGTATTTTACTATATTCTTTGCATGTTCTCTGGTGATTTTAAGTTCTTTCCTTAATAAAGAGGCATTCTAGTGACATTTTTTGTGACACTGCCTAGCTTGCTCTTCTAACTATATATAAGAAGTAGAAGGGTTAATTGGGTCAGCCCTATGATTGCCTTCATATAAAGGCCCAGGCATTCCATTGTGGGAATGTATGTATTCAATAAAAAGATTATATCTATCTCTTATAACTTCTTGTAAATCTTTAAAGAGTTGATATAATTCTTCATCATTGCCATGTTTAATAACAGCTGTTTATATGTATATGACCATGTGATAACTATACTTACTATCCATAAAAAATGTTAAGGGTTTTTTGCTGTTCTAGTAATTTCATTAATTAGGCATAATTTATTCTTTTGTTTTGATTAAAAAATTTATTTTCTTTTAAATTGCATTTATACTTGGACTTGCAGGTCTAGAATAAGGTCCATCACATTGTTCAAAAATTTCAAGAAACTTAAGATTGTCATAACTTCAGATGTTTCCCCTCATTACCTCTATAGAGCAATCAATCTAACTCCAGGCTTTGACATCATTACAGTAAAATAGCTTATATTGATAAAACTACATCATACAACTTTTCAACATCTTGATCATTAGTACATTACCTAACTATGAGTTATATAATTTTCAATTTCCCAATCATTTTTCAAAGCTTCTCATAGTTATTCAGTATTATTGGTAATGCAGTTAAACTATAAATTCCCAATTTCTTGTATAACCTTCTTCTATGGTTACCATTTTTGCTTTTTTAAAATTAAACATTAAATTCTTAACCTACATGAAACATGTTTCCATGCTAACATCTCATTCTCTTAAAGTTAACCTTATAACTAAATATCTGTTACATAAGAATTTCTTTCACGTCTTTGTTTTATAAGCTTATTTTCCTCTTGTTCAAATATACTCCTATTTTCAAAAAGAAAAGATTCTCTATGAATTTAGTTTCATATATAATAATTTCAAAAAATCCAATGTAAAACTTTTACCAATGCCAGGGTTACAGGATACATATATAATTTCTTCTTCTTAAATAACAGATATTAAATAAGTTACTTTGACCTTACATATAAATATTTACTTTAAGAAACACTGGGTGGAAGAGCAGTTTTTCACAATCTCTCTGATCCAAAAGAACTTGAGAAATATAGCCTTGCTGGCAAGGTATTCTCTGGCTTTATTATAACAAATCTTTACAAAGGTGATAGATGATGCTTCAATTCATCCATTGTTTGTTATTGTAACACAATATTAAAATTTCAAAGAATTGTCCGAATCTGTTCTTATACAAAGTTTTACTAATTTTACATATCACATTTCAATATAATGTATATTCCTTTACTCCCTAAAATTCTGTAATACATAAAAGTTCTTGTTAACAAATGTTTCTAAAATCCTTTTTTATGACTACAAGATTTTCTTTAAAGTTCTCTTGATAATCTTATAAATTCCAAACTCATATTCAAAATTACCTTAAATTATTTTCCTTTTCAAGATATAAGAATTTGCAACTCCTTATCTGTATCATTGCCATTCTAACTTCTCAGTGCTCTAATTTAAAAGAACTTTCTATCTTCACTGACAAAATGATGTTCTGGGAATCGGAGATTCCTCACATTTTAAGATATCAGGTAGTATGCACTAATTATTTACCTTTACTGTTTATCACCCCAATTTTTTTTATTTCAGATATATATATATATATATATATATATATATATATATATATATATGTATATTCATGGTAATTAAGAGCAGTAATTTGCCAAATCAGTATCAGACCAGAAAAGAGACACTAGAAAATAAAGAGAAAATAGTAGAACCCCTTCTCCTCTAAAAACAACATGATTCTCAGGAAAATCTCCTGTTTTGGCACCAATCATGAGTTTTGGAAAAAAATGGAAAGAAGATTGGCCAATCAGAACACAGAGAACAGTGGTCCTGAGAGACAATTGAGAGCTTCTCTCTGCCTGTATTTTAAAGCAAACACATATAGACACATAAATGGAGTCAGAGCATTTAGAAGCAAGAGAGGCCCCCAAAATCCAGGGAAACCCCACTCTGCTCTCACACTAGAGCGTCCCTTTAAACATTACACAAAGACAAAAAACAACAGGATAACACCACCAATGGTGACAAATCTTCCAAGACAACAGAGAAGAATGCAGAGAACCTTCCATTTTTCACAATACATTTTTCCATTCAAAGGTGTTGATATCTAACACTTCTTGATTTTAAGTATGAATAACTATAATTTTTTGTAATAATCAAATTACATATTTTAAAATGAACCTGATTATCTTTTCTTTTTGAAATTAAACAACATTTTTAAAAATTTAACATTTTATTTTATCAAGTCTTCATGAAACAATTCTCTCTCTTATCTAGTGCTTTTTCTTAATTCCTCTCTCTCAGTTAACTTCAAGATCTAAATAAGCTAGCCATGGGCAAACCAGCTGTCTGATCTCTCACTCCCATTGCCTCCTTCTTTTTAAGGCAGTTTCAGCCATGCCTGTTCGTGTGCATTATTTACTCCTGCCCATGGACCAGTGCTAGAGAGCATTTCAAATGTTAGTCTTAACTCTGCTGTTTCATTTTTTTAGTCTGACTAGCAAAATTATCAAAAAATTCAGTTTTCAATATTAAGTAATCTGGTGTAAGAGTAGTTTTTGCTATTGTGGTCCAATCTTCTTCGGCTAATATTTGTCTACCTAATATTTCTATTTTATTCAAAACATGGACTGATGTTACCATATGTGCTTGTTGCTGATTTTAATTCTCTAAATGTTTTAATATCTAAATTATTATGTTCTCTCAAAACAATCCTGGAATCCTTGGATCAGGTTTCTCAAGCAGAGGAAAAGAGAACAATGACTCTCATGTCCCATGGAATCTTCTCTCCCTTATCTATTGCTTTTCCAGCAGCTATTTGAACAATATTCATATGCCCCTTATCTTTGGTGGCATTTTCTTCTTTAGACGATAAAGGAGCAGAAGGTAGGTTATTAGAGTTAGGAGATGAAGCTGGCCAGGGAGCCACCACCTGAAGCCCATGAGTAGCAGCTGCTGAAGCAGCCTAAGCGGGTGTGGCCAGGAGACTGACTAGTTCCTAAAGTGGGAGCCAGGAGGAGGCTTCTCCTGGGAAGATCCTACCCACCACCTTGGCCTCCACATCCCTCCATCCACCCCATACAGGCACAGGTCTGGAGGTGGCGTTGGAGGTAAAAGCCACCACTCTTTTTTGCTCTTATTTTCCTGCTGAATAGCTTGAACATCTACATCAACTTTTAATATCCTCTGAGCCAAAGGAGCATCTCTAGGTGGAGTCAGGCAGATTTTTTAAAATATTCCCCAATGATAAGACTCCTATAGGAAATGCCTCCTGACCTTTCTGTTTAAAATGTTCACTCATCTGTTTGCCCAGTTTCCCATTTTTCATACTTATTCTCCTTCTGAAAACCAAGGACATTTTTGTACAATTCAACAAATTCTTCCACTTCTTATGTTGTTCTTAACAAGCCTCTTTCAATCTTTAACTATCTGCTTTAGCACTTTCAAATAATGCCCTCTGTCCTTAGACTGTTCCTGTCCCATTTTAATACTCTCTGCTTTAGACCTGATGAAAAAATTATTTACCTTAATTGCCTGCTGTCCCTTTATGAGCACTCATTTGACCCACAGGTATCCAGACTTTATCTTTCCTTTCAAGATTGATTCTCCTCTAGGTCCAGCTATCTGTCCATCAGTCCCTGTTCAGGCACCAGCTATCACCCAATAGCTCTGGTGTGTGTCTGGACATGAATTTCCAAGAGTCAAGTCACGTACACAAACATATCCAAACACAAAAAATTGGGAAGTGAAAATCTAACAACTTTATTTTTGGAAACTCAGACTTTTTATAGTAAAAACTTATCTCAGGAATGACCAGTTAAAAGAGACCCAGTTTTACAAGTTCCTGGGTAAATTTACAATATTTGTTCTTAGAAAAATGCATGCTTCTCTATCAAAGAAACCTTTTACAACCATCCTGGAGCCACAGATTATCCTAGGTCAGGGTTCACTGGTGAGCCAAGGGATCCATACAACGAGCAATCATCCATACATACCTTTGATGAAGAAGATCACTAAGGATATGTGAATATCACTCCCTTGGGCTGGCCCTCTGCACAAGGTTTCTGGTATTTTTGCATTATTATTGATATTGTGTATTATACCCATTTGTATTAAACGCCTTTTGTCACTGGGACAAAACATAGATGTCCTGACACACTGCCTAAAGCTTCAGCATGCCTAAGAAGGTGGAATCCCAGAAAACAACAGGATTATTAAAACTAGGTTTTTTTAAAAATTTTTTTACTGTAACTGTCCAGCAGATGGCATCAGTCATTGCTCCCCGTGACAATGAAAGTATTGTTGCTTTTTAAATGAAAACTAGTCTTATAATGAAGGATCTTGGGAAAAACCCCTAATGTTGGTTAGAGATATTTTTGTCTCCCCATGATTAGTTCTAAAACAATGCCAAACAAAGAATTCTTCTCTGGATGTCGCCTTCCTTTAATAATATTATGACTTCTAGTTTCATAGAAGAACAATGGTGATCTAGAATATTACGTCTTTTGTATCTTCAAAACAGATCATCATCTCCCCAATGCCAAAATAGTATCAGAAACTGCCTTGAAATTATGTTTCTATCCCAAAATTATCCATTCACATGTCTCAAATCTCTCCCAAATCAAATAGGGAATTTTTTTCCTTTTAATTAGGGTTTCTGATTATACCATTCAGGGATGAGAATGTGCAGAGATAAATGTTTCTCTGTTAGAGGTTTCACTAGGGAAAGAAAAATTTCAGTATCTGTCACTGACTATCTCAATTAAAAACAACCAAAACTTCCTGCAAATCATACTAGAATAGTATGTAAATAATAATAGTAAAAAATAATGATTTTTAGTGATATTTTACAAATATCTTCTTTTATCCTTATTACAATCCTGGGAGTTAGTATTATTCCCATTTTAAGCAAATAGACAAGAAGTAGATAAACAGGAGTTAAATGATTTACAGCTACTAAGTGCCTAAGACTGTATTTGAATTCTGGTCCAGGACTCCATTCATTGTGCCTCCTCACTACAACATGTGACATTTTAATAAATTACATTCAGTGATTCATCTTGAGCATCTAATCTGTGACCCTAAATTTCAGATGCTGGGTCACATGGACTTGATTCATTATTGGGATTCTCACCTAGTGACTAGTATCTCCATATATGAGGTGCATCCATATAGGGTGTCCCCTAGGAATATCCAAATTTTGTTTTGTTTTGTTTTGTTTTAGGGGTTTTTTTGCAAGGCAAATGGGGTTAAGTGGCTTGCCCAAGGCCACACAGCTAGGTAATTGCTAAGTGTTTGAGACCGGATTTGAACCCAGGTACTCCTGACTCCAGGGCCCATGCTTTATCCACTGAGCCACCTAGCTGCTCCTGGAATATCCACATTTGCCTTATTTCCAAGTCTTCACAAGATAAAAGAAAGAATTCTCAGTGCTCACAAAAGTACTCAGGTTAACAAGACATGGATCATATGACAAATTCTTTAACAATGAAAGACATATTAGACATTCATAATTACTTTGTTCATACTATATGATTTGTGTATTCTAATATGTGTGGCTGTTCTCAGAATTGTTTGCTGTTCTTACTTCAGTGCAAACTAGGTACTCTGGTAGTGATATCCTCACTAAACCACTCCTTCCTTCAACTTCACTCACAAAGTAGTCAGACATTTCAGCTCTGACTTGATATCATTTTTAGGTCCCTTAGAGTTATGCTAAGGTGGAATGAGTTGCTGTCTAAGATTTTGAGTTCCTTGTTGTCTACCTATGGGATATGTTATAAAGGTTATTCTTGTTCAGGTACACTTTGGGTCAAGAGCCTTTCCAACTTTGACACTGTGAGTGAAGGCTTTATCCTTCTACCAACAATGTTAAGACTGACTGCCTTCTGTGGGGGATGGGGGAGCAAGATTAGGGGGAAAATTGTAAAATTCAAAATAAATTAATTAAATTTAAAAAAAGAAAACTTACATAGAGTTTTGAAACTCTATGTAAGGTCAACATTGCATGCTGTTGTTCCTATTGCTTGTCTGTCTTTCTCAAAGAGGACTATAGTGTCAGGGTTGTGATTCCCTGACATTCAAGTGAATCGGATTTAAATGAGGCAGAGTAAAAATAAATAAATAAACAAACAAACATGAATAAATGAGGCAGAGTTATGTGTGCAAAGTCACTAGACACACTTTCCCCTCTGGAGTCATCTGGGTCCAATGTAACAGATATAGTTCAGGACAATTGAAGATAGAGAGAAATCTTTCACATAAGATTAGGTTTAATGCATGGATGTCCTCTTTGGTCTATTATTTGATAGAGATATGGGGCAAGAACTGAAATTTTATAGGCAAGGGAATCCCTAAATGAAGAAATAATCTTTATCAATTCAGGTAATTACTTTCTCTGTAATTTACAAATTTAGAGTTACCCAAGGAATGAGAATATCTGGCTTGCACAAAATCACAGTCAGTATGTGCAGGAGGTCAAACTTGAATTCAGATCTTCCTGACTTCAGAGCCTAGTTCTCTAACAACATCATTCAGTGTCTTACTTGAGTAAAAAGGAGAGGAGGAGGACTGGCTGCGTCTAGGTCCTGGTTTATCTATTGGGCTAAAAGGAAAAGGAGATGAAGCAAGATGAAGCAAGAGAAAGCAGGGAATATCATAGGCAATTAGATCAGGAACAGAATTAAAGTACTGACAAGATGGGAGGGTATAGAGAGAATACAGCAGTAAGGAGTGGAATCAGAAAGTACATTGGACTGAACTAAAAGAGAACTACTGGTGAGATTCCTGTAGTCCAGCAGTTGCCTTTACCTGTCTGACAACTTTTTAGCCTCTTCCTTCTCTAAGGGAGGAGGATTCAATTTCTTCCTTCCCAACCCCCAACTATACTTCATTATTATCTGATATACCTTTACTATTGTTGTCCTATTCGAGATTGCTATGAGAATTTATATGTTTTGAAAAAAAATTCAAGCTTACAAGTAGTAAATTTCAGTTTAAGAAATACAAAGCTAACTAAACAGAAGTAGAGATTTTTCAGGCTGCAATACAGGATTAAGAGTCAATTAGAGAGAGAATTTCTGCATATTTTTTTTTTACTCTCAGATCCTTTTCTTATCCCAGACTGCTTTTGAACCCTGAGGGGAATTCTTGAGAAAATGAGTCAGCAACAGTGAAGAGAGGGGATTAGTGTGTTGGTTCAAATAATCACAACTTGAACACTATGGCCAGTGAAAGTCCCAACTGACTATGAATCATTTCTAATATATATATTGTAAACTCCATGAAAGCTGATGGTCTTTTTGGTGTCTGTAGGTTTCCATATCACCCAGCATCCATTTCTTAGGCATGTACATTATGCCAGACACTGTGTTCTACACATAACTTACTTCTCAGCCCTGTAAAATTTGACTTCTGACTTCATCTGCACCTGGATACTCTAACATTTCTGGGTTTTCATGACATTGTTTTTTCTGGTGTTCTATCCACTGTGCCGCCTAGCAGTCCTATGACTGCTCCTTCTTGATTTACTAAATCATCATTCATGTCTTGCCCTCTGAAAGTGTGTGGATTCCAAGGTTCTATCATGGAATCTTTTCTCACCCTACCTGTTTTCTCTCAGCTTACATGGGTTTTATTAAAATCCCTACACACTTGATTCTCCCAGATATCCTAGTCACAAGAGAGACAGGTCTAATTGCTCTTCTGAATTCCAGGTGTGTAACTAATTACTCAAAAGACATTTCAAGTTGAAATTTTAACTCAAACTCAACATATTTAAAATAGAATGCATAATTATCTTTCCTTCCAAAATTACCTTTTTCTTTGTAGGGAACAGCCATCTTTTCAGTCATCTAGGCAGTTGAGTTTGAATATACATAAGATGGTTGGCCTGGAGTTAGGAAGACCTGATTTCAAATCCAAACTTATACCCTTGCTGCTCTGTAACCACAGGCAAATCACAATTTCTGTTTTACTCAACTTCCCCATCAGTAAAATGGTGAAAATAATAATGCCTAATTTCCAGAGTAGTTGTGAAGATCAAATGAGATAATCATAAAATGGTCAGCACAAAGCCTGATTTCTATAATAAATGGTATATAAATATGCTATTACTATGATGCTCACCTCTTTGTTATCACTTATATCCTATATCCAATCAGTTAGTAAATGTTATTGCTTTTATGTCTATACTATCTCTCCATTTACATGTCTACCACTATTCTGTTTCAGGCCCTGGAGGCAACCAGGTGATGCAATGGATATAATATAGTCCTGGTCCAGGAATCAGGAAGACATTCTTCCCAGGGTTGTCGTGAAGACCTAACAAAACAGCCTTGGTAGGAAATGTCTTATGGTCTTGGAGTTAGTAATTAGGACTTTTGTGAGAGGAGTAAATGAATGATCTGAGAAGTCAAGGGAAGAGAGACATGGATGGACATAGAAGGAGATAAGCAGAATTGGGAGAGACAAAATGAAATAGGCAAAAATAAAAAGAGTCAAGAGAAAAGTCAAGGAAAGGAACCTAAGAAGGAGGAAAGAGAGAAGAAAAGAGACACAAAGCTGATAGAAACTGAGAAGACAACAGAGGAAGAAAAATAAAAACAAAAAGAGGGAAAAAAAACCCATAAGACACAGAAAGGAAGGGGGGAACTATCAAAAAGGAGAGAAGGGGGGGAAAAGGGTAAAATCTAGATGTAGCCAGGCCTTGTGACATACACCAACCCCAGAATACAAAGAAAGAAATATTCTGAGACAGACTTTGAGAAGGCTATATTTGAAGGTGACTAGCATTGGTTTCCATAAAATACTGGTAGATCAATACTGAAAATAGAAGGAGGAAGTTTCAATCCCTCCTAAGGAAGATTGGACCCACCTTGAGGCCATGTGGACTCTGCAAAGCCAAACACTGAAAATGGGGATTGTGTTTCTCTTATCTCTTCTTCAAAGACTGAAAGACAGATGCAGATATCCTGGGTAATGAATGATGCAGCTGAGATTAGTCAAGCATGATTGTGCCCAGTGACTACTGACCTCAGTAGTGCTAACCCTACATAAAATTTCCTAAAAGAATCATTACACCACATCTCTGTAGTTCCTGTTTCCCTTCTTCCCTTATCTGCCACTTTTGCTGACCAAACCTAATAAATGAAGAAATGTTTGATGTTCTCATTCCCCAAGAAAGGTACAAAGCAATATAACTCTCTCAGCTCACAGACCCATTAGTGAGAACCAATCTATTCTGTGATGTTTGTTCCTTCCCTCTTTCCTAATATGTTTCAAAATTCTTTCTTTTTTTCAGGAAAACCTGAATGAGAATGACTCTGGAAATCTCCTTAATCAGATGAGTTCTTTTTTCTCATTCATCAGTATAGAAGATAGTCTTCTCTTAACTATGGGTGAGGTAGATGGCCATTTGCACAAGGATTTTGGAAGGTCTGCCTTCTTACCCAACATTTCTAAGAATTGACCTATAAATGGCCTGTTTTAGCTTTCTTTTCCTATGAATATTATCATACTCTTGGATTAGATAAAAATAGCAGTGGTAAATGGCTTCAGCAAAATTTTTGGGCCTGGAGAAGCCCACTTGCCCTATCCCAATAAACTCAGATTAACTGCTAAACTCATCCTTCAGGAAGAGAAATGGATTTTTGGAAATAAGAAGTTCAGATCTCATGTGGCCTCTGATGTAGAAAAGGAATTAGATTAGTTATGGTAATCCCAGGAAGATTAGCTAGCTCCAATAGGCAGAAGTGAAAAAGATACAATATATATTTTTTTGGTTAATATAAAGAAGAACCTTCTAACATTTATGGCTATCTATAAAATAGTATGGGCTATATTAGGAGACAGAGAGTTTTTATTTTTGTTTTTGTTTTGTTTTGTTATTCTGTCACCAGAGATCCAAAAGCAAAAGCTGATTGACTACTTGTTGATGATAGAGGATATTCCTCTCTAGGGGTGAGTTAGGCCAATATGCTCTGAAGAGTCTTCCAGTTCTGACATTCTGGTATTCTCTGTACAGTTAAGTTGGAGTGGAAGCTGGAAGGAATATAGGAAATCTGGGACACTAATGCATTGTTGGTGGAGCTGTGAACTGATCTAACCTTTCTGGAGAGCAATTTGGAATTATGCTTAAAGGGCAATAAAAATGTGCATACCTTTTGATCCAGCAATACCACCATCCTATCCCCTGAAAAGATCATGGAAAAAGAGTAAAAACATCACTAGTACAAAAATATTCATAGTAGCTCTGTTTATGGTAGCAAAGAATTGGAAGTCGAGGTAATGTCCAACAATTGGGGAATGGTTGAACAAATTGTGGTATATGTATGTTATGGAACACATATTGTTCAATTAGAAACTGTAGAGGGCCAGTCCCAGGGAATGATATTCACATATCCTTAGTGATCTTCTTCATCAAAGGTATGTATGGATGATTGCTCATTGTATGGATCCTTGGCTCACCAGTGAACCCTGACCTAGGATAATCTGTGGCTCCAGGATGGTTGTAAAAGGTTTCTTTGATAGAGAAGCATGCATTTTTCTAAAAACAAATATTGTAAATTTACCCAGGAACTTGTAAAACTGGGTCTCTTTTAACTGGTCATTCCTAAGATAAGTTTCTGCTATAAAAAGTCTGAGTTTCTAAAAATAAAGTTGGTATATTTTCACTTGCCAACCTTTCGTGTTTGGATATGTTTGTCTACCCGACCTGACTCTCAGAAATTCATGTCCAGACCCACACCAGAGCTATTGCGGTAGATAAGAAACCTAGACAAGAAACCAAGATGGATGGGAATTCAGAGAAGCCTGGAAGGATTTGCATGAACTGATGCTGAGCGAGATGAGCAAAACCAGAGGAACATTGTACACTGTAACAGTAACATAGGGGTGATGATCAAACTCAATGGACTTGCTCTCTCCATCAGTGCAAAAATCAGGGACAATTTTAGGGTATCTGCAATGGAGAATACCATCTGTATCCAGAGAAAAAATTGTGGAGTTTAAACAAAGACCAAAGAGTATTACCTTCAAAAAAAGATTTATATTTTTTATTTTGCACTTAATTTCTTTATTTCTCATTTATATGTAAACAAATTTTTTAACTTGTGTTTTTTTTTAATTTTGAGTTCCAAATTCTCTCCTTCCCATCTTCTCCTTCCTTCTCCTTCAGAAGGCAAGCAATTTGAAATAGAGAAGATCTGAGTTCAAATTTGGTCTTGGACATTTAGTAGTTTTATGACCCTGTCAAATAACTTCTCTGTTTACCTTAATCTACTGAAGAAGGAAATAGCAAGCCATTCCATCTAAGAAAACCAACATGGATAGTATGATTCACAAGGTGTTAAAAAGTATAATACAAGTGTATCAACTGAATAATAAAATACATGTGAAGTCATGTAAAACATTTCCATATTAGCCATGCTGCAAAAAACAAAACAAAAACACAGACTAAAAATCCAAGAATAATAGTTTTTAAAAAATAAAAAAAAATTTTGCTTTAAATCATAAAATGCTTTGAGCAGTCAGGAGAGGAAGAGAGAGCAAAGATGCTGACAAAATTAACACTTTTTCAGATACCTCCATATGTCTTAATCTGAGCTGGACAAATCAGTAAAATGAGAGTAAAACACTTGTCAGTGTACTTGACTCCCTGTGGCCTTGAGTCTCCTAACCCTAAGGTTTGTGATTGTATTCTGTTTCTTTTGTTTCATTCACCCCCTTATTTGTATTGACTATCTAGCCACTATCACATGCTCATTACCAACTGCTGCCCACTCTAGGCTCCCAGTAGAATGAAGTTCAAACCTAAATGAATAGCTACCATTTAATTAGATAGAATTCTATAAGTATATCATCATATCATCTGCAAAGAGTGTGTTTTGTTTCCTCATTACCTATTCTTATTCAATTTCTTTTTCTTTTATTGTTGCTAAAGCTAACATATCAGTACAATATTAAATAAAACTGATGGTATTGTTCATCTATCTTATTGAGAAGGTTTCTAGCTTGTCCATGTTATAGATATTGCTTGCTGATGGTTTTAAATAGATATGTATCATTTTAAATAAAGTTCCATTTATCTTTATGCTTTCAAGTGTTTTAATGGGAATGTGTGCTGTATTTTATTAAAAGCTCTATCTTACCATGATCATTTGGATAGAGGAAAATGGGGATGACTGAATGGGGTTGCTTCCCATCCTAACCCTCAACTGCAGGGGACATGAGCTTTAACTGAACTAAAAATGTGTGGTAACATGTAATGAGAAATAAATAGAGAGGATAAGGTGACTCTGGAGAGTTCCATATCATTCTGAGGAGTTCCCCAATCAATTTGATGAGAATTCTACAGAAACCACCACATTTTACCAAGAACAGTTGACTAACCATTTCTCCTCCCATCCTGAACTAATGAAGATTTCTTGAATCTCCATGTAGAATAATTAAATCATTTTTTTCTATTCACCCTACTGTTCTAGTTTGACAAGATAATTTGGGATCTCAACTCAAACTAACATTTTAGTTTCCACTCCAAGTTTCAAGTCATCAGAAAAACTGATAAGCATGCCATCTCTAGCTTCATTCAAATCACTTTAAAAAAAGATGAATAGAACTGAAAAGAAATCCCTAAGTCTCTCTACCATAAAGATTCCCTTCAAGTCTGACCATTCGACTATTTTGAAATTTCTCTAACTATTCTATTATGGGACCACTAGATGGCACAGAAGACAAGAGCACTGGATCTGTAGTCAGAAAAATTCATTTTTCTTAGTTAATCTTGCCTCAGACACTTACTCATCTATAAAATGACCTGGAGAAAGAAATGGCAAATCATTCCATTATCTCTAACAAGAAAATAGGAAATAGAGACCACAAAGAGTTGGAGATGATTGAAATAAGTAAACAGCAGCAACAATATCTTATTATCAATTAAAGCTCTATCTATTATAATCCCAAGGGTAACATGAAAGAGTTGGTCAAATGCTATGCTGAAATAAAATCTGCTGTCTTTACAAAAATGTATTGTCATTTATTTTTAATGGAATAAGTTGAATTTATACCGGGAGCTAAGAATGGTTCAATATTCATAGATTGTAAGCTGCCTCAGCACTTATCTGTGCTAGTTTACTGAATTATTAAAATAAATAATCATTCTAAAAACAAAACATATGATGTCACCTGGTTATGTCAAAAGTTGCAGAAAAGCTTTTCGCAAAATATAGCTCAAATCATGCTAAGAAATCATACAAAGAAACTTAAAACTGTACTAAAACTGATCTTTTAATCAAAATATATAGTTATAATCAAAAGATAGAATTATATTAAACTGGAGAAAAATAGAATTAAAATTAAGATGTTCCATTTTCCACACAATTTTTGACACAAATCTATATGTGATAGTCAAAGTAATATGATAAAAGAAATGACCTGTTCCCATAAAGATAGATAAAAAGGAAACAAAATTATCTCTTAATTACTGATCTCATTCTGGTTCACTTAGAAAATTTCAGGGAATCAGCAAATAGACTATATTAGTTAATTAATAGCTCTTCTAAAGTTGTAGGCTACAAAGCAAACCCGCAAAATATTTTTCCTATAAAGTAAAACAAAATTAAGGAGACAATAAAAGAAGGAAAAGTCCCATTCAAAACTATTGTTTTTCCAAAATATAAAAAAAAATCTCGGAGTCAATCTGCCAAAGTACTTGTAATTTTTGTTGCAAATTAATAACATAAAGCTCTTGAGAAATATAAATAACAAACAATTCATAGAATCTGTAGCACTTATGACTTACCCAAGCAATATAATAAAAATGACAACCCTACTGAAATTAATTCACAGATTTAGGTTGTACCAGGACAAAATAAAAAGAAAATTCTTTTCAAGGAAAATAGATCTAGAGGGAAATAATAAGAAGAATGGCAGTAAAAAAGGGAGAAATGCCATTTCCAAATATCAAGTAATATTATAAAACCATTATAATCAAAAATAGGTTTGGATAAAAACAAAAAATAGATCAATAAAATATATTAGACAAGGAATCATAAAAATAATTTAGTTCATTAACAATATTCAGTAAATTGAAAGCCTGTTACCTAGGAAAGAATTCAATTTGATAAGAATGATTAGAGAAACTGGTTAACAGTATTGTAGAAATTAAGTTTAGACCAATAGCTTTCATCATATACTTTCATCATATACATAATAGATAAATAACCTAAAATTTAAGATAATACCATAAAAATTAGAAGAGAAGCAAATCATATAACCTATCAAAGCTATAGTTATGGTAGAATTCTTACCTAAATGAAGGAAAGAAACAATTACATTAGGGAACAAAAACCTTATCATTTTCATGATATTAAATTAATATTAATCTGTACAACAAAATGGATTTGCCTAGCATATAAAGAGAAGCAGCATATTGAGAATTATATCAATTTTGTTACTATATTAGATAGACAGACAGAGTGACTGACAGATAGATATTATAAATATATAAGACAAATTGCTTTTCATTGATAGATAAAAGTTCAAAGAATTTGGACAAACTTCTCAAAAAAAAGAATTGCAAACTACTGATAGGGATGTGAAAAAAATGTTCTGAATCATGAATAAAAGAAAATAATTAATCCTGATATTTTAACTTATACCAAGAAATTCAGCAAAGATGATAAAAATTAAAATAGCCAGTGTTGGAAGGGTTATAGAAAGTTATGAATATGTTACTGATAGAACTGTGAACAGATCAAGTCATTCTGGAAAATAATTTGAAATTATGCTTACAGAGTGACTAAAATGTCTATACTTTTTGACTCACAGATTCTATGATAAGAAATATAGCCCAGAAATTTAATAGTAGAGGAAAATCCAGATAAAATGAAAAACATAGTAATGTTTTCTTTGGTATTAAAACTAGTAATATAGTAAATACCCATAGATTAAGGAATGGCTAAATAAATTATAGTACAAAAATGCAATGTATAGTATTGTGCTATAAGACAAGATGAATATTAATTAAAACAGAAACTAAGGGAAGACATATAAAGTCATACAGTGGGAACTAACCAGAACCAGGTAAACAATATATGCAATTTTTACAGGAATGTAAATTTAAGCAATAACAGTAACAACAATAGTAATGACTTCATTGAAATGGAATAATGCAAAATTGTATTCATTAAGATTGACCCAAAAACGTGATATTAGAAACACTTCTTCCAGGTTTTGTGCCTAAGTGGGATATCACAGGAATGGAATATTGCTCATAACATGAAAAGTATTTTAATTTTCTTGGACTTTTTTCTCCTTACTTTAAAAATTCTTTGTTATCAATGATGATTCTCTTGGAGAAGATTAAAGGAAGTATCGAATTAGAAATTTTGATTATGTAAAGATAAACAAAATTTATTTTAAATGAAGTTTTAAAGCAGTTGAAAAACTTCCCCCAACCATTAAATGAGCTTGTTAAAGGGGATACAGATCCCTAGAAGTGAAGACAAATGACAAAAGATAGCAGAATCAGAAAGTTCTACACATTTCTCACAGATTCTACAATTGTGAATCAAAACTTCCTCAAACATTTATCAATTAAATCTCCAATAAGAGCAAAAAAAATTAAAAATATATTTTTATGTAAGAAAAGACCATAGTGTGTTAGGTAACAGCAGAGAGTTCAGGGAGATACTGATACCCCTTAGCCATATCCTAGTGCACTCCTACCTCTTTGAATGATTGAGAGCAGAAATTTGACTCCACATTCCCAACATTTATACTCTCCAAATCACTACCATAGAGGATGAACAGGAAATAAGGAACCCCCCAAAATAATAGAAATTTTCAAGGACCTAAAGTAATTAAGGGGCTAATACTTTTAAGGAAATGAGAGTCATGAGAAGGGAAGGAGAAAGAATTAAATTAAGGGCTCACATAACTGCAAGAATACATAAAGTAGTCATAGTAAAATTGCCCAGGCTGAAAGAATTAGATCATATGATAGGAAAAAGTCAATAATACTTTGACTTTTGAAGTAGATCCTTTAAAAATGGAGGAGGAAATGATCCCTTAATTCTATGTATTATCATGGAGAATATGGAGAAAATTACAAATTACTGGAGTGAAAAAATCTGAAGTGAAGAACTAGCAGCATGTCTCATTCTTGCCTAAAGGTAAATTTGTGCTCATTCATATGAAGAGCAGGAACAATCAGTGTCTCATAATGAATTTCATTCAAACAAAGCTAATTCAGGTGAATTTCTTCTTTAATGAAGATTGCATTTACTATTAAAATGTAATACCTTTACAGAAAGTGTTTATGAGCTCCCAAAGCAATCAACCTTCAGGGAAGTTAGGGAGAAAGTAGATGAAAGGGAAACTAGACTAGTTCTTAGACTAGGCAAGTGGTGTAAGGGAATGGAGTAAAAAGAAGTTTAGTAACTTAGGAAACAAAGTTTCTTCCCTTACTAGTAGTTCCCCTTCATTAATTAACATCACAGGGAGTAAGGTGTTATTGTTTGTTTGTTGTTTTTCAAACTTCTACAAGTGAAATGGATCATCAGTCTCACTCTCTCCTCCAGAACTGGTGATGACCCAGAGGGAATAAGATATATCAGAAGAAACTCCTTAAAAAAGAGAAGACCATCAAGGAAAAGAAAGTAAAGTTAAGAATGAGTATGATTTGCAATTAGGATAATAAAATGGTATAAAGGGCAGAACAAAGAAGTCATAACTTACATGTGCCAATAGAAAGAAAAAAGAAATGATGTGTAATCATTTGAATAGGAGAGTAGATCTCAAGGTAGAATAAATGGATTAAGAAATGAGATAGGCATAAAAGATAGTTAATACTTGGAGAGAGGAAATGAATGTTATTACAATTAAAAGCATGGTTTGGTCAATTATAGAGGACAGGACATGGAAGAATTTTAATTATACTCCCCTGGAGAGGGAATTGTGTTTTTTATATTTAATATTTATTTATTCTCATTTTGAACAAATAATGTTTTTTATTCTTTTTTTTGTTTTTAGGCTTTTGCAAGGCAAATGGGGTTAAGTGGCTTGCCCAAGGCCACACAGCTAGGTCATTATCAAGTGTCTGAGACCCAAATAATGTTTTTTATACATTAATAAAATATTCTTGTTTAAGAGTAAACAAAATACCCCCTCCCCCAAAAAAATATAGACTCGCTTGAGCAATAAAGTAAGGGGGGGAGAAAAAAATAAAATTTAAAAAATAATAGTAATAATTGTAGGTATGGCCAGGTGGTGCAATGGACGGAGCACCAGTCCTGGAGCCATGAGCACCCGAGCCCACATCTGGCCCCATACACCCAACAATCACCCAGCCTTGTGACATGCAAGCCACCCCAACCCCACTGTCCTGCAAAAACCAAAAAAAACCCCAAATAAAATAAAATAAAATAAAATAAAATAAAATAAAATAAAATAGTAATAATAGTAGGGGTGGCTGGGTGGTGGACAGAGCATTGGCCTTTGAGCCAGGAGCACCTGTGTCCCAATCCAGCCTCAGACACCCAACAATTACCCTGCTATGCGGCCCCAGGCAGGCCACCCAGCCCCATTTGCCCTGCACCCCCCAAAATAATAATAATAATAATAAATGTGCTTCAGTCTTTGTTCCAATACCAACAACTCTGTCCCAGGTGGATCATATTCTTTATGATAAGTCCATCACAAAAGGTACTTCCATATTTTTCCATGGTTGCCATTGCTAATCACAACTCCCTCCTTTCATATTTCTCCACTACCATGTACTATATTTTCTGCTCTCCTTTCACTCTGACTCTGCTGTAGGGTAGCCGAGTGGCACAGCAGACAGATCCCTGGCCCTGGGGCCAAGAGGCCCCAAGGCCCCATACCACCCCTTAGGCCCAGCATCCACTTGGCCCTATGGTCCTGGACAGGCCTTCCAATCCCAGCCCCTTGCAAGAAGTAAAAAAGAAAATGTGTTATATCTGACCACTCTCCTACCATGACCCACCCTCTCCTCCATCACTCACATAACCCCTTTTCCCCCTGTCCACCCCTCCTTCTTACTCCAGATGCCTATACCCAATTGAGTATATATGCTGTTTCCTCTCCTAGCCACTTCTGATGAGAGTGAAGATTCCTTCATTCCCCCTTGCCTTCCCCCCTTTCATACCATTGCAATAGCTCACTGTAATAAAGAAAAATCTTATTATGTGAAATATCTTGGCCTATTCCCCCTCTCCTTTTGCTTTCTCCTTTACATTTCTCTTTTTTCTATTGACTCCATTTTTACACCATATTTTATCTTCAAATTCAGCTTTCTCCTGTGCTTCAACTATAAAAGCTCCTTCTACCTGCTCTATTAACTGAGAAGGTTCATATGAGTATTATCGGTGTCATTTTTCTATGCAGGAATACATGTAGTTCATCATCATTAAGTCCCTCATATTTCCCCTTCTCCTCCAATCTCTATGCTTCACCTGAGTCCTGTATTTGAGGATCAAACCTTCTGTTCAGCTCTGGCTATTCTAATAGGAACATTTGAAATTCCCCTGGTTCATTAAAAGTCCATCTTTTTCCCTGGAAAAGGACATTCAGTTTGGCTGGGTAGTTGATTCTCTGTTGCATTCTAAGCTCTTTTGCCTTCTAGTATATTATATTCCAAGCCCTACAAGCTTTTAATGTACTTGCTGCTAAGTCCTGTGTGATCCTGACTGCAGCTCCATGATATTTCAACTGTGTCCTTCTGGCTGCTTGTAATATTTTCTCTTTGACTTGTGAGTTCTGGAACTTGGCTAGGGGTTGGTTTTTTGGGGTCTCTTTCTTGGGGGGATTGGTGGAGTCTCTCCATTTCTACTTTGCCCTCTGCTTCTAGGATATCAGGACAATTTTCCTGTAGTAATTATTTGAAAATGATGTCAAGTCTCTTTTCCTGATCACAACTTTAAGGTATTCCAATAAATTTTAAATTATCTTTTCTAAATCCGTTTTCCATATCAGTTTTTTTCAATGAGATGTTTCACATTTTCTTCTAATTTTTCTTTTTTTTTTTTTGGTTTTGTAGTATTGAGTCCTGATTTCTCGTAAATTCATCAATCTCCCTGAGTTCTATTCTTTGTCTGAAGGATTTGTTTTCTTCAGAGTTTTCTTATCTCTTTTTCCATCTGGTCAATTCTGCTTTTTGAAGCATTCTTCTCCTCAGTAACTTTTTGAACTATTTTATCCTTTTGACCTAAGTTAGTTTTTAACATGGTATTTTCTTCAGCATTTTTTGGATCTCCTTGACTAAGCTGCTGACTTCATTTTCATGTTTTACCTGCATCTCTTTCATTTCTTTTCCCAGTTTTTATTTTAACTCCCTCATTTGATTTTCAAAGTCTTTTTTGAGCTCTGTCATAGCCTGAGCCCAATTTCTGTTTTTCTTGGGAGTCTTTAGATGCAGGAGTTTGTGCTTCTTCATCTTCAGCCTGAGTGTTTTGATGTTCTTGGGCTCATATGAAAAACATTTTTCAATGGTGTTCCTCTTTTTTCTCTGCTTGCTCATTTTCCCAGCCTAAGCCTGTTTTGGGGGTGCTTCCCAAGCTTTTGGGACACTCCCACAAGGATCTCAGTTTGTGAGGCTCAGTCCTACCTCCTGGTCTGTGAATGACCATATGTGCCCCCTCTCTGCCACAGGGCTGAGGTGGGGGTGCAGGGCCTGCTATTCTATGGGGGGCCTAGACTGTGATCAGGATCTGAATATGGTCAGAGCCCCAGAGTCCTGTTCCAGGGACAGAGGACAGAGCTCTGCAGTCTCTCGCTTCACTCCCCTCCCTAGATTCAATGGGCTCATGCCCTGGGGGTGCTTGCTTACTGGCTCAGCCTGCTCCTCTCTTTCCTGGACCTGGGCTGCAGTGCACACCAAGCTGCTCTCTGTGTACCCTGAGGGCTGATCTTCATGTGCTTGCTCTGGCAGAGGTCCACCGCTGTTCCCCCAATTTGTGCCTGGTGCTCCCCAGGGCGTATCTCAGGAAATGCCCCTGCTGCTGTGAGCCTTGGCTCCCAGTGCCCTGGGGCTGCCTCCGGGAGGCTGAAGTTCTTTCGCTCTGGCGGGCCACCCCTCTGGTGGGCTGCCCCTCCAACCCCAGGGAGCAGAGCCTTTCTGCTCTTTTCCGGGTTACCTTGAGTAGGAGCACTGCCTCACTGGGTCCCTCTGTGGGTTCTGTCTCTCGAAAATTTATTTAGAATCCTTAGTTTCGAAGATTTATCAGAGAACACCTAAGACACAATCCATTCTTGTCACCATCTTGGCTCCGTCCCCAAGAGGGAATTGTAAAAGGAGAAAAGGAGAATAACAAGGAACTCCATATTCAGACAGATTTGATACTGTCCTGTGATGGTTTGACACCAAAAAGAATCAAATTCTGTTTTCTCAGACTCAGATTCTGCCCCAGAAGAAAACTCCAGAGAAAGTTCTAAAACACAACTATAAAACATAGGTTCTCATATTGCATATGGTTCAAAAATAAGGTCCCTCCAAATGTGGTATGTAGCAAGTATTCTGTGGCCTCCTTCTTCAGTGAGACTTGCTATATTTTCCCTCAGCATTTTACATTAATAAAATTACAGACATTGCCCCCAAACTCCATCATCTTGGGACTTATCCCCCCACCCCCATTACAATTCTTTCTCTGGAGGGAGGGGGTATCAATTCCTACATTGTACTGGTTTCATCAAATATGTGTTCAAACACTGCTGCCATCAGATGAATTCTTATCTCAGCTTCTATTGGGCTGGAACTCAAATGTCCACCTTGCTACTTGGGACCTTGATACTGAGCTATGAAACCAGAGATTCCTTTGCCCAGACTTCTGGAAAGTCACAAGGCCAGAGTTTTCAATCTCTTAACATCTAAAAGGAGATAAGAACAAAAAAAGATGTATACTTCATGGGGTCACATGTTGACCTCATGAGAGAGAAGATCTAAATTCTCACCTCTTAATAGCATTGTCTTCCAACAGTGAAGAAGTCATATGAAGAATAAGCAGTTGAAAAAAATTCAAAGCTCTGTTCCTAAGTATCTCTTAAAACACCTTAATTTCTGGCCATGGAGCAAATCAAAGAATCTGACATTCATCATGTGGTTAGCAGAACCGAACCAGTCACTGAATATCTACACATGTTCTAATGACCCCCCCAAGGCACATTCATTGCACATCATGATAATTCTTCTGATAATATCTTACCATAATCTCCACTGTGGCAAATAACATCAGAAGCATGCTGCATGCGTAGTTACTCAGTATATAATATGAATATTAGGTAAATGATAGCTATTTATTTCCTTCATCAAAGAAACACCAAAATTTAAAATACTAGAAGAACAAATTCAAAAATCTTTAATCACTTAATTAATTATGTTCTATAAGTCCAAAAAAGAGAAAGTGCAAGTGTCCAAAATAGAAATAGTATAGTCATTTCTACAAAAGTTCTTATAAATGAACGAGGAGGAAGATTCCTTGACAGTGATCAATTCCCCTGATGTTCAGCTTAATACATAGGCAGGGATTGAATTTGCCCTCCATCAAGACTTTTCTCCTATTTAGGGTTTCTGGTTCATATTCAGGTCCATGGAGGGTGGAAGTTCCACAAAACAGACATCTTTCTTGCATGGAAACAGGGGCTGGTGGACTAGGAGAAGAGAGAGGAGATAGAGAATAATTTATGTGCATCAGAGATGACCAAGATTTTTCAACAATTCCTATAATAATTTAGGTGTATTAATAATGAGCAGGATTTTTCAACAATTCCTATTTGCCACTTCTCTCTCCAAGTTTCTCATATTTCTTTTACTTCTCTGAGAAACTGTATCAAAGGGCTATAATTCTCTGTCTCTCTCTGTCTGTCTGTCTGTCTGTCTGTCTCTGTCACTGTGTCCCTGTCTCTCTCTCTCTGTTCAAGACCCCAAAACTAGAAACATATCTCAGTGTTAAGTCTTGCACTATTTTCAGAAGATGTTCTTTCCCCAATTGCCTCCTCCCAAATGGATTTTCAAGAAATGTATAAAACAGCTAAGATGGCTGACATGAAAACAAAGTATTTTAAAATGAAAGGTAATCAAAGTTTTCCAGCTACAGAAGGATTTTAGCCACAGTCCTGATTCAGTCTTGTGAAGCCATGACCCATCTTTTTTTTTAACATACATTGCTTACTTTCTGATTTACTCAAAGATTTATTCACACTTCTGAAGAGGATTATCCAGCATTTTCCCCTTTTTTATATCTATTTAATCCCACCCAATATATCCACTTTTCATTGATTAGGTCTATTTCATTTATCTATTTCATTGATCAACTCACTTGAATAAATAAATTTAAGGACCTTGGACTAGCACAGAGAGATAAGACAAAGTGGAGAAGAGACTAAGAATAGAGACTGTGATCAATGCACACAGTCAATCACATTGACCAAGTGATGAAGTGAAGGAAGAGCAGGAAAGAAGTCAGTATAAAGAATTAAATAGGAGAAAATACAATCCTATCAATTATAACTTTAAAAGTGAATATATTGAACTCCTCTTTAAAGGGGAATGTAGGAATGTTGGTATATGGGTTTTTTTAATCCATTCCTCCATTCCCCTTTAAAGAGGAGTTCAATATATTCACTTTTAAAGTTATACTTGATAAGCTTCCTAATATCCTATGTTTTTAGCCTATGGAAATAGTAATAATTTTTTTAGCTATTGAATCTAATCTGTATTTTGAAGAAGTTTGAGAAGTTGTATCAAAAAAATGTCAAGCATCCATCTTGTTGGTCACATGTCTCTCTTTCAAAATGTCATCAATTCATCTTTCTTTAGAAACTATAGTTTTTGTGTTCCTTATATCAATTCCTGGTTTTGTTGCAGGATGATCCATAAAGAATATCTTTATTATTTTGTTCTAGTCCCTCATATTTATTGGTTTTTTTTTAGGTTTTTGCAAGGCAAATGGGGTTAAGTGGCTTGCCCAAGGCCACACAGCTAGGTAATTATTAAGGGTCTGAGACCAGATTTGAACCCAGGTACTCCTGACTCCAAGGCTGGTGCTTTATCCACTACACCACCCAGCTTATCTACTTATAGTAGAAGCACATAAACCAAAGTTTATAAGGAATAGGAATAGTGTGCCAGCATGTATATGGAACTCTACCAGATCTGAAGGAAAGGGGATAGCATCCAACTGGAACCAATTCAGTCCTTCCACAAGTCACTTAGGTATGGGACTGAGAGTGGTGAAAAATGAATTCACAAATGTGAAAGGAGGTTGAGATCACTTTGCAGTCCAGTCTTCAGGGGATCTTCCATCAAAGGAGGAGTCAGAAAGTAAATGATAGGGGAATGTAATGAAAAGAAACCTGAAACTGACAAAGATCTCAGGAAAGAGAAAATTCGATTTAAAACTTTGAGCACCAGCAGAAAGGGAAGATAAATAAAAGGGACCACTTTTAGGAAAAAGGACTAAATCCAATCAATTCTGAAATAATATTTTAAGTCAAAAGAGAAAAAAATTCAAGCCAAGAGAGCATGGAACCACAGCAGAATGTTTTCAAATGATTAAAAGAAAAACAAGAATAATGAAAACAGGCAGAAAGCATAGAAATTTTTTTTAAAAAACCTTAAATCCATGGTGGCAGATCTCTCCAAAGAAAACAAATTAGAGCAAATGCTTGGGAATATAAATACACAGACATGAAGGATAATCTGGAAAGAGAGAAACAAAAAGCAGTGATAATAAAGGAACACAGCAGAGCCAACATGGTGGAAATAAACCAGTAATTTACTTAGGCTCTCCTTGTCTTCCCTCAGAAACAAAGTTAATAAAGCTTCTATTCAAATTCTGGAACAACAGAAAGCACAAAAGAATAGATTGAAACATTTTCCAACTTTTAGATATCTAAAAAGAAAATTCAGAAAAGGTTGGTCTCCTCAGGGTGAAGGGGAAGTGTTGCTCAATGTAGGGAGCAGAGTATAGTACCGGAAGCTGAGATTAGCATGGGTGAGATACAGAGAACCCTGGATTCCAACTCAGCAGGACAATGGCACAGCAGTTCAGTCGAGAAGCCTCTAACTCGGATTCAATTGGCATGATGGAGTTGAATAGCCCCAGCCCAGTGAGAAAGCCACTAGTATTTCCAATGGAGAAGGTTTACAAATGTAGTCCTCCCCCAACAGGAGAAGTCTGGGACAGCAGAACCAAAAATGAGTAAGAAAAGTCAGAGAAAAGCTGTGACAATAGAAATCTACTTTGGAGATGAAGAAGATTAAAATACCTTTACAGAAGAGGATAGCAGAAAAACTAATACATGCGAAACTCCAGAGAGCAATATAAATTGGTCTCTAGTTCAAAAAGACATCTTGGAAGAGTTCACAAAAGGATTTTAGAAATCAAGTAGAAAAATTGGGACAAGAAAAGCAGAAGAAATTTAATATCTTGAAAAGGAAGCACAATCATTGATCAAAGAAAGTAATACTTTAAAAATGTAATTGGGCAAATGGACAAAGAAAAGAACTCTTTAAAAACAGGATTAACCAAATAGAAAAGGAGATATGAAACTAAATAGAAAATGACATATCAAAACTAACTGAAGAAAATAATTCCCTAAAAAACAGAATTGAAAAAGTAAAAGCTAATGACTCTTATGAGCATCAAAAATCAGACAAAAATTTTAAAGAAATAAAAAAAAGAAGGAAATGTAAAGTGGGGGTGGCTAGGTGGTGCAGTGGATAGAGCACCGGCCCTGGAGTCAGGAGTACCTAAGTTCAAATCAGGCCTCAGACACTTAATAATTACCTAGCTGTGTGGCCTTGGGCAAGCCACTTAACTCCATTTGCCTTGCTAAAACAAAAAATAAATGTAAAGTGCCTCTTAGGAAAAACTTCCTGACCTAGAAAATAATTCCAGGGCAGATAATTTAAAGTGATTGATCTACTTGAAATCCACAATGAGAAATAGAACTTTGACATTATCATATATAAAATTTTCATAGAAAATTATCCTAGACATAGAAATAGGATTTCAGGCCAAGATGGCAGAGAGAAGACAGGCACAGTTTGAAAGTCTCCTGATCTTTCACCATCTATGATATGAAACAAACCACTTAACAAAAATATGATCAATAAAACCCAGAAAGAAAAGCCAGGAAAAAGAATATATACCCCAGGATTTGTATTCCTCAGTCTTGGGTGAGTCTGAGCACAGAGGGCGGATCAGCTGTGGATCAGCCTGATTTAGCAGCAGGGTTGGAGCCCAGGAGCCTGAGGGCCAGAAAACCAGACCTGCTTGATCAGCTGCTGGGCTAGACTGCAGGGGCATGGGTAAACTAGGGAGCAGAGGCATTGGTGTTGGAGCTTGCCAACAGGGCTAGGAGGAGAGTTCCATTGCAGGAGAGATGTAGACATCATCTCTGGGTTCTGTTGGTCAGGAGGAACTCTGAATCCATGCATAATTACAGACTACTTCACCCCCAGGCACAGGCTTGTGAGCAGAAGAACCAACTCAGCTGACAACAGGGAGAGGGATGTCCTCACCACAGGGTAAAGCCCACCATTAATTGAAGACAAAAGTATTTATGGGCTTCAATCACTCCCTCCAGGCCAAGGGAGAGGTCATAGACATTCCAGAGAAAGCAACCACCACCCCCTACTGGCCAGATGGAGATATTGCATTCAGTGAGTAAAGTCTCTAGGGATCCCAACACCAAACTTCTGTGAACCAGCCCTTCCCCAACTCAAGGTCTTATCAAAATGAAGAAAGGTCAGCAGAAAGGTGGATGCATAGAAAAATTCTTTGAAGGAAAAGACTCTAACTCAGAGAGAACTAGAACCTCTGAGGAGAATATGATCTGGCCTCCAGCACAGAAAGATTTCCTTGAAGAAATAAAGGAGTTTAAAAATCAATTGGGGGGCACCTAGGTGGCATAGTGGATAGAGCACCGGCCCTGGAGTCAGGAGTACCTGGGTTCAAATCCAGTCTCAGATACCTAGCTGTGTGGCCTTGGGCAAGCCACTTAACCCCTTTTGCCTTGCAAAAAAAACCTAAAAAAATCAATTGGAAAATTTGGGAAAAGAAACCCAAAAGAAGATTAACACCTTTCAACAAGAAAACAAATCATTGGAAAATACAATTGGACAAATGCAAATTGAGAATAATTCTCTCAGATCCTCAATTGGGCAAATGCAAAAAGAAAATAATTTTTTCAAAATCTCAATTGGGCAAATGTGAAAAGAAAATAATTCTCTCAAAATCTCAGTTGGTCAAATGGAAAGCTCTTTCAAAAATAGAATTGAACAATTGGAAAAGAAGTTGAAAAAAAGGTAAATGAAGAAAACTCCTCTCTAAAAAAAAGAATGGAGTCTGCAAAAACTAAGGACTTCATGAGACAGCAAGAGCCTGTTAAACAAAACCAAAAAATAGAAAAAAAAAATTGAAGAAAAATGTAAAATGCTTCATCAGCAAAACCACTGACCTCGAGAATAAATCAAGGAGGGACAACCTGAGAATTATTGGACTTCCTGAAAACACTGAAGAGAATAAAAAGCCTGGACTTAATATTACAGGATCTAGTAATGGAAAAATTGCCCTGATATCATGGAACCAGAGGGTAAAGTAGTTATTGAAAGAATACACCAATCCCCTCCAGAAAGAGAACCTAAAATGAAAACACCAAGGAATGTGGCCAAATTCCAGAACTGTCAGATAAAAGAGAAAATTCTACCAGCACCCAGAAAAAAGCAATTTAAATACCAAGGAGTAACAGTAAGGATTAGTCAGGACCTGGCTGCATCAACATTGAGGGATTGAAGGGCCTGGAACAAGATATTCCGAAGAGCAAGGGAGCTTGGAATGCTGCCAAGAATCCACTATCCGGCAAAGCTGAGCCTTCTCTTCCAGGGGAAAAGATGGGCATTTAATGAAATGGAAGCATTCCAAAAATTCCTGATGAAAAGACCAGAGCTAAATAGAAAATTTGGACATCAAACAAGAAATTCAATAGATACATTAAAAGAGAAGAAGAACAAATGTTCCCACATCAGCCTTCTGGAACCAATATTGAACATTGCATGTTAGAGAATCATAGAATTGAAAGAGACCCTAACAACCATTTAGTTCAACCCACATAGAACAGAGGTCCTATTATAAAAACCCAAGAAGACTGATGTCCACCTTCTACAAGATGACTCCCAAGAAGGAAAAATCCATCGCCAATCAAGCGAATCTCATTCTCCTCTTGTAAATCTCTAATATTGAAAATTTTTTTTCCCTAACATTGAGTCTAACTTTGTCTCTTTGTGATTTCCACCTACTTCTCCTGGTTTAGCCTCTGAGGATTAACAGAATAAATCTGATCTCTCTTTTCCACATGATAGCCCTTCAAATACTTGATGAAGCTATCATATCCCTCAATGAATCACTTTTCTTCTCTAGGCTAAATATGCCCAATTCCTTCAACCAATAATATGTCATCTCACATAAGCTCCTTTACCAACCTGATTGCCCACCTCCGGGCAATCTCCAATTTTATCTTCTTCTTAAATGGTGCTGCCAAGAACTTAACATAAAGCTCTCAATGAAGCCTGTTGCTAGCAGATCAAAATGAGACTATCAGACTCTGTAATTCTGGAAGATATCTTCCCCCCCCACCTTAATGGGGTCACATTGCACATTGCTTTTCTAGTCGTCATATCATATTGTTGACTCACACTGAGTTTAAAATCCATTGAAAACCACAGATCTTTCTCAGAACAATTGCTATCTGCTTCACCCATCTAGTAAAGGTTTTTACTTTTTAAAAAATTTTTGCTGACCAAGTACAAGACCTAACACATCTCTATTAAATTTGATCTTAATTGGATTCATACATTTCTTATAGCTTTTCATAACCTTTTTGTATCCTCTTTCCTTATCTGACAAACTCTCCTAGCTTTATTTAATCTGCAAATTTGTTGGCCATAATATCTATAATCTTATCCAAATCATTGATAAAATATTGGATAGCACAGAGGGAAGGCCATATTATTGGGGTCCCCCACTTTCTGTCATACTGACATTGAACCATTGACAACTCCTATTTATGTATGATCATCTATTGTATTACATCAATTGTAATGCAATGCATCATTGTATTATGATTTAATCCTAATTTCACCATCTCTTTCACAACATTGGGACCACATTTGAGTTCTGTTGTCCTCTAGGGTTGTTCTTACTTAATGTTAATGAAGTCATTTCATATGTTGGTCTTCTGGTTCTATTCATTTTTTGTCATGCATCACTTCCTAAAAGTCTCTCCATATTATTTTTAATTCAGGGAGGCTAGGTGGCACAGTGCATAAAGCACTGGTCCTGGAGTCAGGAGTACCTGGGTTCAAATCCAGTCTCAGTCACTTGATAATTACCTAGCTGTGTGGCCTTGGGCAAGCCACTCAACCCCATTTGCCTTGCAAAAACCTTTTAAAAAAGCTAAACATATTATTTTTATTTCATGACATTCATCATTTCCTAAGCAGAAATAACATCATATTTGTTACACAATTGTGAATGCTCATTTACAAAATATGTAAATTATATTACAAAACCCTCTTCCCCTTTTAGCTGCTGGGTTGGAGTCATCTAATCAATATATATTACTCATTTAGTACACTGAAGATTCTTTAGTCCATTACTCATATTTGAGGGGTATATCCATCATTAGCCAAAATTTCTAAGTACCAGTTTAATTTCCTGGAATAATTATAAATATTTGATCTACTATTCCATTTAAAAATTGCAGGGAAGTAGAAATGATCGTGCTACTTTTGCATTTACTTTTGCATCTTTTTGTTGTTTTATAGCTCCCTAAAACTTTATTGTTCTTCAGTCATGTTTGACTCTTCAATAACCTAGGAACTATATTGGCCATGTAAATTTCTTGGCAAAGATATTGGAGTGATTTGCCTTTTTCCAGTGGATAATAGGAAATAAAGATTAAATGACTTTCCCAAGTTCACACAACTAGTGTTTCTGAGTCTGGATTTGAACTCAAGTCTTCCTGATTCTAAGCACTGTATACTATCCATTGAACTGCTTAGCTGACTTTCTAGGAATTAATCTTTCCTTATTACTATATTCTTTGTATGATGTTCCAGAAATTTAATGTGCTTAGTCCATTGATGGTGTTATATCAGTTTCATTCTTTGATGGCACTATTTTGATACTCTTTTCATAATCTGTCACATTAAGTCAGCCCCAGATGCCAGGTATCACTGAGAGCTGTGTGTTACTTATCAGAGCATGATCCATAATAAAAAAAATTGCTAAAAAGTTTTTTTCTCTTATTATTTTTTCAATTATATGAAAAATTTTATCATCTTTTTTAAAGTTTTGAGTTCCAAATTCTCTCTCTCTTTCTTCTGCCCCCTCCTTAGAAAGGCAAGCAATTTGATATAGATTATACATGTGCAATTATGTAAAACATTTCATATTACATGTTGCAAAAGAAAATGTAGATTAAAGAAGCACAAGAAAAAATTTAAAAGTAAAAAAATAAAATTATACTAATATCCTAGAAAAAGAAGATAAAATAGCTCTCAAAAGAATCCATTGATGACCTCAGAAAGAGATTCCAAAATTTAAAGTCCAAGGAATATTATAGCCAAATTTCAGAATTCTCAGGTAAAGGAGAAACAAGTAGCCAAAAAGAAGCAATTTAAATACCAGGAAAACATTATCAGAGTTACACAGAACTCACCAGCTTCAATATTAAAGGATTAGAGGGCTTGAAATGCAATATTTTGGTCCAGGGAGCCTGGATTACATGCAAGAATCAACTACTTAACAAAACTGATTATTCTCTTTGAAGAGAAAAGATGGATATTTAAAGAAATAGCTAACTTTCAAATTTTCCTGACTATAAAGACTAGAGTTAAAAGAAAATTTTCTCTTCAAACATAAAACTCAAGAGATATATAGAAAGACAAACAGGGAAAAATAAAAAGAATGTTATTCTTTTAAACTGGTTTACATGTCTACATTGGAGGAAGGTACTTATAATTCTTGAGAATATATCTCTATTAGAGGGAGCAAACTTGAATAGAAGGTATGAACACAAGTTGATTTTGATGAAATAAAAAAATGGAGTGATAAAAAATTAAAACATTAAAAAAAAGGATTGTACTAGAACAGGAAAAAAGTGAAATGGAAAGTGGCAAATTACATTATAGGAAGAGGAACAATTGTCCTTCCTTCTCAAAGAAGACCATTACATCAGCTAGATGATGCCATGACAAGCACATAAATTGGATTTGAATGAGAGAGTGCTGTGCTAAGTCACTCTATCCTCACAGAGCCATCTGGATCCAGTGGCCAGATATGAATCAGAATGACTGGAAATGATAGGAGACAAACAGGGTTAAGTGACTAGTGACAGCTAGTTAGTGTCAATTATGTGAGGCCAGATTTGATCTCTAGTCTTCCTGACACTAGTGCTCTATCCACTGTGCTGTAGTTGTACTACAATGATCCTATTATATTAGAGGGAAAGAAATCAGAAGGTAAGAATTGCTTCAATCCTAGTTTCATCAGATTTAGCTCAAGGATGAAATAACAAATATACTCAGTTGTATTTAGAAGCTTATCTTACCCTAGAGAGACTTTCCCCTTCTAAGAGAAGGAGGAAGTGATAGAAAAGAGGGGGAAAGGGCAGGGAAAATGAAAAAACAGAAAGGAATAACATAGGGGAAGGGAATTGATTGAAGGGAAGGCAAATTGGGGGAGGCAACTGTCAGAAGCATAACACTTGTGAGAAGGAATGGAGTGAAAGGAGAGAGAAAGTACAAATGGAGGGAGGATAGGATGAAGGATAATATAGAATTAGTAATCATAATTGTGAAACTGAATGGAATGAACTGTCCCAAAATGGAAGGGGATTAGCAGAGTGGATTAAAAACCAGAATCCTATTATATATTGTTTACAAGAAACACAAGTGAAGCAGAAAAATACAAACTGAGTAAAGATAAAAGACTGGAAGCACAATTTATTTTGGTTCAGCTGAAGTGAACAAAACAGGGGGGAGCAATTCTGATTTCAACCTAAGCAAAGGCAAAAATGCACCTCATTAAAAGGGATAAGGAAGGAACTACATCTTCCTGAAAGGTATCATAGATAATGAAGTAATATCAACATTAAACAAATATGCATGAAGTTGTAGAGCATCCAAATTTTTTAAGAAGTTTTAAAACTTTCAGGAAGACATAGATAGCAAAACTATAGTGGGGAACCTCAACTTCCCTTTCTCAAAAGTAAATAAATCTAATCACAAAATAAACAAGAAAAAAGTTAATGAAGAAGGTGAATAGAATTTTTAAATAGTTTGATATAATTAGCCCTCTGAAGGAAATTGAATGGAAGAGAAAAGAATATGCCTTTTCTCTAGGATGTGGCATATACACAATAATTGATCATGTGTTAGATCATGATCAAATGAAGAAAGGTAGAAATATCAAATGCATCTTTTTCAAATCATGATGCAATAAAAATCACATGTATTAAATGGTCATGGAAAGTTAGACTAAAATTAATTGGAAACAAATTAATCTAATTTTAAAGAATGCATTAACCAAACAACAATAGAAATAATAGATAATTTCATGCAAGACAATAACAAAAATGAGATAACAATACCAAAATTGTGGGATACAGCCAAAGCATTAATTAGGGAAATTTTATATCACTAAGTGCTTTCACAAATAAAGCTGAGAAAGAGGAGAACAATGGATTGTACATGCAACCAAAAAGCTAGGGGGAAAAAATTAAAATTGCTAATTAAATACAAATTTAAAATTCTGTTTTGTTTTGTTTTTGTTTTTTTTCAATGCAATGGGGTTAAGTGGCTTGCCTAAGGCCACACAGCTAGATAATTATTATTAAATGTCTGAGGCCAGATTTGAACTCAGGTACTCCTGACTCCAGGGCTGGTGCTCTATCCACTGTGCAATCTAGCTGCCGCCAAATTTAAAATTCTGAAAAAATCAAAGGAGAAATTTTGGAAATTGAAAGAAAACTATTGACCTGAAATAAGTAAAATTAAGTGTTGAATTTATGAAAGAAAAGTAATAAAATAGGTAAACCTTTGGGTAATCTGATTCAAAAAGGAAGAAAGAAGGGGCAGCTAGGGTGGTATAGTGAATAGACTACCAGCCCTGGAGTCAGGAGGACCTGAGTTCACATGTGATCCCCAACACTTAAAATTACTGTGTGACCTTGGTCAAGTCACATAATCTCATTGTATTTCAAAAACAAAACAAAATAAGAAAAAAAAGGAATGAAGAAAATCAAATTACCAATATCAAAAATGAAAAGGGAGAATTCACCACTCAGGAAATTAAAGAACTAATATGTTGCTATTTTGCCCAAAGGCAGGACAATAAATTTGACCATCTGAATGAAATGACTGATTATTTACACAAATATAAATTTCCCAGATTAACAGATGAGGAAATAAATACTTAATGACATTTCAGTAAAGAAAAAATTGAACAAGACATTAACTACCCATGAAAAAATGTCCAGGAACAGATGTATTTACAAGTGAATTCTACCAAATATTTAAAGAATAATTAATAATAATTCTATTTAAAATATTTGAAAAATTGGAGGGGGGTGACTTCTGGGGCAGAACCAAGATAGCAGCATGAAGCAAACATGTTCCCATAGCTTTTCCCTACCAAAGATAAATGAAGCCTCTACTATGACACTCACACTACAGATACCACCAAGAAAATGAGAAGAATCCAAGAAGTTTTCAACTGTCGACTTCATGGACAATCTTCAGTGAAGATCTGTCTTTTGGGGGGAAAAAGAGGAAGTAAAGTCCAGGATGCAGGAGAGTGGGAAAGACAGTAGGAGGCTTTTAATCACAGTCCATACCAAGTCCTGACAGATTAACAACAGCAGAGGCCCAGGCAGCCAGATAGCAAGCCAGCAGGAAGGATCCCAAACAAAGTCTGAACCCTGAAAACACTGGGGTAAAAGACAGGTCTGGGTTGGGAACAAACCACTGCTAGGTCAGAACCTGGACATTACAGAAAGGAAAAAAACCTCTGCCAAGGCAAGGCCTTGACTGTATTGGCAACATCTTGTCCAAGATAGGCCAGGGATCAGAAACCAGCAAAAACAAAAAAGAGCTTGATCTATACTCCCTATATCCCAAGTGCAAAGCTAAAACAACAAAGATAAACAAAAAAGGTCAAAGAGCACTCACTGTAGAAAACTACTTTACAAACAAAGGGGATAACAATGCCATGTCTAAAGAAGAAAGTAGTGAAAAATTATTCACATGGGAAAAGTCAAAACAGTCTATAGACTGAACTCAGATACAAAAGCTCATTGAAGAGCTTAAAAAAGGATTTACAAACCAAAAAAAGAGAGGAAATAGAAAAATGGGAAAAAAGAAATGAAAGTCATGCAGGAAAATTATGACAAATTGATCAAAGAAATAAACTTTGTTAAAAATAAAAATAACCAACTGCAAAAGGAAACAAAGGAACTAACTGAAAAAATAAAATTCTAAAATTTAGAATTGAATAGAAACCAATCAATGTCCAAGACTACAAGATTCCATCAAACAAAATAAAAAGACTGAAAAAAATTGAAGAAAATGTAAAGTACCTTTTACAGAAAATGAATTAGCTGGAAAATAGATCCAGGAGAGGCAATCTATGAATCACTGGACTACTAGAAAGCCTGGGACAAAAAAAATCCTGGAAAATATCATGCAGGAAATTATAAGGGAAAATTGTCCAAATCTACTAGAACAAGATAAAAATCTAAGAACTGAAAGAATCCACAGAACCTTTCCAGAAAGAAACCCCAGGATGAAAGCTCTAAGGGTTGTAATAGTCAAATTCCAGAACTCCTTTAGGAGAGAATATTGCAAGAAGAACACAATTCAAATATGATGAAAGTACAATCAGATTCATAAAGGACCTATCAACCTCTCAAAACTGAAGAATTGGAAGAACAAGAATAGCATATTTCTGAGAGCAAAGGACCTGGGATTATACCCCAGAACATACTACCCTGAAAATTTGAGTTATACTATCAAGGAAAAAAATGGATGTTCAACAAAATACAGGACTTTCAGGATTTCCTGATGCAAAGATTAGAACTGAAGAGAGAATTCAATCACCAAATACACCACCCAAGAGTTGCATAAAAAAGATAAATGAAAAAATAGTAGAAGGATTTCTGCCAAATTCCCTCAATATGGTCCTGATAGCTAAATCAGGAAGGATCAAAACAAAGAAAAAAATCATTGTTAAATAACCATAATGAGTATAGATGTAAAAAATTTAAATAAAATATTGGTAAAGATATTACACCAAGTTATCACTAAAGTAATAATATTGTGATCAGACACAATTTATAAAAGAAATGTAGGGCTATTTCAATATTAGGCAAACTATCAGCACAATTGACCATTATGAATAACATAACTAACAGAAATCATATGAATGAATATCTCAGTAGAAGCTGAAAAAAACTTTTGACAAAAAAGAGCACCCATTCATATTTTTAAAAAAACACTAGAGAGCACAGAAAAGAACATAATTTTCCTTAATAAGCTAAGCAGCATTTATCTAAAGAGCAAGCATTATATATAGTGGGGATAAGCTGGAAGCATTCTCAGTATGAATAGGAGTTAAGCAAGGATGTCTATTATCTCCTCTATTATTCAACATTCTTTTTTAGAAATGTTATGATCAGTTCTGAAGTATAAAAGGAGATTTCTGTGGACACTGGAGTGGTAGCTGACCAGAAACAGACACCAGATATAGATCTTGGAGGTAGTGACAGTAGCTGCAGTCTATATCCAGAGACAGCAAGGAGATTAAAGTTGTGGTCAGAAAGAAATTATAGGGGTGGCAACTAGGTGGTGCAGTGGATAGAACACCATTCCTAGAAGCAGGAGTACCTAAGTTCAAATCCAGCCTCATACACTTAATAATTACCTAGCTCTGTGGCCTTGGGCAAACCACTTAACCCCACTGCCTTGCAAAAATGAGAGAGAGAGAGAGAGAGAGAGAGAGAGAGAGAGAGAGAGAGATTATAGGGGACTCCTGTGCTAGTAATGAACACATGACTTGATTCCATTTGACAATTCCAATTCCTATTATCCAATTTTGTGTTGCAGTCCCATGGTGAAGAGATGTAGTTGCAAGGAAAGAGGAGCCCAATCTGAAGTGTGACTCTTAGTCCTAGCCTAAAGAAGAGTTATGACCATGGGTAAGCAAGGCACTTGTCTGGATAAGGATTAGGGCATAGACAGGAGGGCAATGAGCACTCTCCTCGCCAGATGACACCATTTAAAAAAAATTTCCCATTTATTTATTCATATTTTGTACAAATAATGTTTTTTATACATTACTAAAATATTCTTGTTTAAGAGTAAACATAATACCCCCTCCCCCCTAAAAATATAGACCCACATGAGCAATAAAGTAAAGAGGAGAGAAAAAAATTAAAATTAAAAATTAACAATAATTGTAGGTATGGCCAGGTGGCTCAGTGGATGGAGCACTGGCCCTGGAGCCAGGAGCACCCAAGCCCAAATCCATCCCCAGACACCCAACAATCACCCAGCTGTGTGACCCCATGCAAGCCACCCCAACCTCACTGCCCTGCAAAAAACAAACAAAAAAAAGACCCAAAATAAAATAAAATAGTATTAATAATAGTAGGGGCAGTCGAGTGGCAGACAGAGCACCGGCCCTGGAGCCAGGAGCACCAGGATCCAAACCCAGCTTCAGACACCCAAAAATCACCCAGCTGTGCAGCCCCAGGCAGACCACACAGACCAATTTGTACTACACCACCCACAAATAATAATAATAAAAAAGTGCTTCGGTCTGTTCCAACACCACCAGCTCTGTTGCAGGTGGATCACATTCTTTATGATAAGTCCATCACAAAAGTTACTTCTATAGTTTTCCACCATTGCCATTGCTGATCGCAACTCCCTCCATTCGTACTTCTCCATTACCATGTACTATATTTTCTCTCTCCTTTCACTCTGTCTCTGCTGTAGGGTAACTGAGTAGCACAGCAGACAGATCCCTGGCCCTGGGGACAAGAGGCCCTGAGCCCACATACAACCCCTTAGGCCCAGCATCCACCTCTCCCTATATTTCTGGACAGGCCATCCAATCCCAGCCCCTTGCAAGAAGTGAAAAAGAAAATGTGTTATATTTGACACTCTCCCACCATGGTCCACCCTTTCCTCAATCACTCACATTCACCCCCCACCCCGGCTTCCCCCGTCCCCCTTCTCTCCTTCTTACTCCAGATGTCTGTACCCCATTGAGTGTATAATGTTGTTTCCTCTCCTAGCCACCTTTGATGAGAGTGAAGAGTCCCTCATTCCCCCTTGCCTTACCCCCTTCCATATCATTGCAATAGCTCATTGTAATAAAGAAAAATCTTATATGAAATACCTTAGCCTATTCCTCCTCTCCTTTTTCTTTCTCCCCTTACATTTCCCTTTTATCTATTGACTCCATTTTTACACCACAATATATTTTCAAATTCAACTTTTTCCTATGCTTCATCTATAAAAGCTCCTTCTACCTGCTCTATTAAATGAGAAGGTTCATATGAGTATTATCAGTATCATTTTTCTATACAGAAATATATGCAGTTCATTAAGTCTTTACCCTTCTCCTCTGCAAACTAGGCTTCACCTGTGTCCTGTATTTGAAGATCAAACTTTCTGTTCAGCTCTGGCCATTCCAACAGGAACTTTTGAATATCCCCTGGTTCATTGTAAGTCCATCTTTTTCCCTGGAAAATGACATTCAGTTTGACTAGGTAGTTGATTCTCTGTTGCATTCTAAGCTCTTTTGCTTTCCAGTATATTATATTCCAAGCCCTACAAGCTTTTAATGTAGTTGCTGCTAAGTCCTGTGTGATCCCAACTGCAGCTCCACGATATTTGAATTGTGTCCTTCTGGCTGCTTGTAATATTTTCTCTTTAACTTGGGAGTTCTTGAACTTGCCTATAATATTGCTGGGGGGTAGTTTTTGGCATCTCTTTCTATGGGAGATTGGTGGATTCTCTCCATTTCTATTTTGCCCTCTGCTTATAAGGTATCAGGGCAATTTTCCTGCAGGAATTCTTTGAAAATGATGTCAAGGCTCTTTTCCTGGTCATGACTTTCAGGTATTCCAATAATTTTTAAATTATCTTTACTAAATCTGTTTTCCATATCAGTTGTTTATTCAATGAGATGTTTCACATTTTCTTCTAATTTTTCATTCTTTTGGTTTTGAAGTATTGTGTCTTGATTTCTCATAAAATCAGCCACCTCCCTCAGTTCTATTCTTTGTCTGAAGGATTTGTTTTCCTCACAGAGCTTTCTTATCTCTTTTTCCATCTGGCCAATTCTGCTTTTTAAAACATTCTTCTCCTCAATAACTTTGTGAACTGCTTTATTCATTTGACCTATGCTGGTTTTTAACATGTTATTTTCTTCAGCATTTTTTGGATCTCCTTGACTAAGCTGCTGACTTCATTTTCATGTTTTTCCTCCATCTCTCTCATTTCATTTCCCAATTTTTTTTCTATCTCCCTCATTTGATTTTCAAAGTCTTTTTTGAGCTCTGTCATAGCCTGAGCCCAGTTTCTCTTTTTCTTGGAGCCTTTAGATGCAGGAGTTTGTACTTCCTCATCTTCAGATTGAATGTTTTGATACTTCTTGGGATCACAGGCAAAGTATTCTCAATGATGTTCCTCTTTTTTCTCTGCTTACTCATTTCCCCAGCATGAGCCTGGATTGGGGGTGCTTCCTGAGCTTTTGAGAATTAGTGGTTCACCCCCACAAGGATCCCATGTGTGAGGCTCTGTCTTCCCTCCTGGTTTGTGAATAACCACAAGCACACCCCTCTGCCATGGGGCTGAGGTGGGGGGGAACCCAATGTTCTATGGGGGGCCTAGACTGCGATCAGGATCTGAATGTGGTCAGCACCCCAGAGTCCTGTTCCAGGGACAGAGGACAGAGCTCAGCAGTCTCTCTCCATTCCCCTCCCTAGGCTCAGCATTCATGTCCTGGGGGCTCCTGCTTACCAGCTTCTCCTTTGGGTTCCTGGATCTGGGCTGCCATAGCCACACTACTCACTGTGTGCTCTGAGGGCTGGGCTTATTGTGCTTGCTCTGGCAGAGGCCCCCCACCTCTGATCCCCCAAGTTGTGCCTGGGGTTCCCTGGGGTGTAGGTCAGGAAACTGCCCTCGCTGCTGTGAGTGGTGGCTCCTAGCTCTCTGGGGCTGCCTCCAGGAGGCTGAAGTTCCTTCACTCTGGTAGGCTACCCTTCCAACCCCAGGGAGCAGAGTCTATCCACTCTTTTCCAGGTTACCTTGGCTTGAAGAACTGCCTCACTGGATCTCTCTGTGGATTCTGTCTTTCAAAAATGTAGTTAGAGTACACATAAACAACAACATTGTGAGTTGATGAACCATGATGGATTCAATACTTCTCAGCAGTTCAAAGAGCTAGGACAACCCTAGGGGACTGGCTATGTGCATACTATTCACATCCAGAGGAAGAAAAACAAAACAAAACAATTCCCCCCCAAAAAAAACCCACAGAATTTGAATGAACACTATATTTAATTTTTTTAAAATTTCTCTTATATATGTCTTTCCTATCCCATGATTTTCTTTCTCTTCCCCTAATTCTAATTCCTCATACCAAAAAATGACTAATCTATAAACATGCTGAAAATAAATGTGTACAATATTTGCCTGTTTATTGTTGAGGGGAAGCGGGTTGGGAAGGGAGGATAGAAGGAAATTATATTACTTAAAAAATGTGTATATGCATGTGAATGATTTTTTTTTAATTTTTCATTTAAGGCAATGGGACTAAGTGACTTGCCCAAGGTCACACAGCTATTAAGTGGCTGAGGTCAAATTTGAACTCAGATCCTCCTGACTCCAAGGTCACTACTCTATCCACTATGCCACTTATCTGTCCCTGGATGAATGTTGAAAAACTTTCATAACAGTAATTGAAAAATAAAATAAAATATTAATTGATAAAATTATTTTTAAAAAGACATTTATCCTACCTTTACAGATGGAGGAGAGAAGGGGAAAGAAAGGATAAGGTGAGGTTTATAAAAGGAAAGGGTTAAGTAAAAGTAAAGAAAAAATTTTTTAAAAAGTAAAGTAAAGGGGGAAAGGGATAAGAAAAAGGAAGAAGGATGGTAGAAGGAAGGACACATTGAGAGATATAGCTATTAGAAGCAAAATATTGGTGAGGAGGGATAAGGGGTAAGCAGAAAAAAATACAAAGAGGAGGATGATAGAAGATAGAAGGAGGGAAATAAGAAATTAATCTTAACTGTGAATGTGAAAGGAATGAAAACTACCATAAAAATAAATGTATAGCAGAGACAATTAAAAACAGAATATTACAATATGCTTTTAAGAAGAAAAACATTTGGTGCAGAGGGATACACACAGGTAAAGGTAAAGCAGAATATATTACATTTCAGCTGAAGATTAAAATATAGCAAGGTTAGCAATTCTGATTTCAGACAAAACAAAAACAAAAAATATATCTAATTAAAAGGGATATGGAAGGGAAAAGACATTGTAAAATGAAGGCTAACTAATCAGTGTATTTTTGAAATTTTGTGTAATATTCCTTATAATACCCATCAATTGGGACTACAGTATATGCATGTTATAGTGTACTATAGTTGTGCAAGAAATCATATTTAACCTGAGTTCAGAAAATCCTGGAGAGTCTTGTATGAACTGATGCTCTGGGAAGTGAGCAGAACCAGAATATTGAAAGCATTAACAGAAGCATTGTGAGATGATCATGTGTGATGGAAGCAACTGATCAAGGACAATCATGAGAAACCTGTTAATGTAAATGTCATCCTCCTCTAGAGAAGAATCTATGAATTCTCATTGCAGAGAAAAGCATGCTATGTTCCTTTCTTAAAACTTCTTTTATGCTTTTTTCTTTCCTTTTCAGGGTTTCCCCCCTTTGTGCTAATTCTTTTATCTCAGAATGATTAATATGTAAATAAGTTCAAAATGATTGTACATGTTCAATCATGTAGGTCAGGAGCTCTTTTCCTGGTTTCAAGTTAAAAGAAAAACTGAAAAGTCAAAGATAAAGTAAATCATACCAGTTTATTAATGTACAGCAGCTGGTGGCAGGAAAGCTAAGAGATACAGGTCCACAAGCAAGCATTGTCTAACTACTTGGTTTTCCTGGAGCCTGGACAGTTACAGGAACATAGAACAAAGTCAGCATCATGATAATTCTAAGACTTACATAAGTATCAACAACTTATATAACAGTAGCTACTTCTAGAACTAAATAAGGATTGTACATCCAGACTAAGTGAATATCTAAATATAGGCCTTATTCGGACAAACTGGAGCACTGTAATTAAGGAAGATTCATAGTACAACCTGGGTCAAATGATTTACCCCACAAAACTCTATCAAATTGTTGGCTGCAATGGGGAGGGGAAAGGAAGGCAGAGTGGAAGAAAAATGTAGAACTCAAGTAGCTTGCAATAGGATAAATGTTGTGAACTACCATTGTAAGTAATTGGAAAAAAAAAAAATTTTAAAGGCTAATAAAAAAATGAAAGGGAACTCAAAATAAACCAGAGACCTTAAATATACAGCCCAAGGCCCATATGCAGCCCACAATATTAAATATAATTTTGAAATATTTAAAAATAAAAAAATCCAATGTAAACTTTATAATATTATATTTTATAACTGTCAATATTAGACCCAGAGGGATCTTAATGTAGAATATTTCCATGAAGAATACAGAGTTTAAATAAGGAATAAATAGTATAAGGGTTATGAATCAAATATTAAAAGCTTAGAACAAATGGAAAGAAAAATTAATTAATGAATATAATATAGTAAAAAAAAATCTTTTCAGAAAAAAAGTGAAGAGGGGTGGCTAGGTGGCACAGTGGATAAAGCACTGGCCCTGGAGTCAGGAGTACCTGGGTTCAAATCCGGTCTCAGACACTTAATAATTACCTAGCTTTGTGGCCTCGGGCAAGCCACTTAACCCCATTTGTCTTGCAAAAAGTTAAAAAAAAGTGAAGAAAAAAGAAATTGAAGGGAAGAGGAGGAAAAAGAGGGAAAGAATTAAATGACTAATAAAAGAAATGAAGAAGACAAAATAAATTTAAGTAAAAAAAAAACCCTACAAAAAAGAGGCTGACAAATGGAGAAAAGCTTAAATGTGACGCAAAGAGAGCCAATGGGAATAAGATTGCCTTAGAGTGGATTAAATTTTAAAAAGCTGAAGAAACAACATATCTTTACAGAGAAAGAAATCAAAAAAGACCCTAATTCAGAAAAAATAGTTATTAAAGACAAATGAATGAAAAATGATTTTAAATATAAAAAGATTAGACATAAAATGAAATGAAAAAGGAAAGATTGATTTAGAAAATAAAACCCCATAATCTGCGGATTTCAAGAAATACACCTAACTTTAACTTTACAGGTTACTGTTTTTAAAAGCTGTGGCCAATCACAATGGCTTATGCTCTTCTTTTCTACAAATTCTTAATTTTTCTCTCCTTTCTCACCTGGCTAAAAATACACCCTGCCTATTAACTTTCTGTAGATGTCCACTCTCTCACTCTTAGTTTCCCAGGTTTGTTTGCTTAGTTTAAAAACCATTTTATAAGCAGCTGATACTTTTGTTTTTTCCAATTGACCTGGGTAGTCTTGGATAGAGATGGTCATGACTTCATAGACTCTAGTATGAATTTTCCATCTCAGGTTTCTGTAATAGTGCTGACTGATTCCAGTGCTTATAAAGAAAAGATAATCTTGGGCCTCATTTGAGTGGAGTTGTAGGCAATAAAAGAGACTCCAGTACCTAACTCGGGGCTTTGTTATGAAAAGAAGGCATGGCTGAATTTTGTACTTGACACAGTAGCCAGTATATTTAGGTCTTTAGGTTCTACAAAACTAAAGGGCTATGAAAATGTGTGTAAAAATATTTTGATTTCATTTTATTAAAAACAAGTGTTTGAATCTGATAAATGGATATCTTTAAGAATGAAATATACTTGCATTATTTTTCTCTATCTATACTGAGAGGGGAAAAAAGAATAGAGATAAAATGAAAGAGGCCAAAGTCAATCTTTTCTCCCTGCTAAAATGAAAGAAATGAACACAGAAGATGAATTGCTCTGTATTTTCTTCATTGGAAAATCAAAAGTGCCTAGGTCTTTTAATGACTTTAATCAAACCCTGGGAAGTAAAGGCAAGAGTAGATGAGTAGACACAGAAGTTTCCACCTTTTCACCCTGAGCATGCCAAAATGTCACCTCATATGAAACTAGGAAAAAGGTGGATGGTAACCACAATCTCAGTTCAAGCAGTAAAGAGGTTTCCCTGTGGTTGCTTTTATTTCATCAGTTCTCCCTCTAGGTCTGAGGTTAAAAACCCTATTCCTCCCTCGGTAAAGAGGGGCATAATGAAGGAAATGGGGGGACATCTCCCACTCTTGGCTAAGTCTCTTCCTGATTTTGTGAGTTGCTTCTTTGACAAAGGGGCCCCTGGGGTCATATGGGTCCCTAGAAATTCTACTCTAAGATTTGTCATCTTTGGGCAGGTTCAACTCTTACCTAATCGCAACTTTAAGTGTTCAAAGAGGCCATTGTTCTCTTTCCCAAGTTTCTTGGCCTCCTGGAACAGGGTCTGAAGACACATCTGTTTTGTTTCTATTCTGTGAGTTTCTGGATACTGAAACCCATTCTTGGAACTCATGCCCCTTTCCCCCCCTCCCCATTAGTTTCACTGGATGTAGCCATGGTTAAAAGGACCTGACATCTCGAGTTGAGGATCATCTACATTTCTTAGACTGTCATCTACGACTCTAAGACCATGAAGTTCTTCACTATCCTGTTCTTGGTTAGTGTGGCCTGTGCTGTGGGCTCCAGCTGTAAGTACTCTTACTTCCATACCCTCATCCATCCCCACTTCCTACACCTTGCACAGGGTAGAGATAGGAGATATCACTCCTTCCTAGTCCAGACAAGCTTCATCTAGAGACTTTTGTAAGAAAGTGTATATACTATCAGCCTTTATAGAATAGTTGGATGGAAGGATTGACCAGAGACAGGCAGCTGGACAAAATTACCCTTCCAAGTCTCAACCAGTCTTTGGAAGGTGGAAATCAGTTTTGCTTTGCTCCTAAGGGGTGGGATTTGGCAAGAATAATGTCAGAGGACCAAACACAACTATAACACAATTATTTAACCAGACTATAATCATAGAATTTTAGGAGGATCAACTAATATGAGAGACGTGTGTGTGTGTGTGTGTGTGTGTGTGTGTACATGTAGTCTTATTAAGACAATATATGATATCTATCTTGACAATATATGACATATATATTCTATGACTCTCTCTCTCAGTATATGAAGGTTTCCAGAAAAGTATAATATAAAACACATAATTTTTTGAAAGGGATAGACTAAATCTCTGATTTTATTTGTAGGAAACTCTAAGTACAGAAAGTCCTCTACTAATGTGATTAGTAAACTTCTAGTCTCAGAGAGTTATCTATAAAATATGAGATTGTGAGTGACTTGCTCATCTGAGAAGTTTATTAATCATTATTATTACTCAGTCCTTCTAAGGTCCCTTCCCAGAATCCTTCCTAAGAACCATTGAAAAATTAGGTGTTCTCTGTGGAAATTAAGCCTAAATCTGGAATTCTTTGGACCCTAAAGCAAGGTAGACATACTATTTTAAAAACCTTACCCCCTCACATAATATTCTCTTTTCCTTTATTCTACCACCATGGTAGATAAAGTTTCCTTCCATGATTAACTGTCATCTTACATCACCACTTTGTCTCAGGCCCGAGGTTTCCTTTACCTAAGTCCTGGAGAGGGGCCATCAGAGATTTGTTATAGAGGCATCATGAAAAAAAGCCCCCAACAAATAATAAGAAGCCTAAGATTCAGGTTTCAGCTCTCAGATAGCTAGTGCACTACCTTTGTGACCTGATGAATAGCACTAAAGCTCCTTGAGTCATTTTTGAGATACCGTTCACCTCTAATACTCAAAGAGCATAATTCTCCTCTGTTAAATCAGTGCCTGTACTTAAGACAGTTTTTACATATCCAAAACTTCACCCACTTAGTAGATCCTTTTCTTGCTCTCCCACGACATCATTGAGTCATAGCTCTAGATCTGGAAGGAGTGTCAAAGGTAATCAAGTGAAACCTTTTCCTTTTACAGATGAGGGAATTGCCTAAGGTTATCAATGTAAGATGGTAGTTATGCAGTACAGTGGATAGAGTGTAAAGTTTGAAGTCAGGAGTTTCTGAGTTCAAATCTGATCTCAAACATTTACTAGCTGTGACCCTAGACAAGTCACTTTCCCTATTAGCCTCAGTTTCCTTATCTGAAAGTTAGCTGGAGAAAAAATGACCAAAGTACTCCAATATCTTTGTCAAGTCACGACTAAAAGGAATGAGCAATAACCCAAGAAGTAAATGTCAGCTATGGAATTTGAACCCAGTATCTATGACTGAGAACCAATGTTCCATTCACTACAAGAAAAGGGATTTAACCCAAAGAAAGGAAACTGCAAGGCTTCAGAATCCAGATCCTGAGAAATGAGTGTGGAGTGGATATAGGTACGACTTAAAGATTGTTTTAACTGGGGTGGGTGGGTGGCGTAGTGGATAAAGCACCGGCCCTGGAGTCAGGAGTACCTGGGTTCAAATCCAGTCTCAGACACTTAATAATTACCTAGCTGTGTGGCCTTGGGCAAGCCACTTAACCCCATTTGCCTTGCAAAAACCTAAAAAACTTTTTTTAACTATCAAAGGATCTTTGAATCATAAATTTTGAGTTGGAAGGGGCTTTACAGTTCTTCTTTGAACAGATGAGGAACTGAAGTCAACATAAGTTCCATGACTTCCCCAGAGCTACATAGATAATAAGCTTCTGAGGAAGGATTTCTACCCAGCTTTTCCTGGCTCCAAGTCTAACCTTCCCATCTTCTAGATAAAGGATCACTAACCCAAGTTTCAGGAAACCTAGTTCTGGTTATGGTTCTGTGTTTTATTTATTGTGTTCCCATAAACAAGTCACCTTGGCCTCATTTGAATCTCATAAATTGAATTTAGCAGTATGGAAGCTTGCATAAGACAGGGAGAAATTTCATCTGAGTGTAAAGCTGATGGAGCACCAGGTCTATGAGGAAGGTCTGAGTTCAAATTCAACCTCAGACATTTACTATTGTGTAACCCTGAATAATTCATTTCCTAATTTGCTTTAGTTTCTTTATCCATAATAGGAGTGGAGAAAGAAATAGCAAACCACTCCAGTATCTTTGCCAAGAAGATTCCAAATGGGGTCACTAAGACTCAGATACAAGTGAAAAAACTGAATAGAAACAACAGGAAAGGGGGGAAAGTGAGATCAGAAAAACCTCAGAATAATGGTCAGCAGAGCCATGGGTTTGAATCTCTGCTTTGTCTCTTGTTTTTTGTGTGATTTTCTGAACCTATATTTCTTCATCTGTATAAATTGGCACTAAAATGCTTTTGTTATCTACTTCATGGAGTTAGGAGTAAACCTTAAGTTGCTAAGTAAGTTTGAATTACTATTTTTGTTGCTGTTAAAAGTAAGATCACGATTTAAAATGTAGGTTAGACATAGATAAGGGAGGGCTTGAGTTACAGGCTAAGGAGCAGCTGGTACTGAGGTATCTTGTACTGGGGCAGCTAGGGGGCGCAGTGGGTCAAGAGGCTCTAAGTTCAAATCTGACCTCAGACACTTAATAATTACCTAGCTGTGTGACCTTGGCCATGTCACTTAAATCCATTACCTTAAAAAAAAGAAAGAAAGGAGTTTATACTTTACACACCAGGGAGACATTGCAAAGTTTTGAGTAGGAGAATAGTGTGATTGGAGAGGAATATGTCAGTCTTGGGAAAGAGCTATTGGAGAGAAGAAGTTATTAATATAGAGGGGTCAGTAAGAAGGTTATTATACAATTCAGGGAAAAGATAATAAAGACTAGAAGTATAGTTATGTTTTAAATAAAAACTAAAAATAACAATCATAATAATAATAATTCATGCTTATATGTCATTTTAAGGTTTACAAAGCCCTTTCTTCACAAGTACTCTGGAAAGAAAAATGTAATGGAGAGAGAATCAATAAAGTTAGGCCATAGATGGTTTTAGAAAGTGAAGGAAGGCCATGGAAAGGAAGCATAAAGTTAGGAGAGGGTAAGGGATTAGGGAGAATATTTTCAATATGCCCAATTCATGTTTTAGTTTTTAAGTGGAAACTTTCTGGGATATATATTTCTAGATATTGGAAAAGACATCTGAACTGGTGTCAGATTTGGAAATTGTCCATAGAGATGGCAGTTAAGTTTATAGGAGGGAACCAGAGCACAGAGCAAAACAATGTATAGAAAGAAGGATATAAAGCCAAAGATAGAGGCCTGTGAATATTTACATTACTTGGACAAGAAAGTGAAAGAAACATAAAAGTAGGAGTTATAGACATAAAGAAGTTAAAGCATGAAAAAATAAGAAGAAAAAGAGGGGCAAACGAGATCTTAGTTGCCTACAGCAACCTCCTAACTAGTCCTCTAGCTTCCAGATTCATTCTCTATACTGCTTAATTCCTAATGAACTGTTCAAATCCCTTTAATCCTATGTCACAATTGTTAGGTAGTTTTGCCCTACTCATATCAATTTCACCAAGACATCACCTTGTGATGCCATTGGTCCCCTTTAAGATGGAAGGATGAACAATAACAGCAAATAGATCTTCATTGCCTAGCAAATTACAAATTCATTATCCTAGCATTCATAGCCGTTTAAAAACTAACTCCAATCTACCTTCTCAGACTTATTTCATACTAATCCCCTTTGGTTATTATTCCACAGTCAAATCAAAATGTGTGAGATTCAACTTTCTCATCTTTCTATGCTTATCTTGAAGCACTGAATGACACCTGGAACAGTCTCTCTATCTTTCTCCTCACTCCCAACTTTGACATATTAAGTCTTCTCTTTCCTCAAGACCCAGTTTAGGTATCATCTTGTCCATAAAGTTTCCTTGATTCCCCCAGTTAAAAGGGCTCTCCTTCCTTTAATCTTGTCTTGTCAGGTTTCTATTTTGAAGATTCAATCCCCCTCCATATATCTTTAATTCTTTGAGGTAAGGAATTTTAACTGCTTTATTTCTGAATTTCCAATACTACTTCCTTACAATGTATTTATGACAGTTCCTAACATTTAAAAGGTAACTTGATCAGTATCAGTTGAACTAAATTGTAAAGGAATTGAGAGGTACAGGACAAAGAGATTGGTTGGTTCTTTTCCTTCATTATGGAAAAAGACCAAAATGACATCACTATGCTTGAGACAAATTATATAGTGTGTCTGACTGTGACTGATCAAACAATATGAGCTTAGAATATTCTACTACAGGTTGGGCACAAATAATCCATGTGAACACCTGGGGTGAGTACTCTAAACTTATGTATGTCATGTTTCCTTCGAGCTGCTTCAATTCTGCCTCCCTCATAGAGCAAACTGATGAGGGCACGCCATGTTGGGTGGTCCTGTGCCAGTGTCTCCCAAGCTGTTAAGTCAATTCTAAAGTTTTTCAATAAGACCTTCAGGGTGTCCTGCTATATTGCTTTTTTGAACCCCTTGTGAGCACTTGCCCTGTGTTAGCTTTCCATAAAATAAATATTTTGTCAAGCATATCTCTGGCATTCTAACATATCCAGCCCATCGTAGTTGCACTCTCTATAGTAATGTTGGAATGCTATGCAGTTTAGCTCAAGAAAGGTTCTCACTGTCTGGTGTGTTCTCCTGCTGGGTGATCTTCAGAATCTTCCTAAGATAATTTGAATAAAAGTGATTCAGTTTCCTGACATGGTGCTGGTAGACTGTCAAGGGTTCACAGGTATATAGCAATGAGGTCAACACAAAGGCTCTGTAGAACTTCAGTTTTATAGTCAGGCTAATACCTTTTTACTCCCACACTTTCTTTTGAAGTCTCCCAAATCCTGAACTAGCTCTGGCAATGCATGTGTCAACTCATTGCCAGTGTGTACTTCTTGGAAAGGACACTACCCAGTAGGTGAACTTGTCCACTGTACTCAAAATAATTTACTGTAATGGATGGTTCCTCATATGAATGATATTATGCTGGATGATGGAGCACCTGTGTTTTCTTGGCCCCAAATGAGCACAAACAGCAGAGAATCTATTCATATTTTATTGCATCTCATCTTCTGAATCTATATTGAGTGCACCATCATCCACAAACAGAAAATCATATATCAATACTCCCTTCACTTTGGTTTTGACTTGTAGCCTTTTCAAGTTGAAGAATTTGCCATCAGTGTGGTAGCTGACCTTGAGACCATGTTCATCCTCATTGAAAGCGTTTGATAACATGGCTGAAAACATCATGCTAAGAAGTATGGGAGCAAGGAAATGTTTCAATCCATTGGTGACTAGGAAATCTCAAAAGCACAGTCCATTATACTGAACCTTGGCATGCATGCCGTCATGAAATTGACATACAATATTGATGAACTTCTCTGGGCAACCAAATTTTGACATAATTTTCCATTAGTTCTTATGATTGATAGTATCAAAGGATTTGGTCAGATCTACAAATGATGTATACAGACTGTTCTGTTCCTGGCATTTTTTCTGGAGTTGTTAGGCAGCAAACACCACATCAACTGTACCTCTACCCTTTCTGAAGACACACTGACTCTCGGGGAGATGACCATCTTCCAGATGAAGGATCAATCTATTGAGGAGGACTCTGGCAAGAATCTTACCAGCAATGACTTAAAGAGGACTAGAGTTAAGAATGAGGCCTTTGTGTATCTTAGAGAGGTTGGACTTAGAGAGGTGGGAATGTCATATTGCAAGAGGTAATAATAGGTGTGGTGGTGAGGAAAGTAAGTGATGACTTCTATTCTTTCTATAATTCTCATCATGAATGGAAAGAATTAGAGGTTAGCAAGATAAGTTGATTTGCTAAGCTATAGTCAGTGGATAGAATTTTGAGCCTGAACTTAGGAAGTTCTGAGTTAAAAATCCTTTCTCAGACACATATTAACTGTGGTGAACCCAGGCTAATCATTTAGACATATATTTGTCTCAGTTTTCTCAGCTGCAAAATGGGCATAATAGTATCACCTATCTTACATGATTGTTGTGATTATCAACTGATATGATATTTGCAAAACACAGTGTCTGGCACATAGGTGTTTTAATAAATAATCTTTGTTTTCCAGTATGTTTTACATATCTTGATTTTCTGATTTGTAAAATGTTGAGGTTGGACTAAATCAGGGATTTGAATTTTTTTCTGTTTTATAGATCCATTTGAATGTCTGGCAAAACCTATGAACCCTTTCTCAAAATATTTTTAGATACATAAAATAAATTACATGGGACTACAAAAGAAATAAATTATATTGAATATGATTAGCAAAATATTTTTTAAATGTCTGTGAACCTTGGTCTATAAATTCTGGAATCTGATCTCTAATGTATTTTTGTTTGTTATCTTTTTTATTATTTGGGGGCAATGGAGTTAAGTACCTTGGTCAAGATCACACAGCTAGCTAGTATCAAATGTTAAAGGGCTAATTTGAATGCAGTTCCTCCTGACTCCAGGGCCAGTGTTTTATCCACTGTGCCACCAAGCTGATTCTCAAATGTCTTTTGGAGCAGAATTCCTACATTTAAAAAAAATTTAGAATAAAAAAAATTTAGAATTCCTACATATTTTTGAAAGGTTGCAAGCTGGAAGTTGCTGACAAGGTATTCTTCACTGTTATTGATAAGTATTGAAACAAATTGCAACTGGAAAGCTAAAACTAAGGAGAAGGATGATTTTTTTTCTAATAGTAAGGATAATTAAAGAATGCACAACTATAAATGGTTCCTTATTTATGGACACTGATCTTTAGCAAAAGATAAAATCATTTAATAATTGCATTGAACATTATCTTACATATAACAATTAAATAGATGTTTACTGAACTGAGCTAAATTTCTTTGCATGCATAGTTAGGGTTATAAGTTCTAGACCTGAAAACTCAAATGTGACCCTTTCATTTTTCAGACAGGAACTGAGATCTAGAAGTGTTATAAATTATGGCTACAGAGGTAGCAAAGTAGAATAGCCAACTTTTGAATCTAGATTTGTTGGCTCCAAATTTATGCATCTTTTCATTATGTCTCTTGACTCAGAGTTGTGCTAGATACTGGATTTCATTATGAGTGCAGAAACAAAAACTATTACTGGGAAGGTGTGTAGGGATGTGTGTGCATGTGGTTGGGGAATGGATAGAAGGAAAAATGAGAAGAAAAGAATACATATAACCACCATCTGAGATAATTCCTTTAAATGACTCCTTAGTCATTCCTTCCAATGGAATGAAGCTTCCAGAAGTTTCTGTTTGGAAGAAGAGATATGCTGGGGACCTGATCCTCACTTTGGACCTACATCAAGTGCCATGTTTCTGGAGTAGTACATGCAAAAGTTGTTCTGTGTCAATAATCAGACAATGGTATTAAATGTTTTTTTTTTTGGAAATGGGAGATGGCATTTGCCATCACAGTGGACCAAGTTCAAGAAGGTCTCATTGCCTGTCTGAAAATTTCATTTATTTTCCTTTTCTTTTCAGATTTCAGTATATTTTCATTGATATTTTATTTTTTTCAAATATATTGTGAAAGCTTTTCAACATTTATCCAATGCATATGTAGATTAAATTACAAAATTTCCTTCCACTCTCCCTTCCCACCCTGCTCCCCTCAGTGGTGAACAGTCAAGTTAAAATTGCACATATACATTTCTGTTAAACATGTTTACATATTAGTCATTTTCAGTATGAGGAATTAGGAATATGGGAGAAAAGTATATAAGAGAAATTTTTCAAAAAGTAAATGTAGTTTTTCTTCAGGTTCTCAAGGTTTTTGTTTTGTTTTGTTTTTCTTCCACTGGATGAGGATAGCATTGTCCATAGTCAATTTATTAGGGTTGTTGTAGCTCTCTGAATTGCTGAGAGGAGCATCCATCAAATTTGATCTCACAATGTTGTTGTTAATGTGTAAAATGTCTCCTGGTTTTGCTCTTTTCTCTCAGCATCAGATTCTATAATTCATTCCATGCTTTTCCAGAGTCCTACCATTTGTGGTTTCTTATAGAATAATAGAATTCCATAATATTTATATGTTCAACCATTCTCCAATTGATGAACATCCCCTCAATTTTCATTTATATTTGCCACTATATAAAAACTGTTATGAATACTTTGGAATATGTAGAGCTTTTCCCATTTTTTCATGATTTCTTCTGGATATAGGTCTAGGATTGTAATTGTTGGATCAAAGGGTCTGAACAGTTTTATTGCTCTTTGGGCATAGATCCATATTGCTCTCTAGAATGGTTGGATCTGTTCACAACTCCACCAGCAATGCATCAATATTCCAGTCCTTCCACAATGTCTCCAACATTGATCATTTTCCCTTTTAGTCATCTTAGACAATCTGATAGGTTGCAGATCTCTAATTAATAATGATTTGGAGCATTTTATATAATTATATATAGTTAAAATTTCTTCATTTGAAACCTGTCTTTTCATATACTTTGACATTTATCAATTGAGGAATGACTTGTAACCTTATAAATGTGATGCAATTCTCTATATATTTTAGAAATGAGAACTTTATCAGAACTCCTAGTTGTGAAAATTGTTTCCCAGTTTTCTGCTTTCCTTCTAATTTTGGCAGCATTGATTTTATTGGTCCAAAACCTTTTTAATTTTAATATAGTCAAAATCTTCCTTTTTGCAATTTACAATGTATTCTATTTCTTTCTTGGCAATGAACTTGTCCCCTTTCCATAGATCTGATAGATTATTTCTTTATCTATTAATTTATCCATGATGTTACCCTTTGTATCTAAAACTTGTACCAATTTTGAACTTATTTTGTTATAGTTTATGAGATGTGGGTCTATGCCTATTTTTTGCCATATTATTTTCCAGCTTTCCCAACAATTTTTGTTAAATGCAAGTTGTTACCCAAGAAACTGACGTCTTTGGGTTAGTCAAACAGTAGATTCCTGAGGTTATTTACTACTCACTCTTTTGAACCTATTATAATCCACCCATCCATTTCTCTATTTCTTAATCAGTACCAGGCAGTTTTGATGACTGTCACTTTATAGTATAGTTTTAGATCTGGTAGAGCTAGACCACCTTCCTTTACAGTTTTTTTCACCAGTTTCCTTGATATTCTTGACCTTTTGTTTTCTTTTTTTTGCAAGGCAATGGGCAAGGCAAATTTGCAAGGCAAATGGCTTGCCCAAGGCCACACAGCTAGGTAATTAAGTGTCAGAAGCTGGATTTGAACTCAGGTACTCCTGACTCCAGGGATGGTGCTCCATCCATTGCTCCACCTAGCTGCCCCTCTTGAGCTTTTCTTGCTTAGGATGAATTTTGTTACTATTTTTCTATCTGGGCAAAATAATTACTTGGTAGCTGGACTGGAATGGCGCTGAATAAGTAATTTACTTTGGGTAGAATTGTCATTTTTATTATAACTTGACCTAAGCATGAGCAATTGACATTTTTCCATTTATTTAGATCTGACTTTATTTGAGTGAGAAGTGCTTTGTAATTATGTTCATAAACTTTCTGAGTTTTCCTTGCCTATGTTATCTACAGTCTATCTCTTAATCTTGGACTTTGTTGTTCATATATTTTTTTCAAGACAAGATTGTTGCTTATTACTAATAGGTCTCTGTACCAAAAAGATTTAAGAAAAAAAGAAAAAGGACCAATACATACAAAACATTTTTACAGCAGATCTTTTTGTGGTGGTAGAGAATTGGAAATTGAAGAAATGCCCATTTATTGGGAAATAGATAAAGAAGTTTTGATATGCGATTGTGATGGAATAATATTGTGCTTTAAGAAATGACAAACAGGAAGGTCTCAGACAAACCTGGAAAGACTTATATGCACTTATTTGAAGTGAAGTGAACAGTATAACATTGTACAAAGTTAAACCAATATTGTAATATTGTGAATGACTTGCTATTCTCAGTAATATAGTGATTTAAGACAACTCTGAAGGACTTAGTATGAAAAACTTATCTACCTCCAAAGAAAGAAATGATGGAATCTGAATTAAAATTGAAGCATATATGTGTATTTATGTACACACATATATAGATACATATATAGATACATATATATTACTCTCTGTTTTTCTTGTTATATTTTATTGAGGAGGTTCTGTGTTTTCTTTTACATCACAAGTAAACCAGACATATGTTTTACATGACTATACATGTATAAATTTTATCAAATTTCTTGCCATCTCAAAAAGAGGGGAGAGGAGCAAAGTTAGAAAAGAACTTAGAAATCAAAATTTATAAAAATGAATTTTAAAAAAGAAAAAGAATTAATGTTAAAATTTGTTTTTTGTATATTTTGGTGGGGGGGGGAAGAAGATTTTAAAAAACTAGAGGTAGTTGCTGCCTTTGGATAGTGAGTTGATCCAGAGTTCTGTCTCATGTCCAGTCCCTTCAGAGACAACAGTGGTCAACACTCCCCTGAAGGAAGAGGTCACGGTCAGAGACACCACTGATACCAGAACTAAGAGCAGCATCACCATGGCTCCTGACACCATCCCAGAGATCTCATCAAATGGTATATTTTTATATATCTATGCACTGAGACTGGATTAACAACCTTAGTCCCTTAGTTTCTCAGGGTATAGCACTGAGTCCTAGTAAAGCAAGATAAGGCTTCCAGGGAAATGAACTTGTAACTTCCCCTTCTTGTACTTCTTCCCTCCTCTGCCTGTCCATATTCTGAAGTTTAGCTTAGGATAGTGAGCCCCAAGGTTCCCTACTTGTGACTGATATAAAAAATGTGATAGGGAATTAATGTTTAAGGGGGGGGTGACTAAGGGATCCCTTCTTGTCTAGTTCAAGATTCCCTCAGAATTGTACAGTAAAAACTATAAAGTCTGTCTAATCTCATCCTCCCCACTTTGAAGAAAACACATTTCATTAGGTAGAAGGAGGGAGGGGACCAGATATTGAGATATTTCCACCCCCAAAATATGCTGGTCCCAAAATATGCTGGTCACCCTGTCAAGGTTCATGTTTTGAAGTTTGAAACTTGAACATTCCATCCTTCTTCTGACTCCAGACATTTATTCTTCTGCTATCTAGTGGTACCACATTCTAATGGAGGGGGTGCATTCTAGACCCTTTGTGGGAGGGGATTTAACAATAAAGAAGGTGGTCATGATAGAAAAGATGAAGGTTTCTGCTGATGTTTTTTTTTAGATCTTTTTAATGGATCAAAAAACTACTTTCAACGACTTATTCACAGTCTAAAGGATATCATGAAGTTTAATTGGAGAAACATCCAGAAGAGACAACAGAGACAATAGATGTGATGTCTGCCCCATTATGACTTTCTACCCCTCCCTGACCATCTATGGATCTGAAGACAGAGTGGATAACATTTAATAAAACTCACCTGATGATGGAAAGAAAGCTGTCTCAGTTTGTAATGTTTCTTAGATATACTTATCTTCATTAAGAGGCACTCTAGGTCAAAGACATGGACTAGAAACTGGAGTTATGCTTACATACGAAAGAAAGTCTTCAACTCACATAAGCAGAGAGAAAGTAGAACTGTGGAAGGTCACTGAGACATGGCCCTCTATGTTACTCTTCTAGAGTGAAATTTCCAACTGAATGGGAGAAATTTTGCCAACTGAGAAGGCTCCATACAAGTTCTATGAGACCCAAGGGCTCTTAGGGGTGTTCAAGATTATTCCTTCCAATTTTTGGGTACTCTAATCAGGGTTGAAACTTGCTTTGAAACTTACTATTTCTAACTCTCTCTCTCTCTCTCTCTCTCTCTCTCTCTCTCGTTCCACTTAAGCAAATCATATGAGCCTCTTCTTCTCTCCCCCTTCTACCCCATGCCAGCTCATTTTCAGTTTAATCTAATGGAGAGCCATCACCCTTGGCACATCACAGTATCTTACTAGTTCAAATTGGCAACCATTATTTTAGAGCCTTTCAGAAGGCAACCATTATTTTAGGGCCCTTCAGACTTCTCAAACACTTCTCTGAGAAATAGAGAATCTAGAAATGGGACTACAGAGACTTTCTGGGCAATGTCCTCTTTATATCATTTCCTCTTTATGTCCTTTTTATATCATTTACAAAAGTGACTAGGGGAAGTTAGGTAGAATTGGAGTAAAGAGGACAGAAGTCCAAATATAGCTCAGATTCTTGATGATTACAAGTAGTAGGATCTTAGGCACTGATTGCCTCACATCCAGGGTCATCTCTAGTCATCCTGTTACATATCTGACCACTATATCCAGATGATTCTGGAGGAGAAAGTAATATGGTGACACCACAGCCCCTCCTCCTCACCCAAATGCAATTTATGTATTTATCATAGCATCAACTCCCTGATGTAATGGTCCTCTTCAAGAGCAAAAGCCAAACATGATCAACATTCAACCTTGGCTTGTAGCAGAAATTTCTAATTCCTGTGATAACCTACATTACTTTCCTCTAATAAGAAGTTTCCCCTTCCTAAATCTGATATGCTGTCCCTTCCTTGCATTTCTTCTGTATACAAAGACAAACCAAAAATTCTAGACATTCATTAAAATAAAGGTACCTATTATATTTATCCTGAGTTTTATCTAATTCAGAAAGAATACCTCCTTCTCTTTTAACTGGGAAACATGACATGAACTTAAGACTCCTCCACATCCTAATAGTGGGTACTCTTCAGCAGATCAGGATCTTTTCTGAAACTTATAAAGATTCTGTTTGAACCCTATTTATACATAATAAGAAGACTGGTTCTAGAGTCAGAGGTGCTGAATTCAAATTTTATGATCCTTATGGTCCCTACTACCAGAATGACAAAACAAATCATATAACTTCTCTGCACGTAAATCTCCATATATATTATATATATATATATATATATATATATGTATATATAATGAGGGGGTTGAATTAAATGATCTCTGAGGGCCCTTTGAGCTCTAGGTATATGATCCTATGATTATCTATCATGCATGTTCAGTATGAAATGATTTGGGTGGTCATTCTGGAAGTCACAACTTGAATGCCCATCAATACAGAGTGTCCATAAAAAATCTTAAGAAATTTACAAACTTTGGTAGTTTAAAGCTATAGGCAGTTAAGTGGCATGAGATAGAATACTGGGTCTGAAGTCAGAAAGACTCATCCTCTTGAAGTCAAATCTGACCTTGAACACTTACTTGCTGTGTGACTCTGAGCAAGTTACTTGCCCCTTTTTGCTTTAGTTTCCTCATCTGTAAAATGAACTGGAGAAGGAAATGGCAAACAGGTCAGTATCTTGCCAAGAAAATGAAAATGAAATTTCAGAGAGTCAGACATACTGAAACAACCAATCAACAAAGTTTAAAGTTTCTCTGCTATACAGGGAGAAAGTCTTTCCTTGCTCTATAGGATACTTTTCCCCATGCCATTATTACACTCCATATCATGCTAGAGACATACATCTAATTGTAACGAATTTAAATCAGATAATTTAACTAACATAGAAAAATTAATTGCAGCAAAATTTCACTGCCTTCCTGGAATAATTCATATTACTAGTATTTGAAAGCAGGATTTCAATATTGGTGTGGAGGTATCTGCCACCCCTTATAGCCTACTTACCTTTGTTCTGTCTATGGGCTGCCAACTCAACTTCCATAAGGAGTTGAAATTATAAAGTTCCACTTTCCAAAGAGGAAGATGGATCATAGACCTATCAAATGAAGGCAGAAGCTTACCATCTCATATTCTTCAGCTTTTTTTTAAATCATAGAGTGAAAATACCTCTTCCAGGAAGTTTTCATGATTAATGCTAATATTCAAGCATAACAAATGGATGAATGAAAGAAAAAATATGTATTAAACTCTCATGTGTCAGGCACTGTACTAAACTGTAGGAATACATAAAACAAGCAAGGAAAATGATCTTCTTTCTTCAGAGAGCTTAGAAACAACATATGAAGGGGTTCTGGAATTGGAAATAAAAGAGTGAGGTTTGATAATGATCAGAAAGTGGCATGGTGGGTTGATTCTGGCCCAAAGAAGATCAAACTTGCCAATTAGAGTCCAAGTCCCATGCATGCAGTCCTAACTCCAATGTTAAGAATAGGAGAAATAGCAGGACTTATAATTTATTTAGAAGTGCCTTAGTGTCCTGATTTTGTGAAAGAGAAGCTTATTTGTCAAAGGTTAAGTTTTCAGGACCAGATTAAGATCAGAAGGAGATCCAGAGTAGGTAGAATGGTTTGGAAGTAACTGGAAAGCATAATCACCTCTATGAGCTTGAGAAAGGCACTTCTCTCAATTTATTTTTTCAGTGTTCTTCTCTCAGAATCATGACTTCAGAAGCTATAAAACCTTAGCTGTATAAGGGGAAAGAGAAAAGGCTTAATTTGAAAGAATAACAGAGTTAATAAAGGGAATTGTAAAGATGGATGGGATCTGGACATATTTTTTAAATGATGAAGAAGGAGTCAGTGGATAAGGAGAGATTGAAGATGAGAAAAAGAAGAAATGATGGAAGAAATAGCAAAAAGTAAGCTTTCATATGAGACAGAAAATGATGAGATCAAGCACATCAGTAGAATGATTGACTCCTTAAGGAAAAAGAAATTTTTGAATGAAAAAAGTAATCAGCTTTTGAAGTATAGTGTGGTAAACAGAACTAGCCTCTATATTCTTTGTGATAGACAATGAGGGAGGTGTAGTCAATAATTTCTTGGTTCCTCATTAGCTCTCATTCTATGGTATTTGAACCTAGGAGTAATAGAATGATTGCTATATAGTAGTGAGTGTCTCATTGAGATTCGTAGTTCTTTAGTCAATTAGTCATGTTCAACATTTAATGACTTCATTTGGGATTTTCTTTGCAATGATACTGATATGATTTGACACTTCCTTCTCTATCTCATTTTATAGATGACTTGCCTGGGTTAAACATCTTGGAAGTATCTGAAGTCAAGGTCCTCTTGACTCCAGGACTGGCATTCTATCCATTATGCCACCTAACTTCCCTAGTAAAAATTGGAAATCATAAATTTTTAATGAACCCAATTGTGTGTCATTCTTAAAAGTTTTCAACTACATGTAAATGTAAATACTGTGGGCATTTTCTCTGATTGTCACTCTACCTTGAATGCTTTCCCTTCTCATCTCCAACAATTGGTTTTGCTGGCTCCCTTTAAATTCCAACTAAAATCCAATCTTCTATATCTATAGGAAGACTTTCCCAATCCTACTTAACTAAATGGAATCCTTTTATACTTTAATTATACCTTCCATATTTTAACTAAATCTACCTTCCTTGTTTATCTATATTGATATCATCTATATCTATGTCTATATCTTTATATCTATGTCATCTATTTGCTTTTGGTCTCTCCTATCATACTGACCTGCTAGGGAGTTGGGGCTGTATTTCTTTTTAACTTCAGTACTTAACATGTAGTTGTTTAAAAAATTGTTTATTGACTGACAAGCTTTAGAATTTTTAGTTCATAGAACTCTTATCTTACTTCTATCATATCACTTCCATTGACATCCCCATAAATCTGACCCAGGTTTCTATTGGTCAAGATACATGTCATATACCTTTGTTCCTCTGTCCTAAAAGACAGAGCTATAGAAAGCAGAGGCACTAGATATTTTAAACCCAGTGATTCATCAAAGAAATGAGAGTAGGGTTTCCAGAGGTACAACAGTCTATCAGGACAGAGCATGCTATGAATATGGAGGATAAAGACTAAAATGGAGATGGAAGAGACTATTGGGAATAGTAGAAAGAGTGTAGAATTTTCACTTCCACAGATATTGATGTTGGATCATTGGGATAAGGAAAATAGAAGCTGGAATTTTTTTATGACATCATATAGCAAATGACTAATTGAGGGTTATTTCCCTCAAAAGTCTTTCAAGGACTTGGCATAGTCAGTATGACTCTCTGTTTACCAGGATCCCAGAATGTCTTATTGTTCTGAGACTTTGTAGCACAGAAGGAACATTAATATGATGATTGAGTCCTTAAGATCTGGAATAATCTCATAATTCAACACCAAAGAGCCTTGTTCTAAGATAGTAGGGGAAGAGACACACTGAATATACCCTGAAGGTGGAGCATGCAAGGCGGTATTCAACTACTTGAATCCAAAAAAAGCAAACTCTCATTACTCATTTCTGTCTCACCTATGTCTTTGTTCTGTTGAATATGAGGATCTATGATAACTTAGAACCATTTCAGATTGTAAAGCCTGAACACTAGAGATACAGGACTGAAATTATCACATTAAGGACCCAGGAACCTCACTGATCATGCATAGTTCAAAATATAGTTATTATACCTCTCATCATGGGTGTGAATTCCAGAGGTACCATGCTTCCTTTACTTCTCACTTCTAGACACACAGCTAGTTTTTTTTTCAAATATTAGTGGCACATGGCATCTTTCAGTTCACATAGCAAAAACATAATCTACTTGCTACTTGGTGGTTCATCAAATATTTGAAGGCAGTTATCATATCTTTCATATATTTTCCTTTCCACAGGCTAAACATTCTTAGTTTACTATACTTTCTAGGCAATATATTCTGATCACCCTCTTCTGGATATTCCACTTTGTCAGTATCAAACACTCAAAGTCATACATTAATTACATAGTGATAAGGGTGGTAAGACACCAATTTGATTCAAGATTATTGTGGTATTCCCTCCTTGAGAAGTCTTTAATGTTTAAGGGATGAATAAGCATCCATTTTTCTCAAATGATTCAGTCTGAAGAAAGGGAAATGGTTTATTCTGATCAGAGGAGTGAAGTACAGGATACATGTAATCCACAACACTCCAACTACAATCCAAATCAGTTTAAAATTTAATTGGGAAATAGCTACAAAATACATAATAAATACAATAAAACATATTTTTTTAAACTAAATCAATGTGTGGCTTATAGGGATTCCTATGTATGAATTAGTGAACTCTTTTCCTCTTTGAGTGCGACATCACTGGTCTAGATGACTCTCAGAGTCTCTTCCAATTTTTTAAAGTACTTTAGTATAAATAAGTTAATGTAGAGTATTAAAAAAAAACAGCCACAACTCAAAATGAGACATAAAGTGGTATCTTGATCACCAGTTTCCAACTTTTTTTTTAGGTTTTTGCAAGGCAAATGGGGTTAAGTGGCTTGCCCAAGGCCACACAGCTAGGTAATTATTAACTGTCTGAGACCAGATTTGAACCCAGGTACTCCTGACTCCAGGGCCAGTGCTTTATCCACTGTGCCACCTTGCCACCTAGCCACCCCCCCAGCTTTTTTTCCAAAGGAACATCATATACTCAGAGTGTTGGATCACCCTTCCATCTTACTTCTTGGAACAAATGCGTTTACCTTCTATGGCCTTACTAGAAAGCTAACTTATATAGAACCATGCTTGTCAAAAGATTTATAGGCTATTTTGGTTTCAAAGACTTTTTTTAAATTTATTTTTTATTAAAGATATTATTTGAGTTTTACAATTTTCCCTCCAATCTTACTTCCCTCTCCCCACCCCCACCCCCCACGGAATGCAATCTGTCAGTTGAAAGACTTTTTTTGAAGTGATCTAAGGCACCTACTAACTCTCTGGGTTACTTAAGTTATTTTTTCCTTCACTTTGGCTCACCAGGAAAGATCATTTCATAATTTTCTTGGTAAACTGCCCCTAGGGTCTGATATTCTGGCAGCTTGAGAATCCTTCTCACTGTTAAACTGAACCATTCCTCTTTATTATCTGTTAAATCTTGAGAAGAGATGAAGAATAATGGGGACTTTGTATATTGAGTCTTTGGTTAGGCAATCAGTATCCAGCAGGCAATTTAAATTTTCAAAGGACCTACAACTTACCAATATGGAATACTGGATAGAAGGGACTGCCCTTTTCTTAAATGACATTTTCTTTATTAAAAGGGACAGGGAAAGGACTTTTTCAATAAAAACATTCAGAAAATAACTTGAGGAGAAAAATAGTCAAGAAAAATCTGAGAGATAAAATTAACTCATCTAATGAAAGTACTTGAGGAGATACAAAAAAGGTTATGTGAGACCAGGTTGAAGATTTCTTTCTGAGAGGGAAAGGTACTGACTTATGGTAGGGATGACTACATTCCATTGTAGCCAAGAAGCTCATATTGTATGACTGTTTGCAGGACTTTAAGGGCTATGGAATAATTTTATGTGAATTACTTATGTCATATCTGAAAGGAATGTGGATTTGAGGTTTCACCTTGAGGATCATCTGTGAAGACTAACTGAAGTCAATGGAAGAAGTCATCAAGCGAAACTGATTTCAGAAGATAGAAAACAGAAACAAATAGAACTTAGAATTCAGGAACGGAAAACTAAGAGAAGATGAAAATGAAACTAAGAAATTGAAACAAGCTAATTATATCAGATTAGTCAAAGAGACGCTCAAGTTGATGCTGGGACTTAATCTAATTTGAAGAAAATACTGGAAACATTTGAGAAAGCAACATCCTATACTGTATTAAGAGATGTTTAGGTAAAAAGCTGTCTTCTTTTCTAGTACCATTGAGAGAGAGAGAGAGAGAGAGAGAGAGAGAGAGAGAGAGAGAGAGACAGAGACAGAGACAGAGACAGAGACAGAGACAGAGACAGAGACAGAGACAGAGAAGAAAACCCATCAAGTCTTGACTATCTTGTCTTGCTCTCTGACTCAAGAGGGCAAATCCCCTTAAAGCCTATAGTGAGATGACCTAAACAATGTTCAGTTCTCAGGAATAAAATGTATTAGTTTCCATTAGAGAGTGTGTCAATGCCTTAGAACCTAGCCAAGGAATCAGATCTGTGAAGTTCTGTATAAACCAGACTCAAGAATGTTGTTAATTAAAAGAGCTTAATTCAGCTACATTGGCATGAAAGGTGCTTCAGTAACAGTGAAGTAGATTCATCCATCAGAAGAGTCAAGAGAGGCTAAGAACAGGAGCAAATTACTTGTGAGAGAGAAAGTTTTCCAAGAGTCAACTACACCTGTCAATAAAGTTTTAAGTAGCCCCAGGCATAGGACTTTCCTTGCTCATGTACCTCATAGCTAAATTTCTTTAAGTGGGTATCCACTTCCCCCCCTTCCCCCTCACCACCCCCTGCAGACATTGTATACATTTACTGGAGAGTGAATATTAGGTTTCTAAGTGCATTATTGTTTTTTTGTTATTCCTGAATTTTTTTCTCTCTATTGAATAAATCCTCTTATAAATTATTCTTGTTTTTTGCTTTTTTTGTTAGTTGTTGTATGGCTTAAGACTTAATGGGACTGGGTGGCTAGGTGGATAGAGCACCAGCCCTGGAGTCAGTAGTACCTGAGTTCAAATCCGGCCTCAGACACTAGTTACCTAGCTGTGTGGCATTGGGCAAGCCACTTAACCCCATTGCTTTACAAAGAAAAAAAAACTTAATGGGACTAAAAAATAAAAACTCAGTGTGCTAAATACAAAATTATCTGTAGTGTCACTTCCAGCACTAGATCTATAAGTGGATAAATAAACAGATAGATAGAAAGATAGATAGACAGATAACTACATATCCTTATAATCCTACAACTTAGGTTTATCCTGATTTATATGGGGATTATTAAAAAATTCCATTATCTGGCTACTTGACAATATTAGTAGATAGAAAATAAAAGATAATACATGTCCTAAAAAAAGAGTTAATGGAAGCCAATATGGCAGAGTAAACAGTAAATTGCCATCATGTTCATCTCCAAACAGCCATAAAATAGCATCCTGGTATAGCAGAACCAGCCCAAAAACTGTGATGAAACAATTTGTTTTTGCCCAAGAAGCTTGGAAGATCAACAAAAAATGTTTGTTCAGGACAGGAAGCACCCTAGTAATTCAGCAGCAAGTCCTATCTTAGCAAACAGAAGAAGATTCTGAGCTCCAGTGCATTGGAGCAGGTAAACCCCAATACCAAATCCAACCTTCCCACATGTCGAAACACAATGAGAGGATTGGACAGACTGAACAGCTCAGCATAGCCCTGTGCAGGCAAGCAACTTCCACTGGTAAGACCTCCATATGTGTCAGCATAACCGAAGGCAAACAGGCAACCTCCAACAATTTGAAATGCACATGCTTTAGTATAGCTCTGGGGAAATGCAGAAACACTCCACTGGCTTCAACATATGCCAGGCACCAACTCTAGGATGCTAACTCAGCACAAGATAAGCATCTAGACCCCTACAATCTCCAGACACCTCCTACCCTACCACCAGGTAAACAGTCTTGGTCTGCAGCCCTGACATGAGAAGCCTGAGACAGCCCCTTTTCTATCCTAGGAGCAGAGATCAAATTTAAAATAAAGGGAAAAAATGAAAAAAAAAGATAAATTAAAAATGAACAAACACTTCAGATGACTGAAAATTATTATGGTGACAAGGAAGGTCAAGATACAAACATAGACAAGGTCAACAGTGTCAAACTATCTATGAACAAAATCCCAAAGAAAAAACAGGAAGTAATCTCAGATTCAGAAAGAACTCAAAAAAGGAATGTAAAAATCATGAGAGAGACAGAAGAAAAATTAAGAACAGAAATAAGAGTGATGCAAAAGAATTATGGGAAAAGAAAACAACTGCTTAAAGAAGTAGAATTGGACAAATAGAAAAGGAGATGTAGAAGTTAACTGAGGAAAATAGCACTTTAAATGTTAGAATTGGGCAAGTAGAAATTAATAACTATGAAACATCAAGATTTCATCATACAAATACAAAAGGAAGAAAATGTAGAAGAAAATGTAAAATACTTCATTCAAAAAGCAAATAAACTGAAAATAGATCCAGAAGAGGTAATCAAAAGTAATCCACCTATCACTTCAGGAAAGAAATCTTAAAATAAAAACTTCAAGGATCAGTATTTTCAAATTATAGTGTAATCAGGTTGGGGGGGGGGCGGAATAGCACAAATGACCAGAAAGAAGCAATTCAAATATCAGGGAATCATAGTCTGAATCTCACAGAATTTGAAGTTTTGACATTAAAAGAATATCAAAGAGCATGATATTCTAGAAGGCAAAGGATCCAGAATTAAAACCAAGAATCACTATGAATCACATTAATGGGGGCTTAGGAATTATAATCATGAGAGTTAGTTTTTTTCTTTTTATTCCCCCACATCAAGAGTATTACCACCATACCTACTAGTGTTGAAGCAGTTTGGAGTGAGTAAAACAACGTCAGCCCAGAAAGAGAGGAAATCTAGAGAAAGGTACAGCAGGGGTCCTTATATATGCCAATACATATAAAAACAAGTAGTCTAGTGACTCAGGTTATAGTCTTTCATCTTGTACTAAGCTGCTCTGTGACTTGGGCAAGCCTCTTCCTCACTCTGGTCTTCAATATCTTTAGCTGTAAATTAAGTGGGGGTTGGTTTAAATCAATAGTTTCTGACTTTTTCAAGAGTGAAAAATCCTTTAAAAATCTTTTTAATATTAATTTTCTTTTAGTTTGCATACATTTCTGGATATACTACTCTTTCTTCTACTCCTTTGCATCAGACTCCCATTCTTTGTGTAAAACTTTAAAAATAAAGGAAAAAAAGGAATTCAGTAAAATATATCTGACTATATCTGACTGTGTATATATATATATATATATATATGTATATATATATATATATATATATAATCTCCAATTTTTTCAAAGAGGGGAAGAAGGCACATCTTCTCAACTCTTCTACAGAGTTAATATTGGTCAATAAAATTAAAGCAGTCTTCAATTTTATTTTGGGGGAAAAAACTATATTTTTATATAATTGAAAATATATGGATCCAGCAACATGATAATAACTATTCTGTTAGTATTATTTTTTAAAAACTGAACAAAATTATTCAGAATTTACTAATGTTTTAAAATCTTTATTAATAACATTTTCATTAATTAGAACTGCAGTTATATATATGCTTTTAAATTTTTGTTGAGTTTTTATTAATTGCAACTGTGTCTACTTGTAATTATTATTTTTTGACCTTTGTTTTTGAAGGGATCCAGTGACTTTTATAGGTGATGTCTTGACTTGACTTGGATTAGATTTAAATGAGGCAGAATTTCACAGTCATAATTTCCTCTCTTTCCTTGTTTCATCAAAGGTTATTCTGTTACCCTCACCCTGCCAACACTGTTTATGGGGATTTGACTACTGTGCATGTCACAATTGCTTGGAACCACAAGTTGAGTGAATCAGGGGACACTAAATGTGAATGAGCCATCCTGAAAAGGGTCTGGCAGGCCCTCACACCAGAAGTGCTAGTTCTCTTGAACACCCCATACATTCAATGTTTGAAAATAAGATATTAAAATAACTAGAAGAAAACCTCTAGTACATTGGGTCAAACTCTTGTGGAGGAATGACAGAAAAAAATTACAGGAGTTGCACCAAATGAGGAGATAAGGCTGGATTTCAATCCTCATTATTTTAAATGTCATTATCAATAAGATCATATATCTATTGGAAAGGTTATGTGGGGTTTAAGCTAAATATACAGATACAATGCTCATTCCACTGTGCTAGACTCATCTGGGTTTTAGTCTCTGATGGTATGACTAGATCAATCAATACACTCAAAGTGAAGAAATGCAAAGATCTGTAGGTAACTGTATTTCACATTCTTATGGAGAAGAGATTAAATGCATTTTCTGCTCTGGTTTCACAATCTTTTTATCCTAATTTCCAATAGCTCAAGTGACAAGTCAAACACAGGTTGACCTACATGATTATTTGTATACAATGCAGGATATCCAGCACCAGTGAGCCTTTTAGGTTGTATCATGGACAGGAAGACTCATCCTCCTGAGTTCAAATCTAGCTCAAGATACTTACTTCAGACACTTACTAGGTAGCCTACTAGTGACCCTGTGAAAGTAATTTAATCTTCCTTGTCTCAGGTTTTTTTTTCATGTAAAATGAGCTGGAGAAGGAAATGGCAAACCACTCCATTATCTTTGCCAAGAAATTTTGAAAAGGGATAACAAAGAGGTGAAGGTGACAGAAATGACAGAATAGCAACAACAATCTAACATCAAAAAAGGACAGAAAAATGCACAAGGGAAAGAGAATTGGGGAATAGTACAGACTATTTGGAAATAACTTGTCTGATGCAAAATTTCTGACTGTGAGGGCAGGAAACAGATTTCCTATTTTGACACTAGCACGAGGATAGGTAGTACAAAGACTTCCATGCTTTTCTGGGTTTGGGGGGAAGGGGAAAATATTTCTGGGTGGTAATGTCACTGAATGACTTAATTTGGCATCCTCATATTACATGATCCTTGCCACATTATGTCATCATAGTGACTGAATAAAAGAACTTGGAGGAACAAATTTGGGAAACAGAACAGCCTTACATGCCCAAGATGAAGACATATTCCAAACCCTCAAAATCTTTTTTTCTTCCTTATCCTTCTAACATCTTTCCTTCAGAACTGTTCTCCAACAATCCTAGAATCTTTCATACATAGTTTGTGAAACCAGCATTGCTGGTGGGATGTTGGGAAAGGACATACACCTCTATGGCCACATAGACACAGGTCAAATTCCCATACAGGTTTATACCTGGAATGCACTTCCTCCTCACCTTTATCTCTTAGAATATCTTTCTTCTTTTTTCTTTAAGGTTTAGTTTAAGTTCCACCTCCTACCTTAGGACTTTCCTGATCCCCTCAGCTATATGCACCTCCCAGTACCTCCTTACAATAAAATTACCTTGTATTCATTGTATATTTACTTTGGCTATCTTTTGAATCTTATTGTATGTGTCCATGATAATTCCTTGAATTAGTCCCATCCATGAACTGTTTTTGCGAGTTCCAGGAATTTTACAAGGAGAAGAAAATTTGCTCAATTTCTTCTACTCAATTCTATTTCTAACTTCGATGGCAGAGGCCTTTCTCTAAATGAGTGGTTAGAGGAACCTACCTGCCAACATTCTCAATCTGCTTTCCAACTGGATTCTGATCCATCCCCACTCCTTCAGATTCTCTTTTCACTCCAATCCTCAGTACTAATCCCCTCTTCTCAATCATAGTGGGTCAATCTCTTTAAACAATCCTCCATTCCCTTCCCTTTTCCATTCCTTCCTATCAACCCTATACCTCTTTGAACATGATTACTATAACTATTTAGACAAGCAGGAATTAACCAATTACAATCCTCCTTTTTAAATGGGAAACCAATATATTTTACCAAATGCTTTGTCCCTACACTTTCCAGACCATAGTGGTCTCCTTTACTAATGAAGAACCCAAGTTCGTTCCATCTATTCTACACCTAAACACACCTTTATGGTTTGACTTCTCATTTTGAATGGGAATTTCTTGTGAACATGTTTTCTATTTGTGTTCCCAGTATTTGGCACAGTCCTTGAAGCACGGATTGTTTTTAATTCAATAATTGTTTGTACTGGGGGGGAACCATCTACAAGTTTTATATGTCCAAATTAGATTTATTAAGGGATATTCTGTACAGCTGATTTAGGCAAAAGAAGTTTGGAATTATAGAATCATTGAATTGAAAGATTTCTCAGCAGGCTTCCAGTTCAAACTGTATGTGAAGTGGTAGAAGTTCAATCAATCCTTCCTTCCTTCTCTCCCTCCCTCCCTTCTTCCATCCTTCATCCCTAGTTGCTTTCTCCCTCTCTCCTCTGCTTCCTTCCTTCTTCCCTCTCTTCCTGGATGAGGTAGGAGACAAATATTTATTTTTGCCTCTCTATAAGTCATAACATTAAGCAAAGGTCTCCAAGTCCAGATGGATCACAAATGAATTCTACCAAACATTTAAGGAAAAATTAATTCCTATTCTATAACATCTATTTTTAAAAAATAACTCCTTTTATGAAACCAACATGGTGCTGACACCTAAACCTGAAAGAACCAAAACAGCCAAAGAAAATTACAGCCCAATTTCCCTAATGAATGTTGATGCAAAAATCTTAAATAAATAAAATGGTAGCAATGAGACTACAACATGTTATTACTTGTACACTATGATCAGGTAGGATTTATACCATGTAAGCAGGGGTGGTTCAACATTAGGAAAGGTCTCAACATAATTAAACATATCAATAACAAAACCAACAGAAATCATATGATTATCTCAATAGATGCTGAAAAAGTCTTTAATAAAATACACCATTCCTATTAAAAGCACTAGAAAGTTTGGAAATAAAAGGAGTTTTCCTTAAAATAATAAATAGTATCTATTGAAAACAATCAACAAATATTATATGGGAATAAACTTGGAACATTGCCAATAAAATCAGGGGTGAAACAAGGATACCCATTATACCATTACTATTCAATATAGTATTAGAAATGCTAGCTGTAGCAATAAGACAAGAAAAATAAATTGAAGGAATCAGAATTGACTATGAGGAAGCAAAGCTTTCACTCTTTGAAGATGATATGATGGTATACTTAGGAAAAACCAAGAAAGTCATCGTAAAAACTCCTTGAAACAATTAACAAATTCAACAAAGTAGCAGGATATATAATAAACTCAAATAGATTATCAACATTTCTATGTATAAACAAGAAGGCAAAGGGCAAGAGATAGAGAAATTTCATTTAAAATAACTATAGACAACATTAAATATTTGGGAATCTACCTCCCAAGGCAAACCCAGAAACTGTAGGAACACAATAATAAAGCACTTCTCACTCAGTAAAGTCAGATAAAAATAATTGGAAAAATGTCAATTGCTCATGGTTGGGTCAAGTTAATATAATAAAAATGACATTTCTATCCAAAGTAAATTACTTATTCAGCGTCATACCCATCAAACCACCAAAGAACTATTTGAATGAACTAGAGAAATTAGTAACAAAATTCATCTGACAAAACAAAAGAGCAAGAATAGCAAGGGATATTGATTAGAGAAATGCAAATTAAAACAACAATGAGATATCACCTCACACCTATCAGACTGGTGCAAATGATCAATGTTGAAGAGGTTATGGTATGATTGGGACACTGATGCAATGGTGATGGAATTGTGAATGGATCCAACATTTCTGGAGAGTAATATGGACCTATGACCAAAGAGAAACAAAACTGTTCATACCCTTTGATCCAGAAATTCCAATTCTAGGTCTATATCCAGAAGAAATTATTAAAAAAGGGAAAAGTCCTATATGTTCCAAAACATTCACAGCAGCTCTCTTTGTAGGGGCAAAGAATTGGAAATTGAGGGGTTGCCCATCAATTGGGGAATGTGGTACATGAATACTATAGAATATTATTGTTTCATAAAAACATAAATTGTCAGATTCTAGAGAAGCATGGAATGCCTTAGGATCTGATGCTGAGCAAAGGAAGTATAACCAAGAAAGCAACGTGCATATTAACAATATCACTGGGAGATGAACAACCTTGAAGGAAGTTGCTCCTCTTAGCAGTTCAGAGCTAGGACAACTCTATTAGACCAGCTATGGACAAAGTTATCCCCATCCAGAGGAAGAAAAACAAAACAAAACAAAACAAAACACACACACACACACACACACACACACACACACACACACACACAGAAACCAACCTTTCAGAATCTGATGAACACCTTATAAATATTAGTTCTTTTTCATCTCTTTCCCTTAATCCTAATTCCTCATACTGAAAATAACTCATCTGTAAACATATTTATCAAAAGTATGTGTGTACATTGCTAACCTGACTATTCACTGTTAAGGGCAGAGGGGTGAGGAGGCAGGGTGAGAGGAAATTTTGTAACTTAAAATATACATGTGCTTATGGATGAAAATAAATTTTTAAAAAGTCATAGACAGGAGCAGCTAGGTGGTACAGTGGATAAAGTGCTGGCCCTGGAGTCAGCAGTACCTGGGTTCAAATCCGGTCTGAGACACTTAATAATCACCTAGCTGTGTGGCCTTGGGCAAGCCACGTAACCCCATTTGCCTTGCAAAAACCTAAAAAAAAGTCATAGACAGGTCCATGAAGACTCACCTAACCTATATAGGCAACATAACAACACACACATATGCATAACTTACATAAATGTTAACTATTATTACTTAAGTTTCATATATATACACATACATATATATAAAACCGTGATTCAAAGCCCCATAGGACCCATAGTATAGAACTCTCTCCTGATTACTGGAGATGAATTCACTTTTCCTTTGTGAGAGTAGAATGGGTGAGAAGGCAAGAAAACTCTAACTTTCTTCAGTCCTCTTTGGAACTCTTCAAGCTTTGAGTTGTTTTGGGTGCTTCTGGCTTCCATCTTCAAGAAGGAAAATGGAAGGATCAATCCATTTTGGGTTAATGGGGGGAAAAAAGACTCTGCAAAGACCTGAGTGGAATTCATCATATCCTTATCTCCAGCTTGTTGTGCTAGAGACAGGAGAATTTTCTAGCTGGTGAGATCTTGAAGTCTCTCTTGGCTGAGTTCATCTCTTTCCCAATGTGACACCTCCTTCATTCAGTAGTGTCTGATATGTGTATATATTCAACAAATTTATATATATATATATATATATATATATATATATATATATATATATATATATCTGACTTTCTTTGTTATTTCCTATGTGTGTTCAATGTGGAATTGGTATTTGGTGTGAAAGGAGGTCAAACCTTAGATCTAGAGCTTAGTATCACTTTTTCTTCCAATGATAAAGCAATCTGAGATTAGCTTGAACCTGACTTACACAATATTAAAAAAACAGATGCATATAATTCTAGCCTGGTAACCTCTCTCTCAAGAGAGCAAAATAAATTCCAACCCCAACTTTCTGCTCTTCCCTGTCTCTCCCAGCAAGAATTAGTCTCCTTCAAGATGAGGAAAGAGGCTAGACATAATCTGCCAGCCTCCTTGTGAGTCACACAGAAACATGCTCTTCAGTATAGTGAAATTGGTTTCCTTGTAATTCCTTAAACAAAAAAATTTTTTGCCTAAATCAGCTGTACAGAATATCCCTTAATAAATCTAATTTGGACATATAAAACTTGTAGATGGTCCCCCCCAGTACAAACAATTATTGAATTAAAAACAAAAAATTACATGGACCACTGAACCCTTTTGTTATAGTTTTCCCCTATGACCAGAATACACTCAGCCCTATGCCTCCCTATGCTTCCCTAATTTCATTAAAGTCCCAACCAAAATTCTACCTCCTTCAGGTACCTTTTCTCAACCTCTTCTAATTCTAGTGCCTTCCCTCAGCTTATCCTGTAGAAAGCTTGCCTGCATATATTTGTTTGTTTTCTTCTCTTGTAATTGTGAATTCCTTGAGAACAGAGATCTTTTGTTACTTTTTGTATCTTCGGTTTTTAACATAGTGCCTGGTGAACATGGCAAGTGCTTGACAAATGCTTATTTACTGACTGTTATTTATATAAATTTGTCCTTATTAGTCCTAAGTGACATGAGATCCAGTACCACTTCACTAAACTGAAAAATCCTTAGCACACAGGAAATCACCCTGTTGGACTGAGCTTCTAAGCAACAATGGCATACAAGGAGTTGTAATCCTATATCACCCTCCAGGGCTTTTCTGCAAACTGAATCTTCCCAGTCCTAACTTCTCATCAGTATCCTCTGCCCTCTGATTGGCTTTACACTGCATAATAGGGCATTGAAAGAAGGAGGCTTTGGAGAGGATAAGCACTGTAGAGATGAAAGGTTAAGAGGTTTAAGTGGCTAGGTGAGTGGGTAAATCAATGAAGTCAAGACATCAACAAACATTTATTAAATGCTTACTATGTTACTATGTAAAGTGCTTAGAATTCAAAGACAGGCAAAAACAGTTGCTACCCTCAAAGAATTTACAATGTAACTGAGGAATCAACATGGGAACAATTATATACAAACACTAACCTTGGAGACAATCTTGAGATTCTTTTTTTATTTGCTCTAAGGTAGTGGTCTCCAAACTGTTTGACTAGGAACTCTTATCAGTAAAAAGTGTTTGAGTACACATCCTTAATATATGAATATTCATTTATACATGAACTATTTTTAAAATATGGTCTGTACATTAAAACATACAGAATAATGAAATTATCATTATCTGATGGGTAATGTACTGTTATCATACCCATTTTACAAATGTGTAAACCCAGAAAATCAGGTGAAATGTGTTGTCCAGGGTCACATAGTTCACATATCTGAGGCTAGGTGGAACTCAAGTCTTCCTGATTCACTTCCTGGTTCATTTTTTCACTTAGTTACCTTAGCAAGAATAGAAATACCTACAAACAGCCTGGACAAAAACTCTCTTCTCTGGATCTACTGCCCATTTTCTTACTCCCATCAAACTCAAATTTAGCCCTCCTAAGAACCATTTTAGTTATGGACATCCCTTCCATTGTGCTTTCTTGAAATCTCACTGTATTGCTGACAAATTTCTCTTTACCCTAGATCACGATCTTTTCTCCTTATGATCCAGACCAATACCAGAAGTTCTGTTTCCTATTATATCAGATCACATGGTTCTGGAAGAGACAATGAGAAGCACATTTTTGTACAATGTTCCCTTAACTTCAGTCAACATAACCCATATCATATCAGAATCTTCTTCAATGACAAAGGACAACATCAACATTTATATTACCTCTTCAAGATCAGTTAGGCATTGCAAGGGATAGAGTACTGGACCTGGAAACAAGATAACCTGAGTTCAAATGTGACCTCAGACACTTACTAGTTGTGTGATACTGCCAAGTCATTTAATCTAGTTTGCTTTAATTTCTCATCTCTAAAATGAACTGAAGAAGGAAATGGCAAAGCACTCCAGGTCTCTTTGCCAAGAAAACCTCAAATGGGGTCATAATTGAACTTTCTGCAATTGCTTTATAAATATTAACTCATTTTCTCCTAACAAAGAAACAATATTTATAAACTCCTTTTATTTATTGAAGGTAAACATAACCAAGACTTCCAAATAAGAAGCTTGTTCTCACAAGCAGGAAGACTTGAATTCATGTGGCAAAATAACCCTAGTCAAGTCAGCTATTAATGGCAGAGAAGGTACAATTGGGAAAGAATTTTCTCATCCAGAAGTTCCCTAAATCAAGGAACTAACTCATAGATCTAGGCCCTATTCTTAGTTTACTTATGACCATTGCACATGGTCTTTTTGTTCTCAGTCAACTAGTATTATTAATAAATAGCAGCAATTAATCGTATTAATATGAATCATATGTATGAAAGCAATGGGATTCAATATATTTCACTATTAATGAAACTCTATAACATTGTATAAGTTGTATTTCAAAGACCTGGTTGTAAATTTAGTTTATTTGAACTTTCAGCAATTAGAGGAAAAAAGAGTCTCACTTGGGTTTGCTTATTCCATCATAACTATTTTTTTTTAAAAAAAACTTACCATTCAATTAAGCACCTCCTTATGAAGAGAGAGGAGATGGCTGGCTCTCTCATTAACACAGCCTTTGCCTTGGGTCTAATCTGTCATCTGTAATTATGGGTAGAGAGACTTATCAAAATTTCCTTGTGGAAATTCAGGTTATGGAGGATGGAGATGTGGAGATCTTCCACCGGGAGCCGCCCCCCCCAATAAACGGACATATAGAACCTCTTTCCCAGCTTGTCAATTCAGTATTGGGGCTGAGATAACTGCACAGAGTGGGAGGGAGAAAAAGCCCATGGAGGAGTAAGGGAAAGGAGGGAAAGAAAGTGAAGGGAGAGGGAGATGTAGAAAACTTTGGAGGGAGCAAGTGGGAGGGATAGAGGGAGGAGGAAAGGAGGAGGAAGGAACTTAGAATAGTGAAGGGAAGGCGAGAAGGAGAGAAGAGATGGAGAGAAGAGGGTGAAACCTTGAGAAAGTGAAGGGAGGAAAGAAGGTGAAGGAAATGGAGCGGGAGGAAGAGAGGGAAGCCTTTGTTGTGGAGCTAAGAATAGACCCGGGAATATCACTGTCCCTGCAGCAAATGATTCTAATTTGAAATCATTTTTTTTCTCTGAAATTACTTTCTATTTTGAGGATGGAGAGGACGGGAAGGGGATATTTGGAAAGAGGAGAGGCTGTGGGAGGCAGGAATTGCTAGGTGACCTTTATTTAGCTTCAGGGATTCATTACAATTTCATCCTCCTCTTCTGGAGAACAAACCAACCTGGAGAGGTCATCTTGTGCATCTTGTCTCCAGGCTGTAACACATCCAATTTATCCAAGTGAAAAAAAAACCACCCTTGGTTTTAAGGCTTTCCATTTTTCCTTCTGATCACCTCTGCTAAACTCTAGCAAATCCTGTCATTTTTAGGGGGATGTAAGATGGGGAGTGGGGCAATTTTCTCTTTTGTCTAGTTTTACTTACTCCTGCTTATATAGTTTTCTACTTATGAGGTTGTTATGTATATGTAAATAAATATATAAAAATAGATGCTATTAATAACAATGATAAACACCAGTTTCCTCATCCTTAAAATGGGAATAATAGCTGTATATTTTTCATATGATAAACAAGTGAAATTATCTCTGTAAAATGGGAAGAAATATACAAGTTCATGATATTAATAAATAATTCATCATCAAAATAGAACTATCAGAGCTTTCACTTTGATGTTACAGCCTCCTAAATCCCAAACCAAATTGAGGCACCAAAGTATGATTTTTGTGGTGGGAACTAGCTCAAAGTCTGAATGCTGTCCATGTCTGAAAGGAATATTCATTCCTATAGAGGCAGACCCTAGTTGTAATCACATCCAATTGGTCCTTTGAATAACTACATTAGGTGAGTCTGAGAAGTCTGTATTAATGAATTGGCCTTTGTAGTACTGAAAGAAAGGAAGGGGAGAACTGACTGTTTCTCAGAACCCTCCATCAATTAGTGGAGATTAGAAGAACAAAAGGGAACATCACTGAATCCATTGCCTTATTTATGCATTCTCCTAGAAAGGTGTTAGAGACATTTAGGAACACTCCTCAAGGAATCATTGCAATTTCATCCTCAGTCTGGGGAACAAACCAAGAGGGGTCAAAATGTCCATTTTTTCTCTAAGTATGAACATATTTTAACCCAGAAAAGTGAGAGCTTCTCTCCTTTAAGGAGGGACAAGTGCCCTTGTCCATGTAAATTAAGATTTGATCAGGTCTGAACAGCAAAGCCCAAGAGTGAGTTAGAAAGAGAAATTCTATTTAAAGAAACTATAGACAATATTAAATACTTGGGAATCTACCTCCCAAGACAAACCCAGAAACTGTATGAACAAAACAAGTAAAGTCAGTTCTAAATAATTGGGAAAATGTCAATTGTTCATGGCTAGCTCAAGATAATATCATAAAATTGACAATTTTACCCAAATTAAATTACTTATTCAGTGCCATACCAATCAAACTAACAAATAATTACTTAATTGAGCTAAAAAAAAGGTAGCAAAATTTATATGGAGCAACAAAAAGTCAATAATAGCAAGGGAACTGATGAAAAAATGTAAAGGAAGGTGGCTTAACTCTACCAGATATAAAACTATACTATAAAGCAGCAGCTATCAAAACTTGCTGGTATTGGTTATGAACTAGAGTTTGGTACTGGTTAAGAAATAGAGTAATGGATCAGTGGATTAGGATAAATTCAAAAGAAACTGCATTAAATGACTATAGCAATCTAATATTGGACAAGCCAAAAGAAATCAGTTTCTGGGATAAGAACTCACTATTTGACAAAAATTGCTGGGAAAACTAGAAAATAGTATAGCAAAAATTTGGCATAGACCCTCATCTCACACCTTATACCAAAATAAAGTCTAAATGGGTACAGGATTTAGACATAAAGGGTGACACCATAGATAAATTAATAGACCAAGAAATTATCATATGTATGGAAAAGGGATAAATTTATTACCAAACAAGAGTTAGAGAACAACTGCAAAATAAACCATTTTGACTATATTAAATTAAAAAGGTTTTGCATTAATAAAATCAATGCTGCCAAAATTAAAAGGAAAGCAGAAAGCTGGGAAACAGTCTTCAGAGCTGGGAGTTCTGTTAAAATTCTCATTTCTAAAATATATAGAGAATTGTATCAAATCTAGAAAGTTACAAGTTATTCCCCAGTTGATAAATGGTCAAAGGATATGACTAAACAGTTTTCAAATGAAGAAATTAAAATTATATATAATCATAAGGAAAAATATTCCAAATCAATATTGAATAGAGAAATGCAAAATAAAACCATGATGAGATATCACCTCACACCTATCAGATTGCTAAAATGAGAAAAAAAGGAAAATGGTAAATGCTGGAGAGGTTGTGAGAGGATTGGGAATTTGTTGCATTGCTGATGGAGTTGTGAATGGATTCAACCATTCTGGAGAGCAATATGGAACTATGCCCAAAGAGCAATAAAACTGTTCATACCCTTTGATGTAGCAATTCTAGGTCTATATCCAGAAGAAATTATAAAAAAATTGGAAAAGTCCTACATGTTCCTAAATATTTGAAGCAGCTCTTTTTGTAGTGGCAAAGAATTAGAAATGAAGGGATGTCCATCAATTGGGGAATGGCTAAATAAGTTATGGTATATGAATACTATGGAATATTAACTGTACTATATAAGAAACCATAAATTGTTGGACTCTAGAGAAGCATGGAATGACTTACAGGATCTGATGCTGAGCAAAGGGAGTAGAATCAAGAGAACAATATGCACATTAACAACACTGTGAGATGATCAACCTTAATGAAATCACCTCCTCTCAGGAGTTCAGAGAGGAGGGCAACTTGTTAGACTGGCTATGGACAATGTTATCCAGAGGAAGAAAAAAGAAAACAAAAAAGAAAAAAAAAGAAAAAAAAACCAACCCTTTAAAATCTGATGAATACTTTATAAAAAAATTATCTCTTAGGCATCTCTTTTCCTTTATCCTATTTCCTCATAGAGAAAATGACTAATATGTAATCATATTTATAAAAATATGTATGTGCAATGCTAACCTGACTGTGTGCTGGCTGAGGGGAGGGGAGTGGGAAGAGAGGGAGAAAGGACATTTTGTACTTTAATAATATATATGTGAATATGGATGAAAGTAAATAAATAAGTTAATTTAAAAAAACATCTCAAGATTTCTTCCTATTTATCCTTCTCTGACTATAACCTAATTGTTATTCAGTTTTCAGTTTTAAGCCCACTTCCTCTCGGAAAAACCTTCCCTGCTGATAATGAATGTGTTCTCGCTCTCGCTCTCGCTCTCGCTCTCGCTGTAGAACCAATGCTTTTTCACATAATAGAGATTTTATTTCTTCAATTTGAGGAACTGAAGATATAAAGAAAAAAAAAAACAATCCTCCTCAAACAAATTACATTGTCCTTGTATCATGGGCCCATTTAACCTTCAAGTAGGCAAATATCTTAAAGGTCACTTAGTTCCTCCTCTGACCTTAAGCCCATATCTCTTCTGCTATGCCCTTGACAGTTGACTACTGAGTCAGAAGCTTTGTTCAACTACTTTTATTAGATATTACCTCCCAAGTCTTTTCCATTTTCTGACAGTTCTAGTGATTATAGGGAACTTTTTTATGTTGAACTGAAATTTTCTTTGTTGTTAACTTCTTCCCTCTGTGCTCTTGGGAGAATGAAACGAGCCTAAATCTTGTTCTAGATGATAGCATTTCACAAATGTGAAGGTGGCCCTCACAAAGATTTTATTATGAAAAAATAAAAGGTTCCTCTAGAAATAATATTTCAGTCAATTACCTAGAAAATATATCAGAACTACTAAGTTTTTTTTTTCTTTTTTCTTTTCTGCTTTCAGAAAATTCCTTTCAATATTACAAGGACCAGGAGGTTGGAATCAGCCAGACAGATGAAGGACACAGGATCTGAAACTGAGAGAGGCTAGATATTAGGGCTTACTATGCATGATCTTTCAAAAAACAACTGAGGCAGTTCCTAGCCTTGTGTAATTCACCCTTCTTACCTAGGAGGAGAAATGGAGGAATAATAATGATATTTCTAAAGTATCCATTATATTCTGGCATTCATTTGCACCTTAGAGGAGAACAAATAGAGAAGACGGAAGAGAATCTCCCAGAATACCTGATGTCATTGAAAAATCCTTCTTCATGGAGTGGCTAGGTGGTGCAGTGGATAGAGCACCGGTCCTGGAGTCAGGAGTACCTGAGTTCAAATTCGACCTTAGACACTTAATAATTACCTAGCCGTGTGGCCTTGGGCAAGCCACTTAACCCCATTGGCTTGCAAAAACCTTGAAAAAAAAAGAAAAGAAAACTCCTTCTTCAATCTATGCTATTGGGTTTTTGTAGGCACAGAGTTCATGGCAGGACTCCTCCAGGGGAAAATGTATAAGACACTAAGAAAAGCTGAGAGTAGTGACCAGCAGATGTAGGTATTAACTCTCTCTCTCTCTCTCTCTCTCTCTCTCTCTCTCTCTCTCTCTCTTTTAGATTTTTCAAGGCAATGGGGTTAAGTGGCTTGCCGAAGGCCACACGGCTAGGTAATTATTAAGTGTCTGAAGTCAGATTGGAGCCCAGGTACTCCTGACTCCAAGGTCAGTGCTCTATTCACTGCACCACCTAGCCGGCCCGGCATTAACTCTCAAGAGGACTCCTACCCCACTCCCCACTAGCCAATTGTGATCAGTAGATAGAAGCACTGCTTCTGAATAACCATTTGTAAAATGTTGTGACTAGAGACAATTCCTTTGGAAATAGAGAGAAAAAATAAAAACAAAAAAGGACAAATATAAAAACTAGGTGAATCCTCCTACTTCATAGAAGGTCACCTCCAGAATTTTATTGCTTCTGCAACTTGAAGATGAAAAGTCCCTCTGACCTGCTTACATCACATCACATACCCCCCCTCTCCCTTCCCTTTTGTTTCTCTTGGTTAGCTTACTGATCTTTGTGGTTTTATATATAAATGTGTGTGTGTGTGTGTGTGTGTGTGTGTGTGTGTGTGTGTGTGTGTGTGTATGTATAGCTGATGAGTTGTTTCGGGCATATCCACCTTTTCAGGGTTCTATTTCTTTGGCAAAGATACTGGAATGGTTTGTCATTTTCTTCACCAGTTCATTTTCCAGATGAGGAACTTGAAGCAAACAGGGTTAAGTGACTTGTCCAGGGTCACACAGCTAGTAGATGTCTCAAATGGTATTTGAACTCATGAAAATGAATCTTCCTGATTACAAGTAATATATATATATATATATATATATATATATATACACATATATATGTATGTTATAAATATATATATATATATCTTTATGTATACATACTTATTGTATATATATAATTCCTTTAGTTATACATCATCTCTGGGTGACTTTCCCTGTTGTCTTCAAGTTTTCTGGTGTTCTCTGTCTGTCTGGAGAATCTTTTGTGCCTTACCATGTTCTAAGTTATGCAAAGTCTGGGTACAGTGACCATTAAAAGATTTGGTAGTGGTGATGAATTTTTGTCATGACATCAGTAAAAGCTTCATCATTGAACAATACCTTTTTCCATGTTTTCCTTGGTAGGACTGTGTCAGTCATCATGGATGACTGGTATAAACAACCTCAGGCAGGAACTCCTTGGGATAAAGTTTGCAAGGGCTAATTGACTCCTTGCCTAGGGTCATTTCTGTGCAACAAGTATCCACAGAGACATGATCGAAGGGGATCCTATTTGAACATCTGCAAGAATAGAGTCAAATGCACCTTGTGTTTGTTACATGACTTCATGAATTGGTCCCCTTCTTATTTGCCTTTGCATAAATTCTTTACAGATTTGTTGTAGAGTTGTAGAGTTTTATAGAAGTTTTAGGGCTATTATTTGGCAATTATTTTGTCCCTCTCCTCCCACCCACTCCTGATTCCATCAGTCCCTAAATTAAGAGTTTGAGAATACTGCTCCCCAGATAAAACTTTCACCGAACCTTCTGTCATTCCCTTTTGTCTCAGACAAAGATCAGATTCTGGGAAGTGAATCACTGTCCATATCAGGTCCATATCAGACCCTCTAAAGCTAAGGACTAGATTCCCTGGAAATCCTTCTCAGTTGAGTGGAGGGGGCTGTTCCTCCACGAAGCCACTGCTGTCAGAGTGGGTGCTGTTGGTGTGAAGGAGAAAGCCTGTGGTGGAGACAAATGAAATACCATAAGCAACTGGGATTAATTTTGAGGAGAGCTAGGAAGGGAGAGAACTCTCTTCTTACTATAGGATCACAGAAATACAGTAAGCCAGAATATTGGAGTCTTAAAGAAAATCTCATTTTATAAATGAGGGTATTATGATTGATATTTATGCTATAATGCATAATAGTTAATAATATTACTCAACATCAGATAGGAGTAGGACTCTGAATCTCACAATCTAGGGTATTTTAGAATCCAATAGCTTTTATTTTTCTTAAATATCAGTAATGTCCCACTTCAAAAACCTTTTCTATTCTTTTCCTATTCAGTCTTCCGTTCCTGCTTCACTCTTCACATAGGAAATTTTCCAAACATCAGAATGACCTTTCCCTCTTAAAAAAAATATCTAGGGGTGGTTAGGTAGCTCAGTTGATAGAGCACTAACCCTGGAGTTAGGAGGACCTGAGTTCAAATTTGACCTCAGACACATAATATTTACCTAGCTCTGTGACTTTGGGAATTCACTTAACCCCATTGCCTTGCAAAAAACCCAAAACCAAAACCAAAACCAAAAAATTAGTAGCTACATGGATGAAGGAGAAACCCTCTAACAAGGAAGAAAATGATAGGCAACCAAACGGGTCTGCTAAGAAGGAAGACATGGGCTGAGTCAAGTATCCTGTCTAGTTCAGGAGGTTAAGGGTAGTAGATTAAAGGGTCAAAGGGACCCCAATATGATCCAGTCTGACTTTGTCTCTTTCTCAGGTCTACCTAGTATAGTAAATATATTGTTGGGCTTGGATTTAGAAGAATGAGATTCAGATCATAGAATTATGAATGACTTTAAAGATCACTTTGTACAATTTCTTCATTTTAAAGATTAGGGAAATTTCCTAAGAGCACAGATACTGGCTCTACTATTCTAACTCTGGGTGCTGGAAGAGTCGCTTCACCTCTTGAAGATGGCAGAATTTCAAAATTTTAAGGAGACATCTTTTCTGATCTTCAACCAAAAAGGGATCTCTTCCCCAGAGCATTCCACTTTCAAAGAACTGTGATTATAAGGAAGTTCTCCCTATATAAATTCTAAATCTGCCTATATGCCGCATCCTTTCAATACTCTTAGTTCTGCCTATAGGGACATAGTGAAAAAAAAATCTAAACCTGACAGCCATTGGAACATGTGATGACAATTATCATGTGCCCCTCCTTTCCTACACCAAGTATTTTCTTCTTCAGGTAAAACAATCACAATTTCTTCAACCCATGAGTTGAATATGAATTCTTTTCTTTTCCTGCCTGATGTTCAGAATGTCTTTCCTAAAACATGGTACTTGGAATGGAACATAATATAGCCAGATTCCAATGAGTATAAATAATTAATTTTTGGAAGTGGCTTCATGTATTCAAATTAGCACCTTGAGAAGGTATAATGATGTGAAATATGGCAACGTGTCCTAAAACAAAAATGTGTTCTAGATGTGGTCCACATGTGGCAGATCATAGAGATATGCTTTGTCTTGTTTGATGCAACTTAAGTTCTGAGCCCCTGAGTCTTCTAATCTGTAAAATAGGGTTAATAATCATTCTCTCACAGAATTGTGTCAAATTAAGTAGTAATAATAATAATAATAGTAATAATAGTTAGAATTTTTAAGTTTTGTAAAATACTTTAAATGTCATCTCATTTGACTAACATGTGAATGTGATCTTTCACTTAATATAAGCTATACAGTATTATTATTGCTACTGTTACATGAGAGAGGATGGATGGAGTCTAGCAAACTCAACCCAGATAATTGACAGGTATTAGATGAGAAGTATCATGTTTGTATACAATGGACAATACAACATAACAAGAAGAGAGGTTGTGTTTGTCCTTCATTCTCAAAGAAAACCATGCCATCAGGGAGATAAGCTCATGAACTGGATTTGAGTGACTGGGTGCTGTACAAAGTCACCAGCCTCACTTTCTCCTCCAGAGTCATTTGGGTCCAGTGATGAGATGAATCTAGAAGACTGGAGATGGCCCAGGATGTGAGGCAAACTGGGTTAATTGAATTGCCCAAGGTCATATAACTGGTAAGTGTGAAGTGGTCTGAGGGTGGATTAGAATTCGGATCTTCCTGATTCCAAGCCACTTAACTGCCCAGCTGAGAAATTGTCATGATTGAACAGAGGCAGCTACACCATGATACAGACCACATGCATGAGAAAAAGCAGAAGATGGTAGAGAATAGATCAGCAAACAAGGAGTCCTAAGAATATGCTAGATAGACCAACTTGGATAGAACCTTAGAGGTCACCTCCTCCAACCCCAAGAACTTTATGGATAAAAGAAAGAGATTCTTATAGAGAAAGCAATTTGGACAATCTTTTACCCCATGATTTTCCAGCTGATGCTTCTCCAGGGCAAAAGTTTAATCTTGGATGGCTTGCCAATTCTCTTCATGACTTGCTTATATTTATTCTATGTTTAGAAATGCATTTCAGTCTTAACCCAGTCAAATTATTAAAGGTAACTTGTAACAGTTACTATTACCCATCTCAGAGCTACATCTACCCTTGGGAGATGGCTAGCATGATCTGCTCCTCTCCTAACCATCAGAAGTTGATTTTAGAGGTTAGATAAGTCTCAAACATGTTTCCTCCAAATATCCTAAAGGTTGTCATAGGGATTAGACTTGATTTGCTTGACCCTTGCAGGCAGAACTGATAGTGATTTGTGGAAACTGCAAAGAGGTAAATTTTCTCATTACTGGAAATCTTGTAGAGGTTGAATGTCTACTTTTGGGGGATGTCTTTGGGGAGTAATATTTAAATGTGGGTTGGATTGAATGATCTCTGGAGTCTTTGAGGTCATCAGTATGATGTAGAGCCTGGCTCTGTTCTGGTTCTTTGAAGGTGGGGACTGTTCAAAGACTGGAAATTGCCTCAGGATGATGGGGTGTGAAGTGTGAAGACGCTCTAGAGTAGGCAATCAATAAGCATATAATTAATCATTTCTTATGGTCCAGACACTATAGTAATGAGGTAACTGGAAAAAAGACCTTCTCAGAGAAGGGAATCAAGTTGAGGAAAGACCTCTCTTCTTTCAGGAGAGAAAGTGTGAGGGAAGATGGGTCATTTGAGCAGGGAGCATTTGGAATGGAGTTGATGGTCCTAGAAGTAATTTTCAGAATGTCCCCTTTCACCTGATCCCCCCACATACACATGCCCCATAGCTAGAAGTATGTGCACAGCTATGCAGTGACATCATGAATCCAGAGGACATAATTACAGGCTAGAGGAGGCAGAGGTAAGATTGTTTTTCAAAAGGTGAGAGAACTTGTTTTACTTATCTCTGACTTTGGTAGCACAGAATGAGAAGAAAACTCCCTGCTTCTGGAAAAAAGAGGGAGATGGTACAACCAAGGCATGGGGTAAAAGAGGGGCTGAGGATAAAGGTCTGGAACTATCATGCTTGCTCTCTCTTAGCATGATGCCAGAAGAATCAGAAGGTCATAAGTAGAATGTTTGAGTAGGCAGAATCCTTAAAGGTCTTGCCTGTTAAGCCTCCCATTACCAAGAAGGAAACTGAAGTTCAGAGAAGGAAAGCTATCTGCAATGTTCACATAGGCACTTAATAAGAACTAACATTAGATCTGGGGTCTTTTGAATTTAGTACAATTGTTTGTTTTTTTCCTATTTCTTAGCTTTTCTCAATGGAGAATTTGTATTAATATTGGATCATAGATTTAGATGACACTGAGGCCAATTGATTGATTTTACAGATGAGGAAATTGAGGCATTGAGAAGGTAGATGATTTATTCAGGATCACATAGCCAACAAATGTTTGTGGCAGAGTTTGAACCTATGTATACATAAATCCAAGTCCCGTGTCCTATCCCTTGGGTAACATTACCTCCCACTGTTTCAGAATCTCCAACAGGATACTCATTCATGAATATTTATTACTCCTTTCGACACTTAACTATTTCATTTCAACACTCATCAACTACAGTCCTACATGTTCTAATTGGATGCTAATTTCCTCAGTACTTATTCAAATTCATGACTCCTTTTTGGGGGGGGGATATTATCTTCCCAATTTCTTTTCATAACCTTCATAACCTTCGTACCCTATATATGTTAAGATATTTTTAGAATACATGAAGGGGGCACCTCCTGTAGGAGTTGCTGATATCCTCAGTTTTTCACAGGGGATTGGAAAAAAATGTCATTTATCAGATCAGCTCATAGTTCCTGCATCTGAGAGCTCAAGAAAAAAGCCATGTTTGGATTCTCTGTTGCAAACCAGATACCTGGTGGGGAAATAGGAATTGAACACTTTGAGATATACAAATTAATTCCAAATGATTTTCCTTCTTAAGAAGCATCGCCATTTCAGAGTATAAGAATCAGAAGAAACCTTAGAAATTACTTAGTCTGACTTCCGGCCAAGATGGCAGAGAGAAGATAGGCACAGTTCTAAAGTCTCCTGATCTCTTCCCCATCTATCACATGAAACAAACCTCTTAAAAGAAATCTGACCCACAAAACCCAGAAAGAAAAGCCAAGAGAAAGAACATCTACCTCAGGATTTGTCTCCCGCAGGAGCCTTGGCTGAGTACCTGTGGGTGAGTCTGGGCTCAGAGGGAGGATCAGCCCTGGATCAGCCAGATTAACAGCTGGATTGGAACCAGGAGTCTGAGGGCCCGAGAGATGGACCTGCTGGATCAGCAGGGGGGCTGGACAAGTGGGGCTTGGGTCCATTGGGAAGCAGAGGTGCTGGTGTTGGTGCTGTCCCCCTGGAGCTTGGGGACCAGGCTGGGGGGGAGAGTTCTGGTGCAGGGGAGCTGTGGACACCATCCCTGGGCTCCTTGGATCTGAGAAACTCTGAGTCCATGCCTCCATTGCACTGAGGCCTCTTCCCTAACAAACAAATGCAAACTACTTCTTCCTCAGGCCCAGGTGTGTGAACAGAAGAACCAGCCCAGCTGAGGAATGACCTCAGGCCAGGGTAAAGTCCACCATTGATTGAAGGCAAAAGAATTCAATAGCTCCAACTCCTCCATTCAAGCAAAGGGAGAAGGCCTCTCAACCAATGTCAAAGACACTCCAGAGAAAGCAACCAGCACCTCCTACTGGCCAGCCAGAGAAACTGCACTCAGTGAGTAAAGCCTTTAGCGATCCCAAGCCCAAGTGAACCAGCCACCCCCCACTCAAGGTCTTAGAATAATGAAGAAGGGTCAGTGGAAAGGTGGATCTATAGGAAAATTCCTGGAAGGGAAAGACCCTAATTCAGAGAGATCTGGAACCTCTGAGGAGAATAAAGTCTGGTCCCCAGCACAGAAAGACTTCCTTGAAGAAATAAGGAAGGAGCTTAAAAATTTGGGAGAGATAATTAATACCTTGCAACAAGAAAACAAAAGCTTAGAAAGTACAATTGGACAAACACAAAAGGAAAATACATCTCTCAGATCATCAATTGGACCAATACAAAATGAGAATAATTCTCTCAGATCCTCAAATGAGCAAATTCAAAAAGAAATTAATTCTCTCAAAACCTCAATTGGTCAAATGGAAAGCTCTTCCAAAAGTAGAATTGACCAATTAGAAAAGGAGTTGCAAATGGTTAATGAAGAAAACTCCTCCCCCCAAAAAATAATGGAGTCTACAGAAACTAATGACTCCATGAGACAGCAAGAGTCAGTTAAACAAAATCAAAAATAGGAAAAATAGAAGCAAATGTAAAATACCTCATCAACAAAACCCCTGACCTTGAGAATAGATCAAGGAGGGGCAAACCTGAAAATTATAGGACTTCCTGAAAACATTGAAGAGAAAAAAAACCTGGACATAATATGAAAGGATCTAGTGATGGAAAACTGCCCTGATATCATGGAATTGGAGGGCAAAGTAGTTATTGAAAGAGTACATAGATCCCCACCAGAAAAAGATCCTAAAATGAAAACACCAAGGAATGTTGTGGCCAAACTCCAGAACTATCAGATAAAAGAGAAAATCCAGCAAGCAGCCAGAAAGAAACAATTTAAATATCAAGGAGCCACAGTAAGGATCACGCAGGACCTGGCTGCATGAACTTTAAGGGATCAAAGGGCCTGGAACAAGATATTTTGAAGAGCATGGGAGCTTGGAATGCAGCCAAGAATCTACTTTCCTGCAAAGCTGAGCCTTCTCTTCCAGGGAAAAAGATGGACATTTAATGAAATGGAAGAATTCCAAAAATTTCTGATGAAAAGACCAGAGCTAAACAGAAAATCTGGACATCAAACAGGAGGTTCAAGAGACACATGAAAAGGTAAAAAAAGGGGGGAGGCGGTAAAAGGAAAAAAAATGCAATCCAGTAAGTTGAAACTGGCTATATCCCAGAATGGGGGAAAAAAAGATTCTCATAAATCTTGACAATTGTAACTCTAACAGAGAGAATACACCTAGCCAGAAATGATGGACATTCATGACCTATCCATGAGACTACTATCTAATGGGATGTAACTGGCTTTAACACCACTTGGGAGAAAGACTCTAATAATTCTCAGGAATTTTGACTCTATTCAATAGAATATACTGAACTAGAAGGGATAGACACTCAGAATTTTCTATGACTTAGATAGAATGATCTAAAAAAACCCACTACCTCCCTAAAAAGGGGGACAGGAAAGAGAGGGAAGGAGGGAGGGGATTGAATGGGGTAAATCTCATTGCACTAAGAGGTACAAATAGTGGGGAAGAAGGGAGCAAAGGAGAAACACCTGAATCTTCTTCTCATCAGACTTGGCTTAAAGTCAACCTACACATACTCAGTTAACTTATAAAACATCTAACCTTTGAAGTATTAAAAGGGGAAAAGGGTAGGGGGGGACAGAGAAAGGGAAGGGGAGTGGGGGAAATAAGGGGAAATAATAAAAGGAAGGGAAGGGAAAGGGAAAAAGGGAAAGTGGAAAGAAAGGGGAGGGTGTGATATAGGAGGTCAAACACACTGAAATGTAAGGTATTCAGAAACAAAACACTGGGGAATGTGGATAAAGGGGGGGAAAGGGGGAAAATACAAACAGAGGAAAGATAGCAAGGAGGGCAATAAGGAATTAGTAATCATAACCTTGAATGTGAATGGGATGAACTCTCCCTTAAAATGTAAGCAAATAGCAGCGTGGATTAAAAACCAGAATCCTACAATATGCTGCTTACAAGAAACTCATTTGAAGCAGAGAGATACATATAGAGTAAAAGTAAAAGGTTGGAGCAAAATATATTTTGCTTCAGCTGAAGTAAAAAAAGCAGGGGTAGCAATCCTTATCTCAGACAAAGAAGCAGCAAAAATATAGTGTTAAAAGAGATAAAGAAGGAAACTTTATCCTCCTAAAAGGTACCATAGACAATAAAGTCATTTCAATATTGAATATATATGCACCCAGTGGGACAGCACCCAAATTTCTAGAGGAGAAGCCGAAAGAACTACAGGAAGACATAGCAAAACTCTACTAGTGGGAGACCTCAACCTCCCGCTATCAGATCTGGATAAAGTGAATCATAAAACAAAATTAGATATGGTAGACTTATGGAGGAAACTGAATGGGGATAGAAAGGAATATACCTTTTTCTCTGTAGTACATTGAACTTATACAAAAATTGACCATGTACTAGGACATAAAAAACCTAATGATCAACTGCAGAAAGGTAGAAATAGTGAATACATCTTTCTCAGATCACAGTGCAATAAAAGTCATATGCAATACTGGGCCAAGGAGATATAGACCCAGAACAAATTGGAAACTGAATAACCTCATTTTAAAAAATTAGTGGACCACAAAACAAATTATAGAAAGAATTAATCATTTTATCCTAGATAATGGTGATAATTAAACTACATCCCAAAACCTATGGGAGTCATTCAAAGCAACTCTCAGGGGATATATTATAGCTCTAAATGCTTATATGAATAAATTGGAGAAAGAGGAACTCAATGAACTAAACATGCAACTAAAACAATTAGAGAAAGAACAAATCAAAAATCCCCAATTAAATACTAAATTAGAAATTCTAAAAATTAGAGGAGAAATTAATAAAATTGAAAGCAAAAAAAGCTATTGAATTAATAAATAAAACCGAAAGTTGATATTATGAAAAAAACAATAAAATTGATAAACCTCTGCTCAATTTTATTAAAAAAAGAAAGAATAAAACCAAATTGCTAGTATCATAAATGAAAAAGGTGAACTCACCACCAATGCGGAGGAAATTAAAGTAATAATTTGAAATTATTTTGCCCACTCTATGCCAATAAATTTTATAATCTAAGTCAAATGGATGAATATTTACAAGAATATAAGTTGCCCAGGTTAAATGAAGAAGAGATTAAACACATAAACAACCCTATCTCAGAAAAAGAAATTGAGCTCCCTAAAAAAAAAATCTCCAGGGCCTGATGGTTTCACAAGTGAATTCTAACAAATATTTAAGGAACAATTGGTTCCAAACCTATATAAACTCTTTGGAAAAATAGGGAAAGATGGAATTCTGCCTAACTCTTTCTATGAAACCAATATGGCACTGTTACCTAAACCAGGAAGAGTTAAAACAGAGAAAGAAAATTATAGACCTATCTCCCTGATGAATATAGATGCAAAAATCCTAAATAAAATCTTAGCAAAATGATTACAACAAGTTATCACTAGGATAATACATTATGATCAAGTAGGATTTATTCCAGGAATGCAGGGTTGGTTCAATATTAGGAAAACTGTTAGTATACTCAATTATATCAACAACAAACCTATCAGAAATCATATGATCATATCAATAGATGCTGAAAAAGCTTTTGACAAAATATAGCATCCATTCCTATTAAAAACACTAGAGAGTGTAGGAATAAATGAACTGTTCCTTCAAATAATCAGCAGTATCTACCTGAAACCATCAACAAGCATTATACTCAATGGGGAGAGGCTAGAGGCATTCACAATAAGATCAGGGGTGAAACAAGGGTGCCCATTATCACCTCTACTATTCAACATTGTATTAGAAATGTTAGCTTCAGCAATTAGAGAAGAAAAAGAAATTGAAAGGATTAGAATTGGGAAGGAAGAGACAAAACTCTCACTCTTTGCAGATGACATGATGGTCTACCTAGAGAATCACAAGAAATCATCTAAAAAACTACCAGAAAAAATTAGCAATTTTAGCAAAGTTGCAGGTTATAAAATAAACCCTCATAAATCCTCCATTTTTCTATATATGTCTAGGAAGAAACAGCAGGAAGAGCTAGAAAGAGAAATCCCATTCAAAGTAACCTCAGACAATATAAAATATTTAGTAGTCTATTTGCCAAGAGAGACTAAGAATCTTTTTGAAAACAATTATAAAACACTTCTTTACAACTTTTTTTACAACTTTTTATTTTTTAGGTTTTTGCAAGGCAGATGGGGTTAAGTGGCTTGCCCAAGACCACACAGCTAGGTAATTATTAAGCGTCTGAGACGGGATTTGAACCCAGGTACTCCTGGCTGGTGCTTTATCCACTCCGCCACCTAGCCACCCCTATAAAACACTTCTCACACAAATTAAATTAGATTTAAATAACTGGGCAAATATCAACTGCTCGTGGATAGGTAGAGCTAATATAATAAAAATGACAATTCTACCAAAACTAAACTATCTGTTTAGTGCCCTACCAATCAAAATTCCAAAAAATTGCTTTAATGAATTAGAAAAAATTGTAAGTAAATCCATATGGAGAAATAAAAAGTCAAGAATTGCCAGGAGCTTAATGAAAAAAAGTGCAAAAGAAGGTGGCTTAGCCCTACCTGATCTAAAATTATATTATGAAGCATCAGTCATCAAAACTGTTTGGTATTGGCTAAGAAATAGAGTGGTGGACCAGTGGAATAGACTAGGTGTAAAAGCAGGAGAGGATTATAGTAATCTGCTGTTTGATAAACCCAAAGAGTCTGGCCATTGGGATAAAAAACTCCCTTTTGATAAAAATCGCTGGGATAATTGGAAGTTAGTATGGAAGAAACTTAGATTAGACCAACACCTCACACCCTTTACCAAGATAAGATCCAAATGGTTACAGGACATAGACATAAAAAACAATACTATAACCAAATTAGAAGATCAAGGACTAGTCTACCTGTCAGATCTATGGAAAGGGGAACAGTTTATGACTAAGGAAGAGTTGGAGAACATCACCAAAAACCAATTAGATGATTTTGATTAAATTAAATTAAACAGCTTTTGCACAGATAAAACCAATGTAACCACAAGCTCAAAAGAAATGTAGTAAATTGGGAAACAATCTTTACAACTAATGATTCTGACAAAGGACTCATTTCTAAAATATACAGAGAAATGAGTCATGTTTTTAAAACAAAAAGCCATTCCCCAATTGACAAATGGTCAAAGGATATGCAAAGGCAATTTACAGATGAGGAGATCAAAGTAATCCATAGCCATATGAAAAAATGCTCTAAATCATTAATTATTAGAGAAATGCATATTAAAGCTACTCTGAGGTACCAGCTCACACCTCTCAGATTGGCCAGTATGACCAGGAAGGATAATGATCATTGTTGGAAAGGATGTGGGAAATCTGGGACACTATTACACTGTTGATGGAGCTGTGAACTCATCCAACCCTTCTGGAGAGCTATTTGGAACTATGCCCAAAGGGCAACAAAAATGTGCATACCCTATGACCCAGCAATACCGCTACTGGGTCTATACCCTGAAGAGATGAGGGAAAAGGGTAAAAACATTACTTGTACAAAAATATTTATAGCAGCCCTGTTTGTGGTGGAAAAGAATTGGAAATCTAGTAAATGTCCTTCAATTGGGGAATGGCTTAGCAAACTGTGATATATGTATGTCATGGAACACTATTGTTCTATTAGAAACCAGGAGGGATGGGATTTCAGCGAAACCTGAAGGGATTTGCATGAACTGATGCTGAGTGAGATAGGCAGAACCAGAAAAGCACTGTACACCCTAACAGCAACATGGGAGTGATGTTCAACCTTGAAGAACTTGCTCATTCCATCAGTGCAACAATTGGGAACAATTTTGGTTTGTCTACAAAGCAGAGCACCATCTGTATCCATATAAGGAGCTGTGGAGTTTGAACAAAGTGCAAGGACTATTCCCTTTAATTTAGAAAAAAAACAGATATCTTATTGTCTGATCTTGTTACCTCTTAGCCTTCTCTTTAAGGATATGGTTTCTCTCTCATCACACCCAATTTGAATCAAGGTACAACATGGAAACAATGTAAAGACTGACAGAGTGCTTTCTTGGGGGGGGGAAGCAAGATTGGGGGAAAATTGTAAAACTCAAATAATATCTTTAATAAAAATAAATTAAAAAGAAATTACTTAGTCTACCATCACCTCTCATTTTCCAGATCTCGAAACAGATCCATCAAGATGAATCTAATTGCTCAATGGACGAGTGGGGACAAGAGCACAGAGATCTTGACTTCACACATTTATCCTCTTTCTACTACTTCATGAAGTGGGTAAAGGGATATGAAAAAAGAATCAGATTCTTCTTTCACAACATGACTAATATGGAAATATTTAAATGTGATTGTACATGTATAACCTATATCATATTATTAGCTGTCATGGGTAGGGAAGGGGGAAGGAAGGGGAGCAGAAAAATACAAAACTCAAAGTCTTACAAAAAATAAAGTTGAAAACTCTTTACATATAAATGACAAAAGAAGAAGAATCAATAGTCATGTCAGACATTCCAGATAACTCCTAAATTATTTCTATTTCTCTTTATAATGCTTTCTAAAAAAAATTAAAATCAGAGCTATGGTTCTAAAATAATAAAATAAAAGAATCAGAGCTGTGCATTATTTATTTGGGCAATGCTAGCAGGGAAACTCCCTCCCTGGAGAGCTTTTCTATAATTTATATGCTCTTTTAGAGTTGTTTGGGATACTGAGAATGTAAATTTCCTGTGTTCATGCAATCAATATTTATACATGGAAAGACTTGATTTTAAAGCTGATCATTCCAGCCAAGATGGCAGAAAGAAGTCAGACACTGCATCAAGTGCTTCTGGTGTCCACTCAAAAAAAAATAACATGAAAGAAACTTGATAGACAAAACTCAGAAAAAGAAGCTAGGAGAAGAATACCACCCAACAAAGTCTGTCTCAAGGGACCCTGGGTACACCAGGAGGAGAGACCAGAGAATCAGCACAGAGACAGCAAAGGGGGGGAAGTTAGAGGACCAGCATTAACCACACATACTTTGGTGAGAGACTGGTCCTGACAGCAGTGAAGGGAAGCCAGAGAACTGCAAAGACTTTGGTGGGAGGTGGGTGGAAAACCAACTTTAGCCACAGAGTCTTTGGCCAGGGGAGGGGAGGTCTGCACACTTGGAAATTCTCCAGCTTCATGCTGGACCTGAGCTCCATACTTTGAGTGGAGCATTTTTCCAGGTACTAACGGAAGCAACCCCCCAACCCCTCAGACTCAGGTGTGGACTACAGAGTGCATTCAGTTGAAAGGGAGATTGGCTTCCAGCCCATGGTTCAGGGTCAGTTCAAACCCTGCTACCCCTCTTCACACCCTTCTCACCCCACCCTTCCTCCAGGATTGTGAGAGGGCTTCAATCACTCCAGAGAAAGCAACCAGCACCCCCTTCTAGCTGGCCATTGGAATTACTAAGCCAAGTGAACAAAGCCTCTAGGGTTTTCAAAAACAAAACCTCTGAGAGTCAGCCCCCCACCGCAAGATCCTAGAAAATGAAGAAAAAACCAGCAAAAAGGAGAACCCATGGAAAATGCTTAGAAAACCAGATTCAAACCCAGAGAGAGCTAGCACTTCTGAGGAGAATATGAATTGGTCTCCAGCCCAGAAAGACTTCCTGAAAGAAATAAAGAAGGAGTTTAAAAATCAACTGGAAAAGTTGGGAAAAGAAACTCAAGAGAAAATTAACACATTGCAAGAAAAAATTCACATCTCACAACAAGAAAACAAATCTTTGGAAAATACAATTGGACAGGGGCAGCTAGGTGGCATAGTGAACAGAGCACTGACTCTGGACTCAGGAGTACCTGAGTTCAAATCTGGCCTCAGACACTTAATAATTACCTAGATGTGTGGCTTTGGGCAAGCTATTTAACCCCATTATGGCCTTGCAAAAACAAAAAAAAATACAATTGGACAAAACAAAATGAGAATAATTCTCTCAGATCCTCAATTGGGCAAATGCAAAAAGAAAGTAATTATCTCAAAACTACACTTGGACAAATGGAAAACTCCTTCAAAAACAGAATTGACCAATTGGAAAAGGAGTTGCAAAAGGTAAATAAAGAAAATTCTTCTCTTAAAAAAAGAATGGAATCTGTGGAAACCAATAACTTCAAGAGACAACAAGATTCTGTTAAAGAAAACCAAAATATCGAAAAAACAGAAGAAAATGTAAAATACCTCATCAGCAAAACCACCGACCTCAAGAATAGATTGAGGAGGGACAACCTGAGAATTATTGGACTTCCTGAAAACATTGAAGAGAAACAACACCTGGACTTAATATTACAGGATTTAGTGATGGAAAACTGCCCTGATATCATAGAACCAGAGGGCAAAATATTTATTGAAAGAACACATCAATCCTTTCTGGAAAGAGATCCTAAAATGAAAACACCAAGAAATGTTGTGACCAAATTCCAGGACTATGAGATAAAAGAGAAAAATCCTGCAAACATCCAGAAAGAAACAATTTAAATATCAAGGAGCCACAGTAAAGGTTACACAGGACCTGGCTGCATCAACATTAAGGGATTGAAGGACCCTGGAATTAAATATTCCAAAGAGCAAAGGAGAGCTTGGAATGCAACCAAGAATCCACTATCTGGTAAAGCTGAGCTTTCTCTTCCAGGGGAAAAGATGGACATGTAATGAAATGGGAGACTTTCAACATTTCCTAATGAAAAAAACAGAGCTAAACAGAAAATTTGGACATCAAACAGGAAGCTCAAAGGGCACATGAAAAGGAGGAAAAAGGGGGGGGTAAAGAAAAAAACTGCTATCCAATAAGATGAAACTGGCTATATACCCACTTGGGAGAAAGATTCTCATACCTCTTGAGAATTCTGACTCTATTAGAGAGAATATACTTAGCCAGAAGTGATGGACACTCACCAATTTTCTGTGTCTCAGATAGAATGATTTAAAAATAACTCCTTAAAAAGGAGGAAAGTAATGAGGTGTGGGGATGGAGGAGAATAAAGGCAATAAATTACATTACACTAAGAGGTACAAAATACTTATTGCAATAGAGGTGAAGATAGGAGGAGGTTAGAATCACCTGAATCTTCTTCTCATTAGACATGCCTTAAAGTTAACTTACACACACCCAGTGAAATTAACAAACTTATCTAACTTTTCAAGAATTAAACAGGGAAAAGGGGAGGGAGTGATGGGAAGGGGTAGCAAAAGTGGAACAAATTGAAAGAAGAGAAGGAGAAAGATGAAAATGGAAAGGGGAAAGAAAAGGGAGAGGGGTTGATATAGGAGGGCAAACAGACAGAAAGTGGTGGTATTCAGAAACAAAATACTAGGGAATAGGACTAAAGGGACAAAAAAGGGGTAAAAGACGAAGAGAGGGAGGATAGTATGGAGGGCAATAAAGAGTTAGTAATTATAACTTTGAATGTGAATGTAATGAACTCTCCCTTAAAAAGTAAGTTGAAAGCAGAGTGGATTAAAAAACCATAATCCTACAATATGATGATTACAAGAAACTCATTTGAAGCAGAGAGATACATATAGAGTAAAAATAAAAGCTTGAAGCAAAATATATTTTGCTTCAGCTAAAGTGAAAAAAAGCAGGGGTTGCAATACTTATCTCAGACAAAACAGCTACAAAAATAGCATTAAAAAGATAAGGAAGGAAACTATAATCTCCTAAAAGATACCATAGACAATAAAGTAATTTCATTACTAAATATATAAGCACACAATGGTATAGCATCCAGATTCTTAGAGGAGGAGTTGAAAGAGCTACAGCAAAACACTACTAGAGGGAGACCTCAACCTCCTACTCTCAGATTTAGATAAATTTAATCATAAAATAAACAAGAAGGAAGTTAAGGAGGTAAATAGATTGTTAGAAAACTTAGACATGATAGACTTATGGAGGAAACTGAATGGGGATATAAAGGAATATACTTTTTTTTCTATAGTACATGACAACACAAAAATTGACTCTGTAATAGGGCATAAAAGACTAATGATCAACTGCAGAAAGGCAGAAATCGTGAATCATCTTTCTCAGATCATATATCTCCAGGGAGATATAGACCCAGAACTAATTGGAAAATAAATAACCTCATTTTAAAGAATGAGTGGATCAAGCAATAAATTATAGAAAGAATTATTTCATCCTAGATAATGACAATAATGAAAAAACATACCAAAACCTATGGGATGAACTCATGGTGACTGTCAGGGGATATATTATATCTTTAAATGCTTACATGAATAAATTAGAGAAAGAATAAATCAATGAACTAAATATGCAACTAAAAAATTACAGAAATAAAAAATTAAAAACCCTCAATTAAATCCCCAAATAGAAATTCTAAAAATTAAAGGAGAAATTAATAAAAGCAAAAGCAAGAAAATTATAGAATTAATAAATAAAATCAAGAGTTGGTTTTATGAAAAACCAATAAAATTGATAAACCTGTGGTCAATTTGATTCAAAAAAAGAAAGAAGAAAACCAAATTGCTAGTATAATAAATGATAAAGTTGAACTCACCACCAATAAGGAAGAAATTAAAGTAATAATTTGGAATTATTTTGCCAAACTCTATAAATTTGACAATCTAAGTGAATTGGGTGAATATTTATAAAAATGTAAGTTGCCCAGATTAAATGAAGAAGACATTAATTACCTAAATAACCCTATTTAAGGAAAAGAAATTTAACAAGTCATTATTGAACTCCCTAAGAAAAAATCTCCAAGGGCCTGATGGATTTGCAAGTGAATTCTACCAAACATTTAAGGAACAATTGGTTCCAATTCTATATAAACTCTTTGAAAAAATAGGTGAAGACAGAACTCTGTCTAACTCTTTCTATGACACCAATATGGTGCTTATACCTAAACCAGGAAGAGTTAAAACAGAGAAAGAAAATTATAGACCTACTTCCCTGATGAATATAGATGCAAAAATCTTAAATAAAATCTTAGCAAAATGATTACAACAAGATATCACTAGGATAATACTCTGTGACCAAGTAGGATTTATCCCAGGAATCCAGGGTTGGTTCAATATTTGGAAAACTGTTAGTATAATTAATTGTATCAATAAGATACTTTCTATTTGAATGCCTGCAGACTTATCCTTTAACATGCTGTATTTGCCAGGTAATTTTTTTCATACTCAAGTTCAGTATTCACACCTGTTCATCTGACAATTTCTTCTTGAATTTTGAGGCTGCAGATCTTGCCTTGGTTCCAAGTTTTTACCAGACTACCATAACTCTCTCTTCATTCCACTGATATTCTCTTCCTCCTTTCTGAATCCTTTGGCCTAGTCAATTTAATTAACCCACTGCACATCAACTGTTAGCACTTATCTCTAATTACCTATAGTTCTTTGTTTATTTACACACAAGCTATACAAAACATCCTATAATGAATTCCAGAGAAGTAGCCTGAGGACTTAAAATTACTGAGATCTCCATTCATTCTAGTATTTGTCTATATTAATTAAATCACAGACCCATCCAGATAGATCTATCTATCTATCTTGATATGGAAAGATAGATCTACAATGGCCTGGAATACATATTAATATAAAAAAGAGCAAAATAGTAAAAATTATCTCTAACTTTTTTATCACTATTTATCTCAATATATAGCTAGATCTTGATAGGCCTGTGATTTATATAAATAACCCAAAGTAGTCAATTATTTTAATCTTCCTTTTCTTTCCTTCCTTTTCCCTTTCTTTCCTTTCCATCCTTCCTTCCTTCCTTTCTTTCTCATTCTTTCTTCTTTCCTTCCTTCCTTCCTTCCTTCCTTCCTTTCTATCCCAAAATAACATAAAAATATGATAAGATAATGTTCTATTTTTAGACTAACTGCTACTAAAGAGGTTTCATTACTTTCACACTCTTCTCCTAAAGTATAGGGGATTTTCAATAAAGAGATTATGTAGTAGAAAATCTTCCATAGTTGATATCAGTTTGTATTTCTCTGGTGCAAACATTTATCTTCTTTGTAAATGAACTTTCTGGTTGTTAATGATTATTAGAGAGAATTGATAGGTAATGGATAAAAGCAAAGAATTGAAGAGGCTAGACTGGTAGACAAAGAAAAATGAGTGAAAGAAGAGAGATCTGAGAGTTGAATCTAGGACTGAGAGAAATCTGTCACTTAAAGGAATCAAGATGAACGGTTGACTTGGACCAACCTAAATCCTGAGCTTAGATTCAAAAACCTCACCTGACTTCATGATAATTAGAGTATAATCCTAAAACTCCCAGGTCATCCAAATGAACTTCTAGTTCAACATGAGTAAATAGTATGAATTAGCATGCCAACAAGCAATTGTACCTTAAAATGCACTAAAAGACATATGTTGCCCAGAGTGAGTGGAACATTTTTTTTCTTTTTTGCTCTAGTAAGAATATATCTCACTTTTTGTCTTAGAAGGAATAATTACACATTTAACGATATTTAAAGGAGTATAGCTGGGTCAGTGAAAGTTCTCAAAGTCATTGCCTAGAAAGATTGGTTAAAGGAATTGAAAGTTGTTTAGGCTGAAGAAAAGACTGAAGGGACATGACCATAGTATCTAGAATCAAAATTAGATGGAGAATAAGCCTCTAGTCTACTTCTCACACTTCTCAGGTAAAGAAATTGAGACAGAGAAAAGTTAATATCTTTTCCTTTACCAATCCTTGGAAGATTGTCCTATAGAAGAGAGAGAAGATGTGATCTATCTTCGGAGAGTAGAATATGAACCAGTGAAGTTGTATGTAGGCAAATTTTGACTTAAGTTAAAGAAAGATTTTTCATAAAGAAGTGATTTACAAATGAAGTGAGACTTAGGAGAAACCCTCATTGGTTGGTTATCTTCATCCAAAAGATGCTCTAGATAACAATGTCACTTGGGTTGAATTAAATTAATTCTCCACAAAGTTACTTCCAGTTCATTAATTCTATTTTTATATGCATGGCTTGAGGAACACCTGTCTGCCTAAGTTATGGAAGGAATTAGAAAAGTAGACTACTGCTTCCTTGATGGCCAGAAATGGAACATTTAGGTGCATTCCAGATTGAGCTATGAGTAGGAGGTGACAACTGGGTATGGAATAAAGACTCCATAGGGAACTATAGAAAGAAAACCCAGGTTAAAGGTAAACAAGAGACAGTCACATGGAAGGCAGTTCAAATAAACACTGAGTTTCTAAATTAGGCAAAACTAGTCTCAGTTCTCACTTTTTTGTATCTGCAATTGCCACCTATAAGTTGTGTTCTAGTCAATTCTCATGCATGGGATAAGATAGACATTATTCTAAAGACACCCAGTTTGTTCAGAATGGGGGAGGTATGAGAGAAGAAGGCAGGGACATCTTCAATGCTAACGCAAGCCTTGAGGGATGATATCAGAAGATACCAAAAGCATGATTCCAGAGTATGGAATTTTCTTCTTGTTCCACAAGTATGGGTTATTCAAGAAAACCTGGATGAAGGTTTCAGGAGTATTAGTTCCCAAGGCATTATCAATCTGGGATCAGAATACTTCCTGAGAATACTTACTCCTAGGCTTCCATCTAGAGGTGGCAATGGATAGTGAGCAGTGACCCTCAGCTTCACTGGTCCAGTTGCTTCCTTCTTCATCACTGTTGCTATGAACCTGTTACCAAGAAACATGTAAATTCCTTTTAGGAGCTGTAGCAATTGAGGTTGACTCTTGGGTACAGTGCAATGGGGAGGGCAAGAGCTTTAATCTAGCCCCTCCAGAAAGGTTGAATTTACTCATCATGGGATATGGGACAGGATAATGGGTTACAGCTTCATGACCTCTGTTTTTTGTTTTTGTTTTTGAAATGTGAAGGACATATAAAACCTTATACATATAGCATGACTAACTTTATAGTCAACGGATTGGGCATTTTTGTATGTAAAATTATAATACTGATGGGGGCTCACTATAGAGACTGAAATGAAGTTTAAAATTCCACAATTTGTCCAATGTCTCAGGAAACTTCTTATTGGACAAAACATGGATGTCTCCAATTAGATCTGTCACAAGGGATGTAGTACACAGATTACTTGTGAAGGTTGGGATTCTTAGAAGAAGATTCTCTTTTGCATTTTATACAATTAGGACTCTTCTACCATCTTACTCAACAACATGTCCCCTCAACACTAGGGCAAGGACTCATGTCCCTTTCTTTTCAGAATTCTCCACTTACCTCCTCCAAATCCAAGGAATCATGTTTCTGTTCAGTGAACCTATGGGGAATAGTGTTGGGCAGAGTCAATCTCACTGCTTTCTTCCCCAACTCTTCCTCAGTGCTGGCCTCTTCTAAGGGGTTTTCTCTCCTCCCCTTGAAACCTTGGTAATTCCTCTGGAACAGTTGCCTTCTTGCTTGTCCTCTTGTCCCTCCAGGGTATCTCTGGATCCTACAAAGCTCCAGGGAACTATTGGCATTCTGTTCCTTACTTAACTGTGTGTCTTCTATGGCTTGCTGGTCCCATATTTCTCTTTTTCTATCCCAAGTCATCTGTTCCTTGGCCTCCAATCTCCATTCCAGATCCCCTCTGGTCTGTGACTTTTCTGTCTCAGGGTCTGTGCAGTGCAAAGGTTTTAGAGATGTCTTGAGAATATGTGGAGTCAACCCTGAAGGAGGTTGGTTGGTGTTGTAATTGTTACCCCATTTAGTGTCTCTGTCTTCTTCCAGATTCTCATTATTCACAGGTTCTTCCTTCTTTGTATTTCTGCAGTAGTACAACTTAGATATAAGTTCCTCAGTTTGAAGAGGTGATGGAATCCCCCACTGAGTCTCTACTCTGGAGTAGAGGTCTGGGGCAGTTTTTTCACCTACCTGGGGAGCCATCCTATCTTCTCTCACCTTGTCCATCACCTCCCATACCACCTGATCCAAACTATTTCTTTTAGTGGAAGCATAGGGTGAAGATGGTACATTCCGAGGAGCTGTGTACAGACACATCTTGGATACTGCTCTTCGAAGGCGTTCCACAGGGGATCGGGCCTCAGGTTCTGGGGGAAGGACCCGGATAAGGGGTGCATCAGTAGCACTGGGCCAGAACAATTGAGATGGCATGAATTTCTGGACAGGAGTCTTGGACACATAGGAGTAGAGGCAGAAAAAGGCATCAGCGGTGGTGGCTAGTGTGTGCACCTGCTTAAACCGACCTATGGGAACAACAAGGGAATGAGGTGAATGAACATGGTGATGAACTATCAGCAACTTCTGGGATTCCCTTGGAAGCCATCCAGGAGTGAATGTAAACAAAGGAAAAGTTCTCTGACCAGATTTCCTTACTGAATTTGGGATTCAGAGAATCTCAGAGTTGTCAAGATCCCCAGAGACCAATCTGTGGTCCAATCTGAATCTGAACAAGAACAGCCTCCTCGACAAAGATCCCAACAAGCAGTGAATCAAAGACCTGCTTGAAGAATTTTATTAATGGTGAACTCACTCTCTCCTGAAGAGACCATTACATTTTAAAATAGCTTTGATTGTTAGAGATATTTTCTACTTATTGTGCTATTCAGCTGCCCCCAACCAATGTAATTACCTCCAATCTATAACCACTGGTCTATCTTCCCTGATCCTGATTCAGAGGAAATGGACTTAAATTGTTTCCAGAAAGTCATAAAGTAAATAAGCACAGGTTATAAAGTAAGAATAACTAATCCAAATTTCTGATACTTACAACCTATATGACCTTAGCCAAATCACATTATCTCCACCATCCTCCTTCATTTTCCTTATCTCCAAATAAGAATTTGAATTGAATCTGAAGTTATTATCAGATCTTCTAAGAAATACTGGAAAATATGGCCAAGAGGAAACTGTCTACATTTTAATTCTCTCATTAAGCCCTGGGAGAGAGGGAGAAGATTGGGGTAGACTGACCTTCAAAGACACTTACTGGCCAGCATCAAGCAGGGGTCCTCCATCTCTATTCTTTTCACTTGAGCCTTCAGGAAGACTTGAAAATCAATGCCCTTTGCCTGGGAGGGGGTGATGAAGAAGCGGGCAGGAATCCGAGCTGTGGCTCTATGATTGTCTTGAGCAAAACCCAGGTTTAAAAGAACATCTTCTGCATCCTCCCGGATTTTATCCAGAATTTCTGAGATGCTGAGAAGAAAGAAAGATGGGTCCAGTAAGGTGGTCTGCACCAAAGAGTTTAATAACAGAGTCTGGAGAAAGAAGGAAAGAAAAGGAAAGAAAGAAAAAAGGGAGAGGGAGAGAGAAAGAGAGAGAGAGAAGAAGAAGAAGAGGAGGAGGAGGAAGAAGAAGAAGAAGAAGAAGAAGAAGAAGAAGAAGAAGAAGAGAAGAAGAAGAAGAAGAAGAAGAAGAGAAGAAGAGAAGAAGAAGAAGAAGAAGAAGAAGAAGAAAAGAAGAAGAGAAGAAGAAGAAAGGAAGGAAGGAGGGAAGGAAGGAAAGAAGAAGAAAAGAAGGAAGATACCTTGACTTAATAGCATTCCCATCACTCTGTTCCCCTTTGCATCTCAGCTCCTAAAGCTGGGCAAATTATCTTACCTCTCAGTGTTTCAATTTCTGTACCAGTGAAAAGGGTTATATTACTTAATTCATAAGGTGTTCTGTAGAAAGTACTTTCTAAATCTTAATTGATTTCAAAATATAACCCCAAGGTTTTATTGGCCTACCTTTGCCACTTCATTAGTTGGGGGTAGGAATTAGGGATTTTGCTCGCCACTAATTCTATCAGCAAAATAACCTTTGTTAGTCTCAGGATGTGAGTTTGCACCTGAAACTTTCAGGCATCATTACCCCCCCATTTTTCAGATAAGGAAACTGAAACTCAGCAGTGTAAAGTGATTTACTTGGTAAGGTGTGAATGTTCTTTAAAAATCAAATTTATTTTTATAAATATGTATTTTGAATTGCTTACTTTTTACTGGTACCACTAAGGTTTTTTATTAGCTAGTCAACTCTCAGTTATTCACAAGAAAGTCCTTGCCATATTGAAATCTTAGAACTGCCTTCTCAAAGTTAACTAAACATAACATTCAAGGGGTTTCTATTTTTCAAATTGACCTCAAAAGAGTACATTCTATAGACACATAATAAAGGGAAAGAAATCAGTTATGATTATTCAATTAGTACTGTTTATCAGCTGATGGGTCATTATTTGAATCTCAAAGATTACATTTCAGTCTCTAAAGGGAGACTGAAAAGAAGAAGGGAGCCCCAAGGTTAGCAGAGGTTTTGCTCCCTTACCCAATCTGCCATGCATTTCCTACCTTGAACTGGTCTTATTTGTCCCACTGGTCATGTTGCTAGATGACATACTGCAGCCAAGGTTCAGTAGATGCCCTGGCTTTGTTGTCTCCAGAAAACTCCTGCAAGAATTAGAGATGTTGTCAACCTATCTCCCAAGAAGTACCATCTATGATAACTGCTCCCCAGAATATTCTCAGAAAAAAATGTATAATGGTGGTGGGCAATATTTTGGAAGGTGAAGGAAGTATTTTGGGAATGGCTTATGTCTGCAGGTCAGGATGAGTTGAGGAATGTCTATTTGGGCTGTTCTCCAAGAGATTTGGAAGTATCTTGAGCCCATCTGTTTGATTTGCCATTCAGGGCACCTAACTTCCCTGGATTGGTCTACATCACTTACCTGGAAAGGAGTTTGCCATTAGAAGCTAAGAGGATTGCTGAAGGAGGGAGAAGAAAGGAAAGGGAAAAAATACCGTTAAAAGAGTGGTCAGAGTTTTCCATCTGGTTCCAACTTGGTCATCACTTCCTTTTCTGTTACCTTCTACCTCTACTTGAACTACCTTCAATGTTCCTATTGCTTGTCCCTGGTAGTCTCCATGGTATTCTTATATCAGTTTAATGAGAACACCTGTCTGTGTTCTTGTCTATATCCATGCGTTTTGTCCTCACTGGGACTTTCCCAGAGAGCCCTATGAGAGAAGGTATTATTTAACCATTGTACATCTCTCCAGGAGTAGGAGTTATTGAATTTTAGAATGTTGGAGTTGAAAGGATGTTTGAAGTCATTTAGACCAGAATCCTCATTTTTCAGATGAGTGAGGCAACAAAAGATGAAATAATTTATGTGAGGTCACACACTGAGAAAAAATGGCAGAGAAGAGCCTCTGATCTTAGAGTCAACTACTTTTCCATCTTGTTTCACCAGAGCCCTTGGAAGCAGGTTAAACAGGTTCAAGATGGGCCATGTGTCCATAGGCAAGTATATTGAAAATAATGATGGTGGTTCACATTTTTAAAAATATTTTAGAAAGTAGTAGAGATAATATTATCCATGATTGACAGATGGAGAGATGGAAGTTTAGAAATAGCTAGTTATTTGTTTTTATTTTTATGTTTGGTAGGATCTAGATGCAGTATATAATCACAATTAAACAGCTTATCAATATAATATGGAGTTGAACCTCTGTCTATGTTTTTTTTTCTTTCCATAGCATCAAGCTGACTCCAAGTCAGAGAAAATCGCTAATGAAGATTGGTACTTCATCATGGGGCCAGACTGTACTTGGGCTTGAAATTCTATGTCAGTCTTGTTAGTCTCAGACAATAAGTCTCTAGAATTTGAAGTGTTTATAATACTCATGTTAGAGTCTTATTGATACATTCATGATCTCAAGTTATCTTAATGCTGTTCAAAGGAAGACCAAGTGAAAATGGTAAAGTAAGAAGTTGAACTTCCCCTTATCTTCTTGTGACTAATGTTTCTTTTCTGCCCTCCTAAGGTTCTTAAGTTATTCCATATCTCAAAGAAAGTATTAGTAAGTCATTTGCCTCTCTATGCCTCAGTTTCTTCATTTTTAAAACTGAGGTAGTAGAGGAATGAATCCTAAAATCTCTTCCAGGGCTAACAATCAGTGGTTCTGTTGTTGTAAGAACAACACCTTTCAAGGGAAAAAATGTTTCTAAACATTTAGAAATGGGGGCAGCTAGGTGGCACAGTGAATAGAGCACTGGCCCTGGAGTCAGGAGAACCTGAGTTCAAATCCGGCCTCAGACACTTAATAATTACCTAGCTGTGTGGCCTTGGGCAAGCCACTTAACCCCATTGCCTTGCAAAAACTAAAAAAAAACGATTTAGAAATGAGGATCCAAAGTGATGCATTTCTAATAGCAGAATTTCAAAAAAGTATGTGTGTTAGAGAGAGAGAGAGAGAGAGAGAGAGAGAGAGAGAGAGAGTGTGTGTGTGTGTGTGTGTGTGTGTGTGTGTGTGTGTAAGTATTTGAAATGGATATTTGTCTGCATTCTTCAAATTTCTCAATGTTGGTGGTAGTTTCCATTAATCTAGAGTAGAGAGATGCCCTGACCCCTCTTCAGAGACCACATTCTAAGTCTCTGCTCTTCATAATTTCCTCAGACCCCACCCTAGACCCTTTAACTCTTACCCTCTGCTCCCAAGGTCAGGTCATCATCAAAGCTGGCTTCATGGCTGGGACATCCTTAGAAACCAAGAGGATTTCAGTCAAAGGAGATATACTTTCCCAAAGTATAGGAAAGCAAAAGGGGGCTTACATGAATACAACTACACATACATGCAAACAAAATCATGATGCACCAAACTACACACAAACGCATGGCTAAGTATTCACCTATACATAAAAATGAAACACAGGTCTAAACACATTCAAATTTAAATATGCATAACTGCACACATTTGGTTCCTTATCCTACTCTTTCCATTCCACATAAGCACAAAAGCACATATACTAGAACTCCTTGAGAGCAGGGATTACCTTTTGCCTTTCTTTGTAATCCCAATTCTTAGCTAGATACATAATAAATATTTATTGATTGATTGGTAAAGAGGACAAGAATATACTATATTATGAGTTATCAGTGATCCCTTACCCTGAGATTCCAGGGGTCAATGGAATATACTTGCAAGAGAATGTAAAAGTTAAAAACAAAACAAAATAAAACAAGCAAGCAAGCAAAAATCTATAATCCAGGAAAGAGAACAAGGGAGGAAATAGATTCAGCACTCACCACCATGAATAGACAGGCTGAACTCTTCAGAAAACCCTTCTTTGGAGGACCTGAAATACAGAAAGCTGAAGTTTGTTTTTTTTTTTTTGGAGGGGTTGCCATAAAGATCAAAGAATTTTCCTGGAAATTAGATCACCACTCATATTTCTCTCAGGTTAATTAGTGTCCCTATGCAGATGATCCTCAGCTCTATGAATCTAGCTCTAGTCTCTTTCCTGGGTCCCCTCTTTACCAACTGTGTTTTGGACATCTCCAACTGGATGTTCCATAAGCATCTCAAACATAAAATGGCCAAAGTAGAATTCATTTTTCACAACAACCTCTCCCTTCTCCCCAAATTCTCTAATACTGACCACAATATAATCTTCACAATTGCCCAGACTTACCACCTCAGAATTATCTCTGATTTCTCCCTTACCCCACACATCTAATCTGATGCTATAGCTTGTCATTTCAGCTTTCACAACATTTCTCATTCTATGTCTCCTTTTCTTCACTTGTGCATCCACCACTCTTGTTTAGAACCTTGATCACCTCTCGTTTGGTATATTTTAATAATCTTCTTTATTTCTTAAGTCTTTCCAGTCTACTATTCTTTCATCAACCAAAGTGATTTTCCTGAAGTGTCAATTTTACCATATATTCTTCCTCTACTCAAAAAAAAATTATCCAATGATTCATTATTTCCTGAATCCCTCCT